>NW_027412587.1:5990143-6590143 GCF_025532065.1 Leptinotarsa decemlineata
TTTATGTATATATTATTTGTTCAATATATCAAGTTGTAGCCTTTTACATTCCAAATGTTCAAAGTAAATTTTCGTTGGTTACTATGAGTAACCATAGAAAAATACCTCTACGTTTTAGAGGTTATAGGTGTTCCACAATCGAAGTGTAAGTTAAAATTATATCGTAAATCTCTTTGTTTGTCTGTCGCCCCCATATACTCTTTTAAATTTACTAATAATAATAATCATCATCATCAAAATGAGAATTGAATGAAAAATACAAATCAAGATGAGTGAGAAAGTAAAAACTAAATTCATTCTAATCAAGAAATAAATAAATACATCGGTTATTGATATCGGTTCCTGGTACACGTGTGTCAAGGGTTATTGCCCGTGCAAAGAATATTGTATTAATAGAAAAATGTGTTTATATTCTAGAGGTTCTATGCTTTGTTTTCGAAAATAGATCTCTCTACAATTTCAGTAAATCATTCATGGAAAAGTGCAACCAAATGATTATATTTCCCCGTCACACAACTTGTTTTTTCGAAAATGGCACTTATCATAGTAGCATGAAATTTTATAATAATAAATAAAAGTTAATACCTTTTTTCATTGTTCCAAAATAGGCGTTCCGAAATGGGGTCAGACACAATACAATTCGTAAATAATCCCCCTCTTTCTTAACTTTTGAAATCCGGAATAATATTACATAAAATGGAATCATATTTATTACTTTTTCTCGAGAGAGAGAGCGCTCCCAATTTTTTTTTCGTGCAAATGAAGTCTTGTGATATCTCGTTTGATAGGTATTTCAATTCTCAATCCAATATTATTTTATTTATTGAAATTGCATTATCCGTTTCCGAGTCATCAACAATTTTATATTCGTTTCAAGAACCTGCAGTCATACCAATAAATGTTCAAAAATATTTACCATTCGCTCCCTGAGAATAATGAAGTTTTTTTACAAATTTTATTTCGTTGCAAGCAACTCTTTTTTTTTTATTAACACACTTTTTTTATTAGCTTCACCTATATGTATGTATGTTTGATTGTTTGTCAGTTTGTTTGTTTGTAACTCTCCATTTATTCGGTTATTCCCGTTTGAATGCTCGGAATCTGTATTTGATCGACCTTATTGCCTGATCTATTCGCGGGCAGATGGCGCTGTACGTTACCTCTTTGATATAATTCGAACACACTTTACATGTATTTCTTCATTTGAAAACAGTATTTTTATTAACACGCTTTTATTAGCTTCGCCTGTATGTATGTATGTATGTTTGTTTGTTTGCAACTCTCAAGCTCGGGATCCGTATATGAAAGAATTATCGACATTATTGCTTGATCTATTCGCGGGCAGATGACGCTGTACGTAATCTCCTTGATATATCGACATTATTGCTTGATCTATTCGCGGGCAGATGGCGCTATACGTAACCTACTCAATATAATTTAAACTCACTTTGCATGAATTTCTTCATTTGAAAAAAGTATTTTTTTTATTAACACGCGCGCCTGTTGCTTTATTTGTAAGCCTCCTTTGCGCGCCTGCTGCCTTGGGCTTGGTAGCTGATATTCAGGCTCCCTCTTCGGAATCGCAAAATATCAAGGGTCATTTTTCTAAACAATAAACAATGTTGATATATTTGTTCATTGTTTACACAATTGAGAGCGTTACAGGTCAAATATCAAAAGTAAAGGTCGAAGCTTCTCAATTCTCGTATTGAGGTTGGTTTTATGAACCCTCTAATGAAAACCACTCACTACTATTGAAAGAACATCTAGCGACTCTGAACTCAGCGGACCTCGTTGTACCAAGGTATCGTGTCTCCAATTTTTCAATCCACCAGAAAATATATCGTACAAAATCCGTCCCACCCTAAACAAATACCGCAAGATCAATGAGATCGAAAACTCAACGAAGAAAACCCAGATTGCATTTTCCCAGCTCATCTCGCTTTCGAAAACCCGCTTCTGTTCGTTTTATTGCCGTGTTCGAATACCAATCCAAATACGCGTTTCATATCCTGGCAGTAAAACAGCACCCCATATTGCTTTTCCGGTATCGATGCCCTTGTGCACGGGATGCTCCCGGAAAGTTATAATCTCTCTAGTTCTCGTCTAACGATCGTCTGGATATTTTGTTATCTTGTTTAGTTCCCTGCATTTAGTAGTTAAATCGTGTGAAACGCCACTCTGAATGACATACTTAACGCTGTCGTTAGGAACTAAATGAGGTTCAAATGCGATACCGATGTGTGAATTTATTTAGTCGGTTTTCACTTCAGAGGATTTCTTTTCAATTCGCAAACTGGAGAGTGTCCAATGTGACTAATACCATAATTGATTTCGTGGTTGCAATCGTGGTAGGAATCGCACGATGAAAAGTACCTGAGACTTTTCAGTTTCTTCTAGTAGAAGTTGAGATTCGAAAGAGGAAAAGATCTTTTTACGTTCTCCCTTATCTTGAAAAAAATATCAAAAATTTAAATTACTTTTATTTGTGATAATGAAATTAAGATAAAGTTAAAAAAAAATCGAAATTGTTTGGTTCTTTGATGATAATGATCCACTTAGTAGAGAAGTTGCTGTGGTATTCAACTCAATCACTTAGGGAAAAGCAGCTGCAATATAGCTGTTTTCAGTGAAACTGGTAGTGTTACTGAAATCTCTGAAAATGGTAAACCTCATCGAATGCATTCATATCCTGAGGAAAACGCTGTATTGGTGGCAAATGGAGAATATCCACGAATGACCCTTAGAGATTTATCGTCTCAACTGAATATAACCAAGTACGAAATCAGAAGATACTTTATCCGCCACACGATCAAGCCCTATAAACCCAAATGTTTACATATGGAAATAGACGCCGACAACAACCCCGTGGGTTGGACTACTTATTGGTCGCGTCTCCAGGTGGCGGATAGGGGAACGACCAAGGGACTTACGGCCCTGTCCGGGAAGCCAATCTGGCCTTACGGACGGGGTCGCCGGACTCCTGGTCAGTGGCAAAAATAAGTAGGGTGAGGGGAACTATAACCCCCAAAACCTTTGCAAAACATGCCACCGTGGACCAGCCTACCCAAGCTAAGGTGTAAGGAATCGTGGCGACAATTAAATGGCCGCAGGGTGATATGCGGTCAGGAACGGTCGCCTTAGGGAACTGGGCGAAACCTCATTGTAATCAGCCTACCTCTGGTAATGCGAGGCTCTGCCAGAGGTGACCAACTCTTTCTTTGCTACTCGTGAGAACACACATGAATGAACCAACACAAAAACAGAAACAACAAAACCAAAAACCAATCCCGAGGCTGGACAGAAGTGCTCACCTCAATCTAAGGCGGTGGTTGGGGATGAACAATAATGTCCACCCCAATCTACCGCTTGGAATGAGGCTGGATATAGCAGATCACCTCCAACAGCAAGGGCACTTCCTGCGGCGTGCGCCAAGAGCTCCGCCTTGAATAAAGGCAAGAAACCGGCTGCCCCTGCAGGAAAGCTCCCTCACTTGTGCACCTCCACAGAGGGAACCCCAAGAAGGTTGCAGAAACCGCACAACGACAGTAATATCGTTACACCTTCCAAAACCTTCGCGGAGGCCACCGTGGGACACCTCAAGGTTGCCAAAGAAAGCGTGTATTCTTCGAGTCTTGGCCTGCACCTGCCAATGTAAAGGAGGTCTCCTAGTGATCCGTTCACCTTCCTGGAAAGGGCAGGATGGACTATGACCTATAGGAGGACAACTCTTCGGGACGATGTACAATGTGTCATATGTGGCCTAAGTGCTGTGAGTCTACACTCACCCTCCCTACTCTACAGATACCAGACGCCGACAACAAAAGATTAATTATTCTTAATAGGCTCAAGGTAATTTTTTAAATTACTGAATTTTTTTGAAAAACATTATGTTTATTAATGGTGCTACATTAACAGCTAATGGTTTGTGTTACCTCAAATATTTGATTTTATTACCTTCTATGACCTTGAAAATACCTGCGCGTCGCTTCCACGGTAAGCACAAAACTATTCAAGTGAAAACTGAGTCAACTATTCGTTTGATAGAACACTGATAGTCCATAAAAAGTACACACTGGCTGAGTTAAAGATTGGTTTAGTAGAAATTATATTATTATTATTATATATATATAAGTAGAAAACAGATTTCAGCGTTTATTACAAATATCAATTAAATACAGCTCTGCTTTAATCTCTATGGGGGGCTTACGATAAAATGTCGGTTCAATCAGAAACAACCCAAAGTCTACCAATAATACATAAATTTTAAAGGTAATAGAAGGTAAAAATATAATAATAAAAAATCTTCATTTCCCTTATTTTTGACAAAGTTATAAAATTTGTATAGAAATCGTCAAATAAAAAAAAAAACAGAAGAGATCGGAGACTAGAAGTTCTTGAAAAAAAGATAATGACAACTACCTACTTATACACATAAATTCTTCGAAGCGATAATAACAGTTATCAACAAGAGAATCCTTGAGTTTTCTTTTGAAGATATACATGGTTTTGGATTTTTTTTATATCTGGAAGCAAATTATAGGTACGTGGAGCCATCTGATCGGGTGATACAAAAGCTAATTTGTTTTTTGCAAATGGGAAAAAAATATTGTTTTTTTTGTCTTGTATCAATATTATGCTTACATTTGTTTGGTACAAACAACTTGTTTCTATTCTCAAAAACAGACAAGCATAAGTCTAAAACTAAAAGACTGGGAACAGTTAGAATTCTGAAATTTTCAAAAGCATTTCTGCATGAATCACGGTTACTTATGCCACTAATTATACGTATAAGTTTTTTGTGCTGTAAAGACGTCAAGCAGGGAGAGGAAAGACCCCAGAAGCACACTCCATATCTTAGTTTGGAATCAACCTGAGCATAGTACAGCCTCAGCATCTGATCAACATTCAAAACTTGCCTAATATTTCGAAACTGATATGAAATAGAGTTAATTGTTTTGATTAGGAACTTACAGTGGTTTCTGCCAATTCAAACATTCATCAATGTGAAGACCTAAAATTTTAAGCTCGTACATTCTGTTGTTACTGTGTCGGAATTATCAATTGTTCGTTCAAAAACAAATTGATCGCAGAAAACCATTTATTAATACTTCCAAATACGTGCTCACATTTTTTTTAACTGAATCTGATTTGTCAAAGATTATAATCGACGTGTCATCTACATACATTGTTATGAATGTTCCGGACGTTGCATACTCCAAATCATTTATGTACAATACAAACAATATAGGTCCCAATATCGACCCTTAAGGTACTCCTAATTCGGAGAGGGCCTTATACATAACTGTATAGCTTACTTAGGAGAATATTATGAGCAACACAGTCGAATGCCCTGCTGAGATCGCAGAATATCCCAACAGGGCACTCTCCTGCTTCAATATAGTCCACAATCTCTCTATGGTATGAATGTAGAGCTGTAGTGGTGGATTTTTTATTCAGAAACCCATGTTGGTTTTTTGTAAAGATGTTATTATGACGAACGAATGATAGAAGTTATTCAGAAAAGCATATTCGAATATTTTCGACATACTTGATGGAATTGTTACAGGCCTGCCGTTTTCCAGTAATTTACGACTATTTTTTCATACACTGGTATAATTTACCTATCTTCATTTGCTTAGGGAATGCTCCTTTACTGAATGACAGATTCACTAAATGAAGTAGAGGTTTTATTAAAACACGGTGACTCTTTTTCAGAAGAAACATTGGGAGTTCGTCATAACCTAAAAAACTTTTATTTTTAAGTTTGCTATTTAGTAATTCATACAGTTCAGATTCAGTAAAAGGATTTAAAAAAAAACCGATTTACTCGGGGATGTTATGTTTCTCGCAAAAAATTGAAAGTCCAGATTTCTCTTATCAATTTGACTCGATAATACTTTAATTACCTCTATAAAATAATTATTAAACTTGTTAGCGACTTCTTTGGGTGAATCGACAACACTATCACTGAACCCTATTGAAATTTCCTCAGTGTTGTCTTTTGGTTTATTGGATAATTCTGAAATAATTCTCCAGGCTGTTTTTGAAGGATTATCAAACTCCTCAATTCGTTTTTGGAAATATTTTTTCTTTGTTGAGTTTACAAACTTGAAGTGTTTGTCTTTTCCATTTAATAGCAAATCTCAAGATCCTTACCAGTTTTTTCAAGATTATACAGGTCTTTCAACTTTCTACTTGAAATTTCAATTTCGTTATTATTTTTAACACTCTCGTTGAATTTTTTACATTTTGGAAAATTAATTTCAAAATAATAAGAAAATATCTCTCAAAAGCACTGATAAGCTACATTCAAATCAAATACGCCAAGCAGGATTCCTCCTGGATGTTTGTCATAAAAGATGAAATAGCAGTTTCACTGAATGAACGCCTGAATTCGCCGTCCACTTTCGATTGAAATTGTTCTATTCCATAATCAAAAAATATTGACTTATGATCGGAAATATTGTTATCAATATAAACCGCATGTACCATTGTCAATGAAATTTGAAAATATATGATCAATTGCTGAAGCTGTTCCGGGTGTTACTCTAGTTGGCCAGCCCTCCATAGGTATTATGTTATAACAACTCAATACATTACACCCGTTAAAACCGTTATTGGATTTAAGGATTTCAATAGTAATCTATTTAAATTGAGAAATTATTTCTTATGGCATAAACTTTTCAGAAAATCTTTCTGAAAAGTGATATAATGATTATTTATATAAATTTATATAATAATTATTTTTAGTAGATTAAAATAATTGCGTTTCAAAGAACAATATATAAAAAAGTACATTTATTTTACTGTTGATAAAAATATTAGCAAGAGGTGGTAACTTCTCGATCATTTCGCAGCGGGTACCGAATGAAGAAATTATAGCTAACACGGAAGCTGTAATTAGAACTCTACCGGATGTGAAAGAGGAGAAAATTTGTATTGAGACAGCGAATATTCAACGCAAGGCCCGAACATCAAAATGCAATATACCAAAAAGAGAAATTGTGGCTCTAAAAAACCTAAACTCAGATGAGGAGATCGCCATTCTACCAGCTGACAAGAGAAACGCCCCAGTGCTCTTGAAAACAGAAGAATACATCGGAAAAATTGAATAACTTCTTGACCCGCCAAGTAACCGCAAGCTGAAAAGAGACCCAACACAATCAAGATTTCAGAATACAAACCGTCTCAGAAAATCATCATCATTGTTGGAAACCACTCAGAAGACCATTCTAAGAACAGAAGCCGTCCCGCCAAGGCTCTACGGCGGAACGGCTCTACACTAAAAAAAGTTCCATTGAGATACATAGTGATTGCACTGGTTTCGCCTACGTATTACTTGTCAAAATACCTAGCATTGCTACTTCAGCCCCATGTTGGAGAAACAACCTCGTACGTCAACGATTCGAAAGACTTGGAGCAAAGTGATATTCTGGTTAGTTTCGACGTTGTGTCCTTGTTCACCAACGTCCAGCTGGAAGATTTTTTGAGAGAGATGTAGCCAACCTGTTTCCTAGTGATAATGTGGGACTCTTCAAGGCTGCCTCACGGGAAGTTACTTCTAATGGAAAGAAGATTTCTATGAGCAATTAGACGGCGTAGCAATGGGAAGTCCACTCAACCCGGCTTTCAAATCCGAATGAAGATAGAAACACTAAAAATATTATGATCGATCAGAAACAATATTTAAACAACTAATTGGAATGGAATCGAAAAAACTTTCGTAGTAATTTTTTGCAAATGTTGATAATAATAACATATATTACTATTCAACTAACCCATTTACCTTGTAGATAGAATACAAGTCCAACTGATTACTTCACTAAATATTAATTAACTACTTTTTACCAATGAAACTAAAATAACCTCAAATCAAGAACACAGCTTTTTACCAATGAAGTTGAATGACTATTATCTAAATACACTACAGAATCTTTCAGGAAATCCAAAGGACAAAGTCGAGAATTCGGAAAAGTCTGGAATTTACGAAATCAAATGTAAGGACTGCGATGCAAAATATTATAGACAGACTGAAAGATTTATTGAAATAAGATATAAGGGACACTTAGCATACCAAAAATCAGCAGTCGCCCATCATATTTTGCATAACATAATATTATTATGATGGTGGACCAACACCTAATAGTCAGTAGCGGATGTAACGGTTTAAATTTCTGAATTCAGAAGAATCAGTAGAGCCGCCCTGTTGGTTCGTTATTTTATCAGCATATTGCTGGGATGGTGGATTGTCTAGTAAGCAGGAGTAAATAAAACCGAGGAGATTTTCACGGTCAGGATTTGAAAACAATTCAGATTAGTATCTATCGTAAAGCAGACATGAAATCATGTCTCTAGCTAGGAAACCTAAAAACTGTCCGAAACCTAAAAACGTCTAAGGTCAGTCAAATTAATCAATTCAATATTTTCATTTCCTATTCTTGAAATATCGGTAGAGAATTCCATAACACATGTTTTCAGGTTTTTTGGTCAAGAATAATAAGATCACCTATGAAAGATTCACGTCGAGCACTGTCAGACTTTTGGTGGTAAAAAAAGCTTTCAAGGCATATTTATTTGGTAACTGGAGAAATTCTCCGGAAAAGCTATAGTTGCATCATACATTTCATTCTTTGAGATATGAGGAGACACTCTAGAAAGTACCAACGGAGAGCCGTAGCAAGTATATAAGAAAAGTAACAAAAATGATGATAACCCGAGAGTAGAAGCCCTGATATTGTTGATATATTTTGGAGCAGTCTGAGTACTGAAATCTACAGTTCATTC
This sequence comes from Leptinotarsa decemlineata, assembly GCF_025532065.1. Classification (NCBI taxonomy): domain Eukaryota; kingdom Metazoa; phylum Arthropoda; class Insecta; order Coleoptera; family Chrysomelidae; genus Leptinotarsa; species Leptinotarsa decemlineata. Next base: position 5,998,931 of record NW_027412587.1, read on the forward strand.
CTAAAACTAGAGGATAGTTTTAGGCATTTTCCTTTTCTCTGTGCACCTAAGACAGCTGTTGACGGGGGTAATAATTATCGAGTTTGATTGAAGTTAATCGACAAGTAGATTCTGGATAAATTAGGGTTCAGGCAGTTACTTTTAACTGTTCATTTGTTTCCTCATTTTCAATTTACGTAAAGGTCTATCTCTGTCAGTTCAATACTCGAATCTTTTGATTCGATATTGACCCGAAGTAAGAGTTCTCCAGTAGTAATATCGTGATCAAAATGGCCTATAGCGGCGTATTAATATCTTTACTGTGAATGTTTTTTGTATTAAGTATTGGTTCTTTAAACTTGATGTATATAGTTGCCTGTTTTTTTACATTAGTTCGTTGCAAATAACATTTGAAAATAATTTTTTTAGTTATTACACAGTTGGTAGTGAAGTTTGTAAATATTTCTTTCTATATATTAATTTAATATAAATTTCAAGCTTGGAGCTTCGTTGTTGACTTTTTGGTTATTTCCCCAACCCCTTTCCTGTTGAATCCGTTCAACTGGCGCCCCAGGGTTTACTTGTTTTCCATCTATTTCGACTGTAAAAAAACATATTTTCCTTACCCACGTCCAGCCCCGACAATAATCGACTAGCCTGGGCCAAACTACTTTTTGGTAATTACATAAATACCAAGGTAGGTTATACGGATTAACACATTTGCCGCCGGTAGGCTATTCAAATTTTGCCGCCCCTTCTGACCTCTGCATTTCGATACTCTACACGGACAAAAGACGGTGGACGAAAATATTTTAGAATTCAAAGACTAAGAAATGATTCTTTGTTTTTAAAAACATTCATATCTTATGAAAAATTAAGAACTGATTACAGTCATTCCAAACCTGTCCAGTAAATTTTCTAAACTAATAACATTTATTCTAAATCAGTTTAGTAAATTTTCTGAGCTTCTAAATAATGTAATCCATGAAATCAATAAATACTGATACACAGCAGCATACGAATCCCTAGTAAGCAAGATATTGATATTTAACATCATTGGAATCCAAAAATAACTGCACAGATTCTAAACAATTGGTATACTCATCACAATTATTGAACTATTTGAGAATACTTGTACTAATTTTTGATAAATGGTTGACAAAAAAAGATGAATAGTTTACTAAGCCATTAATTTCCCATAAAGCTGGATCTTTATTTAGATTCACTGTTGTTTGCACTTGGCCATTGTACTTGACTGTGATAGGTACATATTGATGATTCCTCTACCGCGACTACTGTCTCTTTTGTCAAAAACATATACAACTTTTTCAGATTGTATTGTATCACTGCATGTGGTTGAAGTTCTTGGTCTTACAATACTGTTTTCCCCAACACTTTTAAGAAAACTGTCAATTTTCATCGTTTCATTGTTCTTGTTATTCTTTTTTCATTTTGACGTTTTTTCTATACACAGCTCCACTGAGTCGCTTTCTTCCATCACTTATTCAAACAATTTCTTATTTAAGAACTGAAAAAAAATATTATATTAGGAGTCTTATACGTGATTATCAGTATCTTTTGTTCAGATTTCAGATTCATTCTTTGAATAGTTACCTAATATAAGCAACAGCAATTTATTGAAATATACTACTACAATATAATAATATAATTAACAAAAAAATCTAAATTTGCAAACCTTCCCTTCCTCTTGAAGATGATCACTTAGTGATCGAAACACGTAACGAGTTGTTGAAATAACGGTTTGGTGTTGGGATGGAACTCCAGTAATATTTATTACTGGAGTGCATCACAAGCTGAATAAGCTAACCTAAATCGAAAATACAATTTGAACGTACTATAACTTTGTTCTGTATTGGCTTGCGCCAGATCAATCTTCAGCCATACACTGCTACGAATCAAAAAATGATTTGTTTGGAGTCTTGAAGCGTGAATTCGTAATATGCGCCAGTGTGAGTCATACCCGGCAATGAAATCAATAAACTCTAGACACATTTTTAATATGAATTTCACAATGGTACCGATATTGATTGTTTTTATATAATGATTGTTTTCATATATTCGATTTTCAATTGAATTGTTATTTTTGTTCGTTCTTCTGTTTGTTTGTCATTTTTTCAAATAATTCAACGTGAATAAATGAAGGCGCTATTTTTTGATTTTTTCAATACATGAAGAATGTAAAATCACAGATCAAAAGTTTTACAACCTCATCTATTATGCAGGAAAAGTATAAACGAAATGAAAAATTCTTTCATTTTAATAATCTCCTTCTAAATCTATCAAATCACCAAAAATAGATACTACTCGAAAATAGTTCATTACCCCTACTTAATTAATAATATTTAAACTTAAATTACAGATACCTCTACAATAATTTAGTAGTCTGAAACACGCACTATATATTTATGTTTTTTCTTTCACTATATATATATATATATATATATATATATATATATATATATATATATATATATATATATATATATATATATATATATATAACTGCACTCTGTTTTTATTCACTGTCGTAATTTTATTGTCTTTAAGGTTTTTTAGTTTACAGTTTACATTGTCACAACTAATGATTGAGTATGGGCCTTTATACCAATTATCAAACTTTGATCTATTTTCGTTTGTTATCGTAACCCAATCTCCAGGGTTTAAATTAAGAGATTTCGAATTTTACGTTTCTCCTTTTCCTCAATTCAAAAATCTCTAGCTCTTTGGTGAGAAATTTGTAAACGATATTTGAGCTCTAGATAATATGCGTCTGGGTTATATACTGGGTCTATTTTGTCAGTCAGTGCGTTTGTCAGTTCGGGTCTTTTTCCAAAAACTAGTTCGAAGGGTGTATAGTTATGATATATACTGGGGGTCGTATTGTAACAAAAACTATAAAATTTTATTGATTTGTCCCAGTCTGTGTGTGTATCGTTAACGTACATTCTAACATACTCGTTAAGTACCCGATGATTTCTCTCACAGCCACCTATACTCTGGTGATGGTAGGCAGTAGAGAATTTTTGTTGGATATCTAGTAGTTTACACACTTGTTCTAATATTTCGTTTTTCGTTTTATTTGATTTGGGCACTAATGCCTTCAAAACTCTCTTGGATTCTTTACATTACATGAGAGAAACAATACATTTTGCTAATGACAACTTTTCTTTAGAGAAATTGTTGTCTCAGCTTGAAACTTCAGCTAGCAAAAATAATATTGATAAATTAAAATTGAAAATTAAGGATCCTATATTTACAATATGTACACTTATCTAAAGGGCACTACAACCTGATGTGTGTGTTTATTGATTCATTTTGATTATTTATTTATCTAAACATGTAATTTTAATCAAGTACATGTGATAACGCCGTAACATATGTACCAACTGTACCAACAGTGGTTATTGAATTATCATTATTATTATTTTCATTATTAACAAAGATGCACCCTGATACCGCGACTGACATTGAATTGTCTCATCCTCTCTCTCTCTCTCTACTGAGAATCAAACAAACCAATGCTGCTAGCCTACTTTTGTTTGAACAGTTAACTGAATGAACTTATCCGGAGTCGTAAATCTATTCAGTGTCAAACTGAAAGGTTTTATTCGAACCAATTAGATTGTCGAGGGTAAAAAGGTCCACCTCAGTATACAAATTGATACAAATAACTGTTGATATATTTCAAACAGCAAAACGTTACTGCACCACAGTTTACGAGCTTCATCCGTCAATTCCAATTCGACTGAATGGGCGAACAATTTTATACCGCGATAACACAAGTATACTGTGGTGATAAAGGCATTTGGATTGCGATTTACAGCCCTCAATAACAACCACTTCACTACCGAAACACGACATGTTTTGTCGTGAACGGTACTAACCAGAGGCGTTCATCTAGGGTTACGCAACATAGGTCAAATATGTTTTATATTATATTAATCCAAATATTGTTGAAATCCGACTTTCAGCTCGGATTTTTTTTTTAATTTCGACTTTAAACTTAGACTTTGTTAAATTCCGACATTAAATCCGGAATTTTGTGGAATGCCGCATTTACATAAAATAGAAATCGACACATTACAGTGCACATATGGACAAAACAGATTACACATCATCAACTCATCATTATTCTTTCTTTAAATACTTTTTGTGGTTGTATGGATCAAATTTTCTTTAAAATCCATATTCAATTTATTCCTGTTAGGAGAATAATCATTTTAATGAAACATTTTTTTAAGTTTGCCTCCAGTGTAGGCTAGGATGGGTTAGAGCTTCGGTCAGCAACAGGCGGACCGCGGTCCGCAAACGAACCGCTAAAGGTCGAACCTCGGACCACCAAATATTGTAATGTGTTGTATATCAAGTGTAAATTAATACGTAGATAAGGTAGTTATACTATACCTTTATTAATCAAAATAATATATTTGAGTCACATATAATTCAACTTAGTACTTATTTTACTTCAATAAGTTGCCTAGTTAACCTGTTTTACAAGTACCTACAACTAATATGGTTTGATTAGTTTCCTATCTAGCTTGTGTGTGTGTTTGTGCGAATTGGTTGATGTTGCGGCAGAATGGACAGATGTGGCTGCAAAGTTGTTGAATCTGTCAAAGCCATCACTTCAAATAGAGATAATTCATTTGCAAGAAGATGTGTCTTTGCAAATGTATAAAACGGTAATCATTGAAGAATGTTGGGCCGAACATGAAAATTGCAAGGAACTAGCTATAAATTTGGCCACTATGTTTGGCTCAACATACGTATGTGAAATATCGTACTCAAAATTGAATTTTTTGAAAAACCGTTTAAGATTAACGGTCTCCCACCTAGAAAACACACTTAAATTTGCTGTTCCTATCGAGAACCAAACTATAAAAAACTGGCTCAAGACCGTCAGTGTAGTTTATCACAATAATTTTAGGTATTGTGTTTTATAATTCAGAATTTGATTTGAAACCAAAATAATACATGGGTAGCATCTAATTATTATCTGTTATTTTTTCTGGACCTAGTTAAATTTTTCCCACAGTATTAGAGATTAGATTTTGTGGACTTTCTACTACGTTCTCAATTTTCAGGTTATACTTGCATTGGTTGATTCACGCTTTGAATAGATTAGATACCAGCTCAGAATAACCATTATGTTCTTGAAGAAGTTGTACTAGTTGAATCTAGCTTTATATACGTTAGATAACAGCTTGAAATTCGTTTTATCAAAATTATATTCTCAATTAATTTGCCCAATGTATTAACATCAATTTTTACTTTGTTCAAAGTGTGCATGCGAGAGGTTGTTGTCTACAGACGAAGGCAAGTGTGAAATTTGTCAATGGTAATATCAATTTTTTTTTATCATTCAATATTTATCTACTTTCATAGTGGATTATTATCTCGTTATTTTCTAGATTATTTTTCAATTACTTTTCATTCCGACTTCTACCTCAAAGATCTTGCGGCCTTTCGAAACTGTTTTGTACTTCACTGAGGAAAATGCACTCCGTGAAAATCGAATATCCAAACTGCCGTAGAAACTGTTTATAGTCGCTTGATATATTCCCTGTGAGACTCTTCGATGCTCCAGTTAAACGTCAGTGTCTGTCTGTCCCTCGAGTGTTTCAGCTAGCTGCTTCTGAAATCACCTGAAATTGAAAATGTTTCAGAGGCAACATGCCGGTTGTCATCCGTGCAAACACCGTGAGACGAACCACCTGGCTGAAAAGGAGTGGTTTAGCGTTCAGGGAGAGAGACATCAACATTTTATAAACATGAAACACTGCTAGCCTTGTATGGCGAAACGCTCGGTCATTATTACCCACAATACTCCTGAGGGATAATCCCTTCCGGAATAACAAAACTTCACACACTATTGTCACATCAGTATTGTTTAAATACATGCCAATACAGGATTCTGGTAAATCCCACATTACAGAACGCTAGACCATAGAGAAAAACATTTTGTCTAAGCTGCTCCGAACATTATCTTGAGCGGAATACTAAGAAAAACATTCCTCTCTATTGACTCTATTTTAATCAACTGAAATTAAGACATGGTTTCGTTTGCCATTAGTAAGTATACCTAGTGTTAATGTCAATTACTCTTTCACTAACTACTAGATAAATGGGGATTTTTGACAATCACTATATTTCATAATTAGAGTGGTGGTATGTTAAATCCTGCTCAAAGATACGAATTTGGACATTTTCTTGGTTACTAGGATACGGTTACGGGATGTATATATTACGTTTAACTTCAAATATGTGATTGTTGAACTAAAGAGGCTTTTTTCCTACTACTTGGAGAGACAAGTAATCATTCTTGAATCAGCAACAAAAATAAAGTTTTTAATGGGTCTTAATTGATTTTTTCTATACTAACTATACTGTTCGTCAATAATTATAAATATTTCATTCATGATACCCGGGAAAGTTACGACAGTTTCATGAAATACATAAAAAACCTGCAAAATATTTTGGAATGTAGAGGGTGGAAAATTAATTTCTTATTATGGGATCAATCATAGAAACCCTTTCATTAGTTCGGACTTCCACTGTCTAATATGATATAAACTGAAATCCCTGAAAGAATCAATAGAATTAAAAAGATTAGCTGAAAAGTAACAATTATATTAAGTGAAAAAAAAAACTGAAATAACAATGAAATAAAATACTATAAAAAAATAGTGATAATCCCCCGTTTTTTTGGTAAAAAAATTAGTGCACTATCTTCTAAAAAGCCACTCTCGCTCCCCTATATGGGCGACAATTAGTTGTTGCCCTTTACCCGTTGGTTCGCGTAACCCTGTTGATAAATCGTCCACAAATGCTTGACGATAACTAGTTACAATAGTATCTTGCCAGATCTTAGATACTGTATGACCAGCATTCATCCACGTTTCGTCCAGATAATATATCTTTTTGTGAGCAGAACGCATTTCTCTAATAGAGCGAATATATCTTCTTTTTCTATCAAGACAGATTTACGGGACCGTTTGGCATATATAAATTTTAAATATTCTTTTAGTATTTTCCTTAACTTCTTCTCTGCTCATTTTTGGAATGAGATCATTATCCATTACCTTTGTCCGATTCGAGGGTTGGCGCTTTATTCTCAAAAATAAAGAATGAATGTTATAGTGTACAAAATTGTTCTGGTACTCGTCCAATTCAATTTTTTTTCTACCACGACAATGTACTTTTGGAGCTTGCACAATCCCAGTCACCTTTTTTTCACGTACAATGCGTTCAATTGTCGACACGGATATTCCAGTTAAAAATGAACACTGGGCTACAGCTTCTACTATACGGAGTGTATTTTTTAAATTTTCGTACACTCTACAGACAATCTGTTTTTCTTCTAACGACATAAACTTCCGCTTTCTTTATAATTTACTTGGACCTGCTACGGCATCCATCTTAATACTATGAAAATAATAAAATTCAATCATATTATTCAGCTATTTGTCAGTTGTTTACTCACCTCAAAAACTATTTTGAAGTTGATGTATTTTGAAAAACATTTTATTGTGAGATTTTCTCTAGAACAGATTAACAAATCCGCATCACACGTTTCGCTGCACAGTAGCTTTTTCAAGCGTGTTCACTAACAAACTGAATTCTACATACATTGTGATTTATATATACTTTTTGAAATATTACTATCTACCTAGAATTTAATAATATTCTAGGAACTAATTAATGACAGTTATACCTGAGTTTAACAAACATTTATACCTGAGTTTAATGACTAGGTCAACTAATTATCTCACAATAAAGTGTGAATGTGATGAATATCTATGATAATGTATTTTGAAAAACAAGTATGGGCCATCTCTATCTTATATTTTAAAGTTAATAAATATAACAGTCTATTCAATAAATAAAATAAAATATATTTAATAAATACAAAACAAAATCACCTTCACAAGAAACAGAACACACTACGCCTATGCAGATAAAGACACTTGATAATGAAGAAACCGAATAACTAGTTATGACACTTCAAGGACGCAAATATAATAGACCTGCGAAGTTTTGATCAGTTTATCGATGTTTCAAAGTATTTAACGAACTGGTTCACCTATTCGCTCATACATCCTATCGATATGCAGAAGCTATCTTGTTACGGGGGTCAAATTTCATGGAATCATCTTACTTTTCAATTATTTACAATGTCGATGCATATACAATCAAAATGACCCCGGTAAGAATTTAGTTCTAACATTTAACATTATCGCCGTTTGCTCTCAGTTCAATTTGTATATGAGTTATCTTCAATTGAAAATTGTTATAGAATAGCAACAATTGAAAATTAAACAATTAACAAGAAATGTAAATTGTAAATCAAAAGATTTCAAGCCAAGTTACTTCACGACGTTTCGATTGTTAGTATTCACAATCGTCTTCTGGTGATGATAGTCATCACTGGGAGGACCACAAAATTGACCAGCGAGATCATGAGACTTGACTCGCCTCGATTTTTTCCTATGGGGATACTTTAAGATTGAGGTTTACAACACTCATCTAACCACACTGGGAAATATAAAGGAGAGAATAAGGGCTGCTTTTCGAAGCATTCTTTCATAGAGAGAGTTGATCTTTGTATTCAACAGGATGGTCGTCATTTCTGGCACCTACTTTGAATTAAATACATTTGTGTTTCATATTTTGTTATTGTTTCAGTTGAATAATAAAAAAATTGAATAGTCTGTTTAATGAACTACTGTCCGAATATGAATGCAAATGATAAATTCATTTCAGTGAACAGTAAATATTTTCGATGAAGTGAAGTACCTATAACAACTGCCAATGAGAATTCTGTGAACAAATCAAATAAATGTCGTTTCAAAGCTATCTTGATTCAAAGAATGCATCGAAATAACAACTACTATTAGAAAAAGCCAATATCTGAAAAACTATTTAGGTTGGAATGAAAGATAATTGAATTTTATATTGTTCAGACCAAAAAATACAGGGTGTCTTACTTAAAATGATTCGAAGGAATGATTTCTATACATTTCGATGTTATTCAGTTTTCAATTGTACCTAGCATTTTCATTAAAAAATTCGAGAACGGTTATGGATAGGTACATTGTACCTTATATGAAATTATATTATTTTTTCCTGAACTATTCAAAAGTGTAACACAAGTGTAGAATCCAAAATCATTTCTCTCTTCCGCCTTAATCAATATACATATAATGAAATGGAGCAATTTCCGAAAAAAATATTGGTTTGATTTACAGAGACTGCGTCGTATGGGGTGCCCCACCCTGCATATAATAAAAGGTGTTAAGTTACACAATTTATAACTGTTGAACGGCTGGACCGATTTTCATGATTTTTGATTTGTTGAATTTGTCTCCGCTCCAAATAGAAGTATAACAATTGAATCATTTGAAAAATTAAGAATGAAAGTTAATTTTGGAAAAATCGACTACGTTCGGTCCATTAGGTTAAGATAGTTGTCATGGTGCACAAAGACAATTGAGGTTTTGACATTTGTGATGACTTATAGTTATATCTTAATAGAAGCAAATATAACAATATCCATTATGGTGTTAATTATAGCGAAAAGATCTAATCTTCCACAAATATTTCTTTCAGCAAGAGCATCACTTTTTCTATAATCACAAGTCATACGTTTACACTTTTCTTGATAAATAAGATATACTGAGGTTTATTGTTATGCCCACATAATAGAATGGTTCTGAAAGTCGTCATTAACAGTTCAGGTATCGTTCCGTATATGCTTTAGGCAACCAAAAAATAAAAATTATAACAACCTTCAAGGTTGAAGAACTGAAGAATTATGATTGAATCTTGATCAGGAATCCAAAACAAAGAGAACACTTTAAAGTACCACATAGGAGGTCGCACGAAAGTTATTCGGGACTACAAAAGTTTCGAGAAAATTAACGAACTATCAGAAATTATTTCATTTTCTAATGCATACAAAGGCGTTTCGATTACATTTTCTTTTCATTAATAACTACTAGTTCTTAGAACCAACTTCTTTCACTATAGAAACACCTTTATGTCTTTTTTTAAGGACAAAACGCAAGCACTACAGGAAAATCCTCAAGGAGCTCTAAGAGCGGTGCCTGTGCGAAAGTAGTGATTCGCATTGGATTTGAATCGCTGGAGATTGAATCAATTTGGAAAAACGCTGTGAGGAAGTTCATTCCACATAAACGCAGTTCTCCAAATGAAAGAGTTTTTGAACAGTTAAGTTCGAGGTGTACTGAGTTGAACCTCAAAACGATGAGTAGCTATAGTCCGTCGCGTATTTCTGATATGTACTCTCGGTGGAATCAAATGTGCCAAGTCACTTGAACACTCACCGTGAAAGTTTTTTTCAAATAAATCTTGATATATAGTAGACACAGGGTTGAGACAATATAGATTCCTGGGGAACATCAGCGTTTATGGTAAAAGTATTCGAGAGGAAGCTGAAGAGCCATGCACAAAAAGTTATCCGACAAGCTATGGTAGATTGCATCGTTCAGTTCACAGAAAATCATCTCCACTTCAATATTTTCTAATCTCAAAATAAGGTTTCCATAATCGGGTTATAACTCAACAAAGAACGAGCTTGATTTCGTCTACTCAGTCTTCCTCCAGAAAAGTGTTTTGCAGGTTTTCTTGCAGATATACTTTGCTTTGTATCAATAGATCTGTATATGAATAAAATACAAAATTCACCGCTGAACAAGACAGGATCATTAATTCATGACAGGAAAGAGCAAATAATGTATCAGAAAGAGAGCAAAAAAATGAAAAATACATCCAACATCGCTACAATAATCAATCACTCAACTCACTCTATTCCTGGATAACTTAGACGCTTGGAAATCCTTTATAAATGATAATTGATTGCAGGCCTGCACTCAGTGAACTTTTTTCTCGAATGACTTTCGTGAACGAATAATTCGTTCGTGTAAATTGATGTTTTATTTAGTTACTGAGCTTACAACACACTGAGAAAAATTAAATAATGGGATTATAGACATTCTCTATCTCGAGAAGTTCGAATGTATGGAATTGAGCAAAGCTAGTCTATTGTATTGTATTTAGTAATTAATCATTATCAGCTTTGAAAATAAAATTAAATCAACATCATATCAGAGCTCTCTGCAGTGAAAGCTGCAGAGACAGACATAAAGCGACTTCTAAAATCGGTTATCGAAGCTTGGTTTTGAAACAAGCTGTAGTTGATCTGGAATGTTCCCGAACGTTCCAGATTATTGCAAAATATTCCAGTATATTCTGGAATGCTCTCGAATGTCCTGGACTTTCTTTGGAACAAAAGTTCCAGCCCACAAATTTTCAAAAGCCCGTTCTTCAGGTAAAAACGGAAACATTTTTCTTGGATGGGAGATAGATGGCATTTTGTTAATATTAATAACATATTTGTTGTATGTCGCTTCCAGTTCAAGAAACTCCTTTGTCGGTAATTTCGTCTCGTGCTGCTTCGCACTTGTTCCAATTACTCATAGATCTCTCAGTGAAATTCCATTTTACATTTTAGTTTCTGCTCTGGCTTTTAAATTAACTTTGAATATTTCATTCAGTTTCCATTGAAAGAAATACTTTTTAACTTCTTGATTTTTGAAATAAACTTATACAATTTTCATTTTTTGCATATTAGATTACTGGATAAATGAACTTATCCTTTACAATTTTCTCTTTCTCTTTCTACCTCCTTGTTCCTTTATGCCCCCAGTTACTTGGGTTTCTGTGTTTAAATTTCCCTATTAATCTCTATTACTGATTTTATTTAGCAACTGTGCTAGAAGTCGCACATTGAAAGGTACGATATGGTTAATTCTCAGCTCGCATAAGTTTCGAGTTTTGACGATTTCATTTCGAAGGGAGGCGATAGCTAGTTAACGGAAAATCAGATTTCAAGTCAGTCTGGATTTCTTCTTGAAGGTGACCCAACCAAGTAGATCTGCACTTCATAAATTGAGTGACATTGCATTCATTGCTTTTTCATGACTTCTCCTCTTTTTTTTTTTTGTTTAAAGGCGTCGACTACGAGGTCATTGGCCTTCTACTATTAGTTTGTTCAACATTTGATTTCTTCTTCAAATTTTTGAGTATAGCCCAATAGCTTTCATAAATTTTATGATTCTCTCCAGACTTTCATTATGATCTTTCAAACATTCCTTCATAGAATTTGGTATTTCAAATCGTTGTGTAGCTTCATCATATTGGACACAATTTAGCAAGATATGTTTCACTGTTAGCCTCTGTCTACATTGTTTTCTCCTCTTATTTATTCAGATAGTATCTGTTTCGATAGTCGATAGTCCTGCTATGTACAGGGTGGGCCAAATTGGACACTTTCAAAGAAAACTCCCATTTTCAAGCTAGATAGATGAAAACTGATGGCCTAAGAACTAACGTTAGGAGGATTTTGAAAAAACACAAATTGAAGCCACACAGGATCAGAAGAGTTCATCAACTCAGACCAAGAGATTTTGAACGCCGCATGGTTTTTTCCAGTGGTTCCTGGAAACCAAGTGCGTGATTTTTCGATAAGTTGTATTTAGACAGACGTAGCTTATGTGAGCAGTGCCAACATTTTCAACTGCTACAATTCTTATACTTGGGCACAAAATTCTCTTTCTATTTTGGAGCAGAGAAGTCAAGGAATATTTGGATTTAGTGTATTAGCGGGTGTTTTCAGGGCTAGAATTATGGGCCCGTTCATTTATAATGGCAAAATCACAACTTCGAGATATTTAGAAATTTTAAGGGAAAATATTGAATCCCTTAATAATAAATTGCCAATAATGGAGCTCAGAAAAATAAAATATATTCTCAAGAACACGAGGTTCCACCTCACAACACTGCAATTGTCATCAACTTTTTTGCTGCAGATTTTGGTAATACTTGGATAGCCAACCAAGGACCCAATCGTTAGCCGGCCAGGTCACCGGACGTAATGCCTATGGACTTTTACCTCTGGGAAAGGTTGAAAAATCCCATTTTTAAATTGCCGACTACTTCTAGATACGAATTGGAAGTGGCAGTAATGCAAAATTCTGCTTCTCTCACTCCTATTGAACTAATTAATTCGGCAAAAAACGTTCAGAAAAGGTGTCGCTTGTGTGTAGGAGAAGCTGGTAGACATTATTGTTCTTTATCATTTATTAGTAGTAAATATATAGTATAAATTGTAATCAGTTTTATTGAAACTATGCGTTTTAATTACTGTTGTGAAAAACTTTCTCAACATTTGATAGCTACTACTGAATAATTTCTTTCTGTTTAATCCCGCGTCGTCTTAAGGGCATGTACACAAAACTGCGATGAGACGCGATGCGAATTCACAACGCAGAAAGTTGCAACACGAATTGCTGTGATGCGAATTCTTGCGGCAAATGGCTCCCTAGGGTGACCATTCCTTCGACGACCGTCAACCGTACTGGACGTATTTTGAAAACTAGGTCGTGTACAGGTACTAGATGTGGGAGGTGACATGGATCGTAAAAAGAAGTGTGCACTTTTATTATTGCTTAGGAGATACAGGCAGAAGAAACAAAGAAGATTTTGGGTTCATCCCAATCAATTCGTAAGTTCTTGCGATGCGTAGTGCGAGCTCGCAGATTTTTGCGTTGCGGCGTCGCACCGCAGTTTTGTGTACAAGCCCTAAAGCCTACTTGATCAGTATGCGTTTCATAGTCTACATGATAAAATCTAAAAGCTCTGTATTTGAGAGATGGCTCCAGTAAAACATCAAGTGTGCTACATTTTTGGATAGGTAATTTTAAGGTCTATTGACCTTTAAATTTTTGTATCAATGACTATTGATATCTCATTTGAAAAAATATGTTTTTACTGAACTCTATGTAAAAAAATATTGAGATAAATTAATTCATTGTTGGATAAAATAGAGTAGGATTTGTATGTTTGCTGTGGCATCATTTTCGGAATATGCTATTTGTTCAGAGTGTCTTACTGATACTCAAGACTTATAACCCTATCTGTGTACTTTCTCGAATGGAAATTCACTAAAAACATTACTGTTGTCGTTACCTTTCCGTCAGTTTCAGATGTCACTTTGCAGGAATCGTTTGACGACAGTTTCGGTATAATATGGCGTTAAACTGATAACTCGGGTCGTCACTTTAACTCTAAACGCGAATCTGATAGAACAATTTGCATAGTAAATATGCAAATGAATACAAGGTCGACCTGTCCCAGAGAGAAATGTTGGAGATATTGGGGATCGTAATGCTTAAATAATATATTTCTAACTAATCGTATGAGTTGTCTATTAGCTTCGTGTTCTATATAGGAATAGGCATCTTGTGTTAGGATTGATTCGTTAATGAAGGGTAAGAATAGAGATCGTCTGATTACCTCAATAACGTTTCATGTTGTTAGAATAGAATAGAATAGAAGTTTATTCATCACTAAAGTTCACATGTACAACATAAAAAAAGTGTAAATACATGAAACTTATTGGACTAGTCACAAAGAGAGCTTAAAAGTAATTCAAATTTACAAGATTATACATATACACTTTTGATAAGTAAAATATTAAAATATACAATGAACATCAACAATTTAAAAATTCTTGAAGAGAGTAGAACACCTTGTTTTTTAAAAATTCATTCAACCAACATTTTAGTTCATTCCTACTCAATAAACTTAACTCAGGATGAATAGCCATGAGTTTGTTATAACATTTAATACCTTGATATACATGGGAGTCTTGACCAACTCCTAATCGTGAGTATGGCTGGTATAATCTTTCACTGTTTCTTGTACAGTAATTATGTATATCTTTTTTTTTCCTCAAATAATTTACATTTTTTTTAACGTATAATATGATCTGCAGCACATAAAGTGAGGGGACTGTGAGAATTCCTAGTTGATTGAACCATTTTCTACATGATGTTTTGGAGTGCACTCCTGCCATACATCTGATAATTCTTTTTTGCATAACAAAAACTCTATTCATATGTACAGAGTTACCCCAAAACATTATTCCATAACTTATTGTCGATTGCACTATTCCAAAATAAGCCAGTTTAAGGGTTTCCAGAGATATTGTACCTTTCAATTGCCTGATGATGAAGCAACTTGTGCTTAATTTATTTGTTAGATCATTAATATGAGGATCCCATGTCATTTTTTGATCTACTTTGATACCTAGAAATTTGATGTAATTCACCTGTTCTATTGTTTGATGATTAACTCTTATTAGAGGACTGAAATCATAATTTATATTTTTTGTTGTAAACACCATAAAAAATGTCTTGGACAAATTCACTAGCAATCCGTTGAACACACACCACTCATGAAAATCATTAGCACAAATATTTGCCTTGATTACAGTATCCTGTAATTTATTCTCAGAAATCAGAATATTAGTATCATCAGCATACATAATGATTTTTTTTGGCTCAGAGCATGAATAAACCATATCATTTATAAAAATTGTGAAGAGAACTGGCCCCAATATAGACCCCTGAGGGACACCAATGTTCACAATATTTTCTTTAGATTTTTTACCGTTTATCACCACTATTTGTTGTCTGTCATGGAGATATGAAGCAATCCAATCACTTGTAACTCCTCGTATGCCAATTCGGTGTAATTTTTCCAAGAGTAGTTGGTGATCAACTGTATCAAACGCTCTACTTAGGTCAAAATAAAGAGCAATGGGATTTTGTTTATTATTAAGGCAGCTATAGACGGTAGTATTGAGATCAGATATGGCGGTATTTGTTGATTTGTTCCTTCTAAATCCATTCTGACAATCAAATAATAAGTTATGTTGATTCAAAAATTTATTGAGACGTTCATTATATGCCATATCAAAAATTTTGGCTAGTTGGCTCTGTAAGCAGACATTTCGGTAATTATCTACAATCTCTCTAGATCCTTTGTTTTTGAAAATTGGTATAGATTTAGAGACCTTTAGAATCAATGGGTACTGTCCTGACAAAAAAGATTCATTGATTATGTGAGCTAAAGGCAAACCTATCGTTTCCTTGACAAACCTTACAGCTTTTCCACATATATCATCTATCCCAGAAGCATGTTTACTTGTTGTTTTAGTTATATATTCTTCAATCTCCTGAGGATTGGTTGGACAAAGGAAAAAGCTATGTTCATTGAAAGGACCTAATTTCAATTTATCAGGCTCCGGCCTTGTACATTTTACATTCATAAAATGTTTACTGAAAATATTACTTATTTCTTCGTGATCTGCTATTTTTTTATCATTAACAGTAAGTTGATTCACTGAATTGAAATTTGGTTTATTTTTTGACTCGTTAATTATTTTCCAACTTTCTCTCATCAGGTTTGGTGCCCTTTGCAGCCTATCATTGTTATATGTGTGTTTTGCTATTTTCACTTTTTCTTTATAGTAGTGCTTTAACATGTTATACCTACTTTTGACCAAATCATCAAATGAACTTTTTACAATTTTTGACATTTCACATAACATGTTATGGATTTCCTTTAATTCAGAAGAGTACCATGGTTTCTTATTTTTGTTAACATAGGTTTTTTTTAAAGGAAAAGCAATGTTGTAACAATATTGAAATGTGATATAGAAGCTTTTAAATTTATCATCGATATTGATTGACGTGAACACGTCTTCCCATGTTTCCCTTTCTAACAAATTTTTGAAAGTTATTAAATTATTTTCTGACATATCACGTTTTAATAAAACAGTTTTTGTTCTTTCATACTGGACTTTAAACTGGCATATTTGGAAAGTGTGATCGGATAAATGATTTTCTTTGATTAGTTGCTTTTCAACATCAATGTTAGAAAAAATTACATCAATAGAAGTGAGACTTCGATTGGTAATACGTGTAGCAAGTTTGATATGATTTACCATTCCAAATTCATTGAGAATATTGTTTATCTCTCTAACAAACAAAGTGTCTTTCAAAAAATTTATATTGATATCTCCGCATATTATCAGATAGTCTTTGTCAGTATATATACTACAGATCAGTTCATATAATTTATCACAAAATATTTTAATATCACTATCAGGTGTACGATAAATATTTACTACAAACATTTTAAGTCTGCCTTTGGTAAATTCTGTACATATTATAGTGGCTTCAAAATGCTTTTCTACATTGCCATGGAAGTTTATTGGCTTTGATATTGTAACTAGTGTCTATTGTATTGATCCAAGATGATTTCAAGATCAGTAGCCTTACCAGCTATTCCTCGAACATTACAATGCATTATATTCATCTTTCCATTGTCATTTGCTCCTTTTATCTCTCCATAGTTTTGATTTTCCAGCAGGACTTGTGTTTGATCTGGTATCACTATTGATTTACCGCCTCTCTGAGAGTCGTAATTTATAAAAAAGATATAGGACAAGAAGTATCACTAGATGGATTTCCCCTGTGTTGTGAATTATCAGGTAGAAGGTGTCGTCCACGATTGAAATTAAAGCGACTAAATAAAATTTTTTCTGGCCAAAAACTGGGCTCATAGAGTTGTTCCTTAAATTGTGGCTCCACTCCTACTATAAATGCTTGGTCATCATCACGGGTAGGTACTTCTAGTTGCTAATTTTGTGACATGAATGCTTTTAGAATTTATACGCGCTTCAATAAAGCTCACTATATTTTCAGATATGATTGCGTCCGGAACTCTAGATAAGAATAGCCAAATTTTCTTATCCGGGTTCTCCCGTCCATAAAGGTCCTTATTTCCAGCACCGCTTCCTATCATATATTTTTTCCTTCTACTTTTTACTTCTATAAATTCATCCTCCTCCTTTCCATATCTGTCTTCTACATTCAGATTTATGATTTCATCAAACTTTTGTTGCATTTGAATTTGCATTATTTCACCACCAACTTGTGCACTTCGGATTTTTGGCTCCTCCTGTGTTTTGGATTTCCCTTTGTGATATACTTCGTCATTGGGATTCAAAATAACATCACTTTTTTTATTCCATATCTAAACGGAAAGGTCGTTTGTATCAATAATCTCTACAAATAATATTGTGTACCTCAGAATTCAGTGATAGTTTTTCATCTTCACAACAGGAATTGTTTTTATTTGCAATAATGAACAGAAATATAGTTGACTATTAACAACTGTTCTCTTGACAGTATAGTGTATAGTCCAATCATCGAGGTGCAATACGGCGATACTGCAGAATTGAGCCCGGAAATGGATATGCTGACTAATACCAAGCAACTTTTGTTTTGTGAAGTTTCACATGAAAGACAATACTTCATGCAAAAAAAGAATGTATTGTACAAAAAAGAATGATAATACAAACTGGGTAAAAACTTGATCCCCAAAATTGAAAGTTCCAAGTTAAGTTCGGAAAACTATCTATTTTTCAGGGGAATTCATATTCGTCGACAAAAATGTGAAAATTATCTCCTAATTACCATTCTCATTGACAATAATCGATATCACAGTTCACTTCAGTTATGTACTTGTAATGTACTCTAGAAATTTGACCAGTTTACAGTTCTTAGTTTTGCCAAGAGAATGAGGTTGTAATTTTGCAAACAAACTTGCATTCTTTTCAAGGTAACTTAGAAAACTACGCACGTGGACTGTTCAAAAATAAGGTTAATGTTAAAATTTCATATACTACGTACATTGGATCAGGGATTTTTTCATTTTTTTATGTTGGTACACTCATCGCGAACATATGTTCACAGTTACAGCTGTTTAGCATGTTTAGTTTGTTGGTGAGAGACATAAAAGTTAGAAGTGTTTTGCGTGTTCGGCGATTTTCAGATATCGAAAAAAGGGATCAAAGAATTTGCATCAAACCTTGTGTAAAAAAAAGAAATTAAGTGCTCAAAAATGATAAAAATATTGACAGAGTCAGAAAAATGTTTGCAAATGGTACAAGTTTTTCATAGAAGGTCGAGAAGATGTGAATGACGTCGCTCGTCCTGGACGCCCCAGCATATCAACAACCGGTAAAAATGTTGACGAAGTGAATGTTAGAGAAGTTGCTGAGTCGACATATCAGTTGGCTAATGAAATGCAATTTTTTCGAAAATTTTGGGCATGAGAAAAATGAAAATTCACCTTATTTTTTTACAGACAGCCTATATTGCCATTTTCGTATATTGATACGTCTGATGAAGCTATTGTACGATTAAACACGTGTTGCGGTTTTGTAAACTATTTAGTGAAAATCTCCAAATGAAGTATAACTTGAATACAATGCTCTTTTCACGTCACGCTCAATTTTTTTTCAAAACCATACAAAATTCTATTCATATCACAAGTATATAAATAACCTGAATTGTGAAGCGGTAATAATTATTTTCTAATTGAATAAAACTGGCCGATACTTGATGAAAATTCATATTGAAACTTATAGATACAAAAACCGCGACACGTGTTTCACTATATAATAGCTTTCTCAAGCAAAAATAATCAACATATTTTATTTGTCGCGGTCTTTGTAAAACCCTTTATAGTGAAAATCGTACAATAAACTGTATTATTGGGGATTATTTTCTAATGGGGTGGGTACTTAGGGTACTTGAGAAAAATTGGGGCCAACATTATTTTCGTTGCATAATTTTGACTCTAGGGTTTGTATAATATACAATTTACAAGGAAAATGATGATCAGGGTTTTTTCAAGCACTTCAAAAAATTCTTCAAAAAATGCATTGTTCTTTGGTTATTTCATGTTTCAAATTTCAATTTTGGCGTTTGATGAATGAGAAGTAACCTTTAACAAGCTACTACTCCGTTTGTATTGGATCTACTGATACCTTCCAATTGATTGAAAAATTGACACGTTCACTTGCGAAAAGTATCGACTTTCGCACAAAACAAAACAAAAATTTTTCAAAATCCATCAGTTCATTGTGCAATAAAATATTTTTCACCCCAGAAAAGAGGGGGCATTCATTCCCAGGGTAAAGGCAGGCCCTGGTATCGTATCAATTTTGAAGTGGGGTTTACGTAAAACCTAAATTTTCAGGAACATCATGCTGTTTGGCAAAATTATATGGAAAAAAGTTTTGAAGTTAATAATCTTCAAGATCACTCATGATTTTTTTTAATAAATTGATGGATGTAGCCGTTACTACGTGGTAGGAAATCATCATAAAAAATGAGAATTGAGACTTTCTATGTTTTTTACACTTTTATTTGTAACTAATGTATGAGTTTGAAAATGTCCTTATAGGACGAAACTGCAGTAACGCTAATTACAAATAAAAGTGGTAAAAAACATAGAAAATTTCAATTCTCATTTTTATAATTTTTTTCTTTTTTCTAGAGGCTAGGTTGAACAAGGTATAAAAACTAATTATCTCAAAATACAGATAATAACAAAATATATTTCATTTAGAAATCACTGAATCATTTCAGAAAACCCTCCGTTGTCTCGATATTGTAAAGTATAACCCTATGACGAATGAACTCAGCATCAAAATGTCTTTCAACTTCAGACCAATTAGAACTCACAACAAAAGTTGATTGTGACGCGAAATCCTTGCCAACACCCTAGATTCTCGTGCCAGATCAAGAGGTTTTTCTGCATCGATACATATTATTAAGCGAGAATACAAAAAAGGAAAACGAAACAACTTCCTGAAACTTCTGGATTAGAATAACGACCTATAAGCAATTCATTCCCAAGATTTTCCCGATGTGAAATTGCTTTCAACGTATCCTTTCGTAATGAAGATCCTTTTCATATCGGTCTTTTATATTTGCTCCGACAGAAATCCTACTCAGATGTTGCTCTGGCTCCGATAATGACGTCAATTATAGCTTTTCTTATTCGAACTTCGGGTTGTATTTCAATATTCCTCTTCAAATTAAATATAAAATAAGTCCGTTGAAGTGCAATTTCCAATGGAAACTTGATTAAAGTACAACAGGTGAGTCTGTTTTCTACTCTCTCGGGTGTTTTATGATTTATCAACTCAGACTCAATTTATAGATTATACTGAGATCGTTCAAGAATTTCAATATAATTGAAAAGGGGATATTTTTAGGGGAAAGTAGTTTTTTTGGAAGAACCCATCTGGCTTCTACTTCTCCATCATTGAATAGAAAATGGAAAACTTCCGAAGAAAAGAAATTAGATACATAAAAAAACGCTTAATAAAGATCTGTATATAATCCACAGAACGTCCTTTCAGATAATAACTATGTGAGGTGTCACCCGTGGAGGTTACAGTCAACCTACATAATGCATCATCCTTAATGTGTGTAGTCGTGCTGATAAAATGAATAGCTCTGAACCAACTCCGTATACCAAATCAACAGTCTGTACGTCGATTGAAAGACCCCAACTGTCCTCTCTATACCATCGGTATAAAGGGTACAAACCTGAGAGGATATGTACTGGAGCCAGAATTTGAAGGCAGGATATCTCATGAATCTACCTCACACCAATGTATTGCTCAGCAGGAGCAGAATCTGCATCAGGGGAGAAAACAAACTTTCTCCAAGCAGTTCAGAAAGCGTTATGCTCAAATGATTATTGATTCAATCCGGAGGCGACAAAGCCCTACATGGGCTTTTTCGCCTCCGGACATGTATAGGTTCCTAACACGAGGTGCAGGGCCTGCCGCGAGACGCCCGAGACCCTGATACACTTGCTATCAGCATGTCCAGCATATGCAGTCTCGGCCTATATCTATCGACATAACGCGGCCCTAAGAGTGCTATATTACCATATACGATACTCTTACGGTATTGACGGTGTTGCTCTACGCTCCTGGGGATATTGAATCCGTTGTGGGGATCGAGAAGTGCCGAATTCATTGGAACTATTCGTTCCCCACCCTCAGGCTCATACAAGCTAATAAGCCTGATGTAGTCCTTCTCGACCACCAGAGCAAGACAATATTTGTCGTGGTTTTCAGCTCCTCCCCACGGTGTGGGGAGTGGTCGTAGGTTGATAATGCTGGTGCGCCCTCCCGAATGTATCGGGGCTTCGGGGGATAGGGCCTGACCAGCGCATACTCCGGTATAAAAAAAATTATTAATAATAATACTAGTTATGTCGAAGTATGTGCTGGCCAGGCCCTATCCCTCGAAGCCCCGATACATTCGGAAGGGCGCGCCAGCATTATTAACCAATGACCACTCCCCACACCGTGGGGTAAGTGCTCATTGGGTCCGAGAAGCATGTGCCCTGAGCAAGCGCAGTGAGTTAAGAATGACAGGGTTAACTGAGTATGTTAAAAAAAGTAATAAAGATCATTGTAATTACAAAGTTACAATTTGAGAAAATGAATAATAAAATGATAATATAATAAATTTTAAAAAAACTATACCAGAAAATTAAAAATTCTCCATGAAATACTGAGATGCAGGGTCAACAATATATTCTAGGGAATCAAAATTGATATCACACAAATTTGAAATCAAATTGAAATTATTGCAAATGCTAAAGGTAGGTGACGAGATACAAATTGGTTCTGGCCAGTCGGCTGTAAAAAATGTTCGTACTTCTATTTCTGAAATGAGGCACACAGAAATTTATAAAGGATAACACCTCCATATCATCCACATTGTTGTGCAGTAATTTATACAGAAAAATTATTCCAGCAAATTTTCGGCGTAATTCAAGACTTTCAATATTGAATGTTATGGTAAGAGATTCATATGGAATACTTCTATCAAGATAGATACCATAAGACTTGAAGTAAATAAACTGTGACGTAAATAAAATTGTAGAATGGAGACCATAGAACAGAGCCATATTCTAATTTTGACCTTACGTAGGCTACATAAAGAGTAAATAGGGCAGATATGTTTCAAAAAGATTTACATTTGCGAACTATGAACCCATAAACTCTGAATGCTTCTCTTACTTTCGATCCAATGTGGTTGGAAAAAGACAAATTCTGATCAAAATATACACCAAGATCTTTATTTGAGTTACTTAGTGACAGTGAAATGGTATCTACTCGATAATTGTACTCGATGACTAACATTTTCCTGCTATAAGACACTACTTTATGTTACATTTGGATGCTTTGAGATATAGTTTGTATACTTCACACCAAGTCTGTATAATTTGTAACTGTCGTTGCAATGTATTACAGTCTTCAATAGTTTCGACCGGTAAATATATTTTCAAATCATCTGCAAAAAATAACCTATCACAATCGACATAATTACTGAGGTCATAAACGAATAATAAGAACAGATGTGGTCCGAGATTCGACCCCTGAGGTACTCCAGATGAAGGATTGTAATAAAAAGAATCATAGCCGTTATAAGATGCAAACTGTTCGCGTAGAAGTAAGTAGGATTTAATGAAAAGTACCACCAAATTGGTGGAGTTTTTATAGAAGGATCATGTGATCAAGTCGGTCAAATGCTTTAGTAAAATCAGTAGATATCACATCAACTTGACCACGATTATCTAAGACATCACTAACATTTTGAGTCAATACAATTAAATTTGTTATGGTGGATCTGTTTGACATAAATCCATGTTGTTGCGGAGATATGATATTACGAACTGAGGAATGTACGCGATTGTAGATGACAATTTCGAGAAGTTTTGCAAAGTTCGATAGGATTGAAATAGGACGATAATTCCGAATATCAAATGGATCTCCAGACTTAAAAATGTGACAAACTCGTGATATCTTCCATAATTCAGGAAAATTATTATTTTTAACTGCAAGATTGAAAAGTGTCAGTAAGGGATACCTAGACCAATACACCGATACAATATTTTACAAAAAAGAATGGTATCTTATCAGGACCAGAAGTGAACTTATTTTTTAGATACGTGCTGCAATCAAGATTTCCTGTTCGCTGATGTTTTCAAAGTTTATATTATTATAAAAACAATTTGAATTTGATAAACATGGATGCAAAACGTATTTTCATCAACTGCAAAGTGTGAATATGTACTGTGAAAAAAATTTACAAAACTATCTACAATTTCATCTGAAATACGGGAGGTTCTATTCTTGGTATATACGTATGACCACAATGATTGAGGATTAGATACTTCAGATTCTTGTATATAATTTAAATAAATATCATATGCAGCTTTGATTTGGTTTTTGATGACAAGTCTAAGGCTCTTGAATTCATTATTGTACTGCATATTACCAGTTTTCTTGTACTCCTCGCGTAGTTCAGCTTTCTTTTTGATATTGCAAAAAATCTCGGATGTATTCCATTTGGGATATTTATGTTTGAAGACTTAGAGGTGAATGAAAATAGGAACATGTGAGTCAATAATATATAAGATATCATAGAAATTACTAACAGCTAAATTCACATCATCACAATTCCGAAAGAAAGACCAGTTCCTGGAAAGTAGCGCATTATATAATGCAGGATAATGGGCTCGTTCGAAATATTATAATTTTTTTGGTTTTGATTATCATTTGAGTTGAAACTAGTTTCGCCAACCAAAAAATTATCAAAAATTAATAATTAGAGCTGGATGATGAGGCATATCTTCAGAAACCATTAGATCTCTGTCTCTGTCACCTCACATTTCATATTGGAAATAACAGGTCCAAGAGCATATTCGAGTCATTCAAGATATTACTCCATGTTGTTATTATAAGATAAACAAATATGTGTTTTTTCCGCAGTCACAAGAAATTCCAAAACTCATGTGAATGAAATTAATTAAAAGAATTCTTCAGCCCCTCGAAAGATCACGTTTCCGAACATCAGGAAACTTTAACCGCTCAAAAATCGGCCTCGCTCAAATATTTCGATCAAAGTTCAGTGCGAAATATCAATCCAGCCTGTAACATTGTCCCCATTTCGAATTTCCCCCGAGCCGAAAATTGCTCTCCACGGAAAGAAAGTTTCTCGGGAAGTCTAAAAGAAACCCGCCCCGCCGTTATGAAATCCTTCTGGATGTTATTTCGTCAAATTTACCGTTCATTACGATATAAATTATCTCCCTCGCGGTTTGATGATGACCTGAACGTCCTGAATCGGTTTCCCAATTAATCCTCCTGATGCGACTGGTGTGTCCCCAAATGATTCCGGAGAAATGTAATTGCGAAATCGTGTTTACCGACACTGTACCTATAGGTAGATATTTCCTTTGACGTAAGTTCTTCATTCAAAAAGTTATATATGTTAGTTCTATTAACCTGCACAATCTTTACTGAAATCTCCATCTTCCAATACAAAAGAGCTTTAAATTGTACTCATCATACAGTACTTTCCAAAATATTCAGAACAATGGTGTGACACGTCGATTTTTTTAAAAGTTCCATTTGAGTTTTTCATCCCCATCCCTATACTTTTAACGAGTGGCATAGATTATTTTTTGAAAATAACAAAATGAAAGATGGATAAATCAAAGTAAATGTGTGATGAAAACAAATATTTCGAAATATATTCGAAACATTCACTCTCCTAACGTTTCTTCATAGTACGAAGTGGCAAATGCCCGCCATAGAAATACTACCTCGCCGGCTGATTCCACGATGGACATTGAATTATATCAGACAGTCATTTGTGAAAAATTATTCACAGATGAATTTCTTGCAGATGCTTTTCATTTGTTTAACATCAGGGCATCATTGAAATCAATCGACCGGTTTGAGGGAATTATTCCCCGTTCAATTTTTCAAGGAAAAAACACAAGCACTACAGGAAAATCCTTAAGGCGCTCTCAGAGCGGTGCCTGTGCGAAAGTAGTGATTCACATTGGATTTGAATTGCTGGAGATTAAATCAACTGGAAAAACGTTCTCAGGAAGTTTATTCAACATGATCGCAGTTCTCCAGATGAAACGGTTCTTAAACAGTGAAGTTCGAGGTGTACTGAGTTGAACTTCAAAACGATGAGCAGCCACAGACCGTCGCGTATTTCTGATATGTACCTCTCTTGGTGGAATCAAATGTGCCAAGTCACTTGAACACTTCCCCTGAAAGTATCTATAGAAAAGAGACAAATCTGCAACCTGTCTTCGATGTTTCAGGCTATCAAGGTTGCACGTGACGTTCGCGTCTCCAATCAGGCGGATGGCTCTTTTCTGGATGGAATCCAGCAACTTCAGGATATGTTTGGGGGCAGAGCTCCATACATGAGAACAATACTCCAAAGGAGGTCTGATCTGAGCTTTATAAAGCATCTAAAGTTGCTGAAGTGTATACAGTTTCGGAACAGTGTTTCAGGTTTTTGAGAAGCAGCCTTTGCAATTCCAGCGACATGATTGTGCCAAGACATACTGGTGTCCATTTTAACACCCAACAAACTTATCGAATCAGAAAACGGAATTGTCTGACCCGACATTATTATATCCAGTTCGGAATCTTTTACCTTCTTGGAAAAAACCGATAGCCGGGTTTTTGTGGCATTGAATTGAACCTAGTTACTTTCACCCCAATTAGAAATCACTTCTAGATCCTCATTAAGGTATACCACCTCCTGCTGCCGGTGAAGATGTGCCTTCGTAGCCGATGCCCTGGAATCCAAATGGAATGAGTGTGCAGTCGTCAGCAAAGCAATATATATTGGATTCTTAGATTCTTCCAAAAAGTCGTTAATATACAATAAAAAGAGGGTTGAAGACAATATGGATCCCTGGGAAACACCAGCGTTGATGGTGAGAGTATTCTAGATATATCCATCGACGGCCACTTCCAGGGAACGTTCTTTCAGAAAGCTGACGAGCCATAGCATCAAAGTTTGGCCAGCATGCCACACACAGTCGAAGGCCTCAGAAATATCAAGCACAATTTTGAAATTGATTGTTTTCTTCATTTCTATGGAAGATTTCCACATTTTTTTGTATAAAGATGGAAAAGTAGAAAGCCAAAACTTTTTATTACCAAAAATCAATCTCTCCTGGAAATATACCCCTTTCAAATCGAATATGAATTTTGTATTTAGAGTACTGGTATTTTTATGATCATACTCTGATTCGCATTCGGCAGTTTTGTAGTTTTCCTGAAATGAAAATGGAAACCTACGTTAGGTTAGGTCTAAAGTGAGTGGGTCTATTCGACCCTCCACCGCAACCCGCGAGGGTTTATTGTGGCTCACACCTATTCACACTCGGCCAAATGAACCCAGCTTCTTAACGAAGCCGATTCGTTTGTATGGTGAGTGGTCTTTCAGGTCAGATGGTAAGAGTACGGATCTGCCGAACTCTAAGAAACTGATTCGGTCCCCAGAGAGGCAGGCACAAAGTATATGCTCTGCCGTTTCATCATTTTCCAAATAGAGGCGACACACACTGTCTTCCAACAGTCAAAGTCTCTGCAGTGACCAATAAGACAGTGACCAATAAGACGGCCTGTTAGACATCGTAGTTCATCCCTACTGTAGTCCAACAACTGTTTGGTATCAAGCTTCGAAGAGTGAATAAACGCCTTGGAGTGAGCCACTCCTGGAAGATTTTGCCAGAAGTCCATGAATCTTCTTGCCATCCAGGTGTTCAATGTTTGTTTGGCAGCGCCCAAAGCGATGCCATTGACAGGTTCTGGTCTGATGAAGCCGGTTGCAGCACCCTCCTTTGCAAGAGAGTCAGCAGCTTCATTCATGGTCAGCAGTCCAGACCAGAGACAATCTGTTAAGTCTTCTTATCGAGGAGAGTCGTTTTTTGCAATTTGCTACCAATTTAGACGTTGCTCGGTAGGAGCCAAGAGCTTCCAACGCCGCTTGACTGTCCGAAAATATTTTTATTGACTTGTGTGTGAGGTTGGATTTATCCAATCTCTCCGCACACAATTCAATAGCGTAAATTTCCGCTTGAAATACAGTCGCATAAAAATGGAAACCTAACTTCATTGGTAAAACTAGTACACATTCAGTTTATCTCTGTCCTCTCTATCTTGATATCATATTTAAGGACAGACATACACTGATTTTGCACCAGTCTTACCGACGGAAAACGCCAGAAATCGATCATATCGAATAAGGATTTCGTTCTATGTTGGCTGCTAGTGTCAGATGTCATATTAATTTTTCGCGGCGTTACTTCAACCAAATGTTGAAATCTTTATCCGATATGGTAGATTACCGGCAGAAAATTAACGGTGTTGTTTACGCACCAAACTTCAGTTGATATTTCCAATAACAAACCGATCAACTTCAGCCGCAGGCGTACTGCGGTTTCATAAGAAACACTGTTCATGACAGCAAGTACACGCCACTGACACGTATCGCAAACAAGACAACTCAAATACAGAAGCATCAGCGAGTAATTTACCTAAAACAAGCACGTGTACCATCCACATGATCCCGACCAGGCTTTTCATGGTGTCGTTGGCCCGTCATGTCCGCATGACGCGTTTTTCAGAGGCCTGAAACAGAAAGAAAAGACATTTGCAGTAATGTTACGTGACAACTAATGGATGAGTTGACGACAATAGGAACGTTCTAAGGGTCAACATTTGACAGAAAACTCATTAGGGTCTTTTTTTACAAGCAGAGGTGTTTCAAAGAGGAAAATGAAAGGTTTTTTTAATAAAAAAAGTAGAATAATCAATGTCTTTCATTATGTTCATTTCACAGAATTCATGACTATGTCTTAGGACATTATCATGAGTTCCGTGGTTTATTTAAGATATTTCAAAGGAACATTGACGCAAGGTGGCCCGGTGAAACTCAAGGAAATATCATATGTGAAATATTGCGTTTGTTATTCAAACAAAAACTTTTGCTGTTTCATAATACATTAATTGTCTCTGAAAATGTCCCTTCATGCAGTGGGTTGAACACTTGTATTTATAAAGAATTATCAGAATGAAAAATGCGCAACATTATAAAGCAGCATAGTTTGGTTTTCCAAACATGTTGTAATTTCAGCGTTGAACATAATTGATGATAAGAATTGAATGATTTGGAACGATTACATACATAGAGTTGCCTTTTTTGTGGTTAATTGTAAATATGTCATGGATCATACCTAATAGTTTTCGAAGCATATACCAAATAATAACTTTTATGGAAACATTTTTCTGAGATGAAATACTTTCTGTTTCCAATTTTTCATCTCTGGTATCTAAAATATAATAGGTGTACGCTATTTTCAAACCTTGAAATATCTGAGTGAGATTCGACCTGTATAATCGCTTAAGAGATATCTCTACTGATAGACAAAAGCTTCTGAAGTATTCAAGGGTCGAAACTTAATTCGACACTTCGAAATTATTCTTCCATTTCACATTTCATTGAACATCTTGTGAATCGCCTAATCAATAATCGAAAACCTCAAACCTGAATATATGAAAAAAACCTGAAGGTGTATCACTCGAAAGATCGTAAAAAACGAAGAATGGTTTTCATCTCACGTAGTGAGCACACAAAATGGGGTGACGGATATTCATCTATCTGATAAATGAACGTTTCATCAATCGAGGATACATCACCAGGGTTTTTTTTTAAATTCAAGCGTCCGCTAGCATATATGAAATGTATTCACAATTAATCCCCGAAAAAAATTGAGGTGAGTTAACTGAACTTTATATTACCGATACAGAAATCATCCAAAATAATAAACCAGTGATAATTAGAAGATCATAGCTTTCACATTAACTCTATGACGCTCCAGTGAGCATTTCAAGAGGCACGTCTTCAAACTCCCTTCATCACTAATTCAATTCACTTAGTTAGAAAGTTCCCCAGCTTACACGAGCATTCAGGTAACTATTTGAATAGTTGCGTAAATACTCGCACGACATTATGTAGTCTCATCGAAACTAATTAAACAGAACTAAGTATGCGGAACTGCATACATCCGCATTATTTATGCTGTTGTTGAAGTTTGTGTGAGGTTGGCGAAGATCAGTAGTTCTCTCAGTGTGATACAATTAATCCAAGTCACACTGAGAAAACAGGGGCTTGGTCGAGAGGTTTAACTTCCATGAAAGTTCAATTACGTTCTAGAATTGATTACTTTGGAGAAAATTATTTTCATAAAAAGAAGATTATGTGATCTGTCTGTCACTCATCATCAAATTAATGGTTTTTTTTTATACTATTGAAATTTTACATGCTAAAGCTGCAGTCAAGGTAAGGTAATGCGATTGCAATAATGGTACTACTGAATATATTCAGTAATTCAAAGTATACTAAGTGACAAAGAAAGTCAAACACCCATTTGTATTGAAAATATTTCAATGTTTTGCACGTGTGTTCATGTTAAGGCCAGTGAAAAGCCAGTAACATTTCAGCAGTATCAAAAGCTATTCTGACCAGTTTTTCAACTGTTTTTTTTTTGTGTGAGCATTTACCATTTCTCTAATTTTCAATCTTATTTGTGCTCTAACTGTTAAAGAGTTTGTTGTAAAGTGTTTCGTATTGTTAACCCTATGCTTCGAGTGCGAAGACTTCGTACTATTCCTCAACTTAGTGATTTTGAGAGAGGACGAATTGTTGGCTTCAGTTAGAGGAATTTCAAGAAAAATAAATCGATTTTTGCGTACTATTCTGGGATGGACCAAAGGAATGGACCTAGGAAGGCCAAGAACACAGAGCTAGGGGCACTGATCGTCGCAGGGGGACAACAGCGCGTGAGGATCGCTTTTGGCTCTTAGGGATCGGTTCATTTTTTACAGGGCAATTGCGAATCAGTAGTTTGAAGAACCCAGAAGGAATGTTAGAACGCGCACAGTATATCGGCGAATAAAAAATTTCAGACTCTTTACTTGTCATCCCCATTGGGTGTTGTCACTGACTCTCGAACATCGACGCAACCGATTGCACTGGTGCAGAGACATAATGAATTGGAATCAACAGTGGAACCGCGTAGTCTTCAGCGATGAATCTTGCTTTTGTTTGGGTATGCACGATGGACGAGCACGAGTGAGAAGGCGTCGTGGTGAAAGACGAGATCCCCAGTTTCATGTGGAGAGGCATGTTCACCATACTGTTGGTTTAATGGTATGGGGTGCCATAGCATATGGCAGCAGGTCACTTTTAGTCTTTATTAGAGGCAACATGACAGCTCTTCGTTACATTCATGTCCTTCCATATCTTGAGACCATCGAGTATCTTATATTTCAACAAGACAAAGCTAGACCGCATGTGGCTAGAGTAACTTTAGACGTCATGGATCAGCATGACATTAACCACACCATGGCCACCAAGACCGTCCGATCTTTCACCGATCGAACATGTGTGAGATATTCTTGGTCCGCAGACTGCTGAATTCACAACAGCCCCCACAGACTTTGGCAGCACTTAGACATGAGTCAAACGTAGGGTGGAATGAGAAACCCTAACAGAATATAGACCACCTTATCAGTAAAATGCCCAGACGTATCCACGAGTGTATAAGAAACCAAGGATCTGCAACACACTACTGAACTTCACTGGTTTCACGATCATCCAATTTCTCTGAAAACTCACACGTTTGTTTTCGATTATCTGTCAAGTATGTAAGTAAAAAATTCTTAAAATATTTTCAATATAAATGGGTATTCACCTTTCTTTGTCACTTAGCATACAACTTAACATTTCTCAGTTCTATTCAACAATTATTTCTTTGAACTCTTTTGTTCATCGAGAAGCTTAATATACGTTGCCATGGTGACGATGTAACGTCACGCCCAGTGATACCGAGCATTTCTCACAAAGATCGCCACTCTGCTGTTGTTCGAACATGTTGATAAACGAAAATTAATAAAAATTCCCATTGCATGCTCCTCAACTTCACAACTTTAGGTCTTCAGTCTCGAGTTCAGTAATATTTTTATTATATGCCGTTTTATGAAAGTAATATTGATTTTATCACCACTGACTTTATTACTGGTTTATTAACTTGGTTAACTTGGATTTTGTTATGAGGGTTCAATACCTTCTTGAAATGAGTTTGGTTGTAGTTTTCATACTCGTCATCCGATTTTGATTTGATTGTCACTCAAAAAACTATCTTCTTCGTAAAAAAGTTCAATTCAAATTGATTTGATTTAATGTATTGATCGAACCGTGTCTGAAGACTGTATCGAGGAGAGATACATACGTATAAGAAAATGAGTTTTCCGAAATAAAAGCTACCCACGGTGTAGGTCCCTGGGAGAAACGAATATTACAAAGTTTTATTTCGAAATATATATTTTTTAGTACGTTTGTATTTCTCATCGCTACAGTCTTCAGACACGGTTTGATTTCTGTTAAAGTACATGGGATGTTTCTTCCCCTCTTTGGACTTTATTCACGGGATGAAGCTGTTACTAGTTAAAAAGTTTTCTCTCAGACGAAATTTTCATGCATGCAGTTGAGCCGCGTTGAAATGAATCGAGTCTTAGGCACACTGCTGTTTGGGTTGGATCTATATCTGATGCCAGGCCAGTAACTTATGGATTTCCACAAGATTCCATTCTCGGACCCTTACTATTATTACTCTATATAGCAGTTTTTTACAAAACTTGTACAATCCATCACTATGCTGACGACACCCAAATATATACAGCTTTTCATCACTCAAGCCCATAGTAACATCGAAAAAGATCTTCAATCCTTATTTGATATCTCTGCAGCACATAACCTCAAACCCAATCCAGCAAAATCATTTACAAAGCTTTTTGGTCCCAAGTCAAAGCGTGCGCAGATATTCGATAACTTCAACATAAACTTAGCTGGAAATGCGTTCGAAGTCGTTGAAGTCTCTGAAAAGTCAGGATTATGGATCGATTCTAACCTTAGGTCCACTAAACATATTATTCACCTCAGTCAAACCTCATATAATATACTACGACAGCTATACCACAATCGGAATATCCTATCCACTAAACTTAAGCTGGAATTATGTGAGACTCTGGGGATGTCCAGAATATCATATTGCGATAGTTTATATGGTCCTGCATTACTTCAGGCTGATTCTACTCGTTTGCAACGGATTCAGAATTCTTGTATTCGGTTTGCATATGGAATTCGAAAATTTGACCACATTAGTGGCAAGTTTGCGGATTCCGGATGGCTCAACTTGGAAAAAATGTGTAAACTTCTAGTCCTCACTCTCATCCACAAAGTTTTAATTACTGGTCATCCCACGTATCTACTCAGAATGCTAATAACAATGCATAGCCTGAATCAAGTAAACACCTGGAAATCCAATTTACTTCTTCTACTTAAAAACTCTACTGCTCTATTTACACGAAGCTTCTCTTACGTCACTTCAAAAAAATACTCCCTTGCTAATGAATTCTGGAATTACTCTCTAATTTCAAAAAGAAATTGAGAATAAGGCTCCGGCTAATCTAGATGTATCACTTGGTAAATGGGCCGGCTACTACAAATATTTGATTTTTTTAAGTTGTTTGTATTAGATGCCTACCTATTTATATTCAAAATGTCGGTCGGTGCCGGGCGTTTCGACGTGGGTGTTTTATTCACTCAGTCAATCCGTTGATGTGTGAGTCGGTGGTTCAAGCCCCAGGCTGAACGCTCGGTTTTCACTTGCTATCGTCCAACCCGTGTTAGGAATCACACGTTAAAAGGTAATACCTCGATAGTCTTTAGCTCGCACAAGTTTCGACTTCTGAGGGTTGTCGTTCGTAGGGGTGCGATATCTGGTTAACGGAAAACATATTTTTTGTAAATTGATGGATGTAGCCGTTACTACGTGATAGGGGATCATAATGAAAAGAGAAATGAAAATTTCTATGTTTGCGGACGAAATTTCCAAAAACGGTATGCTGAACATGAAAGGTCCTTCAGACTAGGAAAAAATTATTGGACGTATTCAAACCATTCCTTGGCATGCAACCACAAGTTTCCGAATCTGAACGATACGGAAATTCTGTACTATGCAAGGAAGGGTTGCAAACTCAATTATTTAAAATCCTTGAAAATTTACAAGCATAATCATTGCGGGTGCAACCAGTTAAATGATCAAATCGATTTAATTTACTCTTTGGTTTTTAAATTGGCACATTCGCATTGTGAACTGTAAATTCAGGTACTCAATCAAGTACCTGAATGGTATATATTGGCGAATGTAATGAATCATTGTTAGTTTATTTTATCAGTTTGAGAAGGTCCATATAGGACGAAGGTAAAAAACAGAAATTTTCATTTCTCTTTTCATATTTTTTGTAAATACTTCCGTGCAGTATGAAATGTAACAACTTATATTATTTTATTAGACTTATTTTTTTTATACATTTGTTTAATCTCAGGGTAGAGTTCAAAAACAGTTTTAGCTGACACTTCGCCCATACGTCATAAGGTTATCTTCAATTAATGTAATGTAAATACAAATACGATATCCTTTATTTCTTGTGATAAATGTATTAAAGAAGAAAGTAATACAAATCATGAACAGTCGATTATTAAAAATAAGTCCAAAGCTCTATGGGCATGTGTACATGAAGTCTGTAACACAAAGAGACCACAAAGATATATTGATGAAATTAGAGAACTAAAATATGATACATGAAAAGCTAGAAATTTCAAATGCATTTAATGAACACTACAGCGAAGTAGGTTACAAACTCGCAAACAAAATTGATGCACCGATGAGGAAATTATAGAGCCACGACAAAAGTATATTCATGTATCAGACAAATGCGGAGGAAGTGTCAAACATTATGAAATATTTAAAAACAAATAAAAGTCCAGGGAATGATGGCATACA
Organism: Leptinotarsa decemlineata; assembly: GCF_025532065.1. Taxonomy (NCBI): domain Eukaryota; kingdom Metazoa; phylum Arthropoda; class Insecta; order Coleoptera; family Chrysomelidae; genus Leptinotarsa; species Leptinotarsa decemlineata. The sequence continues at coordinate 6,033,479 of NW_027412587.1, forward strand.
TACGCAAATGTTGAACATTTTTCAGAGCTAATTGTAGACCCTCTCACTCGCATTGCCAACGCGTCCTTAGGAAACGGAATTTTTCCTGATATTTTAAAAATTTGTGTCGTCGAACCACTATACAAAAATGGACATAGACTTGAGATTGCTAATTACAGAACAATATCATTAATTTCTATTACAGCAAAAATTTTAGGAAAAATTATTAAAATAAGATTACCTGGATTCCTTCAAAAATTCAACCTTCCGTCAGAACAGCAGTACGGGTTCAAGGAAGGAAGTCCGACAGAGGATTCTATATTCACTTTAACATCAGAAATTTACAAATCGTTGAATTTATCGAAACCTGCATTATGTAAGTATCTTTGTTGACCTATCGAAAGCGTTCGATACTGTTTGCCATAAGATACTACTCGAGAAATTAGAAAACATTGGCATACGGGGCAGAGCATATGAATTGTTTTATTCCTACTTGAATTATCGATGACAAATAGTTGACATCGATGGAAAAAAAGTAGTCCGAGAACAATTACTTACGGAATTCCGCAATGTACTATTCATTATCTATATAAAGAGTTTATTAAAAATGCATTCCGAAGGTAACATTCTCAGTTTTGCTAAAGACATAGCGATCTTTTATAATGCGGAGACATAGCAAGACCTCAAGATGAAATCAGAAAGAGATTTCAAAATATCATGAAATGGTTTCAAAATAACAAATTGACCTTAAACGTAGAAAAAACAAAATATCTACCATTTACCTCTTATCAATGAACTATCAATCAAAAAGTATTAATTCCAGGAAGTACCTCAATTAAATACATTGGCTCAATGATCGATCGACACATGAAATGGGGTTCATACGCATTATATCTCAAAAATTACGAGGATTTTTGTTTCGCTTCAAACTATTGAAACAATGACTCGAAATTCCCTATATGACTACAGTATATTATGGTTTGGTTCAATCGCAACTCTCTTATGGTATTATAGGTTGGAGAGGTATTAGGAATACCCACATGACATGTCTTTACAGAAAAAAAAATCTAAAAATTTTGTTAGGTAAAGGTAGAATGTTCTTCAGTGACCTCTTATTTGAGGAAAGTAATGTCCTAGATTCACGGCAGCTATACTACCAGAAGATTATTCTGAAAGTCGTTGAGAACAAAATGAAAATAAAACCAGTGGAACACATGTATAATACCCGTAGAAAAAAAATACATTTTTAGCTCCAAGATGCCAAAAATTGGTAGGTCAAAGACTCTGTAATTATCTTGGCCCAAAAATGTGCATAGTACCGGAAAAAATACAACTCATTGTTAAACAGAATAAATTCAAATATATATATATATATATATATATATATATATATATATATATATATATATATATATATATATATATATATATATATATATATATAATTTATTTTCAATTCATTACGATAATTTATTTTTAACAGTGCATATCTATTCATTGTATTGAATTCAATTCATTATGCTAATTTATAGTTAACAGTTTATAATTATTCATTGTATAGAATACTCTTACATACATTTTTTCGAAAATGTTGCTTCTGTGATCAATATGGTGAATAAACATTATTATTATTATTATTAATAATGACGATTCTGCAATTACAATATCGTGTGACGTCACGCCCCGTTTCGATGAACCGCTTCGTTGTGTTTGTTTTCTGAATCATTAAATTTACTCAAAGAATTTTTTTCAAATCAATTGCTAATTTCATTTTCGAAACAAAAAAATTGAAAATGAACTTTTTCTCGCCTCCTACATTTACATATACATTTGTTTTAGTGCATTTTGTGTCAATCCAGTTCATCCCTTGATAGGGATTAGAACAATAAGCACGAAATGTGCTTATCGTTCTAATTTATATCACCCAAACATTCAGGAGTTACAAATGGATAGATTAATTTCGGTTTGTTCGGTTCACATTTGATTGATTGATTGATTGATAGCACTTTATTTCCAACAGGCATTCACCCAATTACAAGAAATGTACAAAGGTGTTGATGAAAATATATGCAAAACAGTATAATTATTGAAAAAAAAAAGATTGCTACAACTAAAAGAAAAATAAGTAGAAATAGAAATATATCACAAGAAGCGTAAGCAAAAAGTGATCACAGTTTAAAGGTTCTAGTGAGAATACATTTTAAAATAAAACTTTGAAAACTGTGATTAATATCGCACATATCACATATTGAATTATAGTTGTTACAAAGTATTGACACTGGTGCTTTCAAAGTGTTATTTGTTCTGGTATCTGGAATTAAGGCGTGGGGTGTAGAAGTTGATCATTTGCAAAAGAGGGGCACACGAGATCTTATTGTTTAGTAGTTTGTGAAGAAAGGAGATTGTGACAAAAAGTCGTCGTGTATTCAGAGATATTACATTAAATTGATTCAGAAGGATAGAATAGTCAGTTCCCCTCTGAGGATATATTCCTGTGACCTTGAAAGACAGATATTTTAAAAATTTTTTTTGAACAGCATCAATATGATGTATGTGGCAATTATAAATTGGATACCATATTAACATGCCGTATTCTAGTTTAGACCTCACATAGACATTAAGCAGTGTTAAAATCGTATTAATATCACAATTATATTAATATTAATATTTACGAAAGTCACACCGTATAAGTTTCCCGAACAAGTTTTTTAATAATTTTATGAACATTAGCTACTGAGTGACCGACTTAATAGTAAATGATTTCGCAGTTGTCAAAGAGCAAAACGTTATCACAAGATGTAATTGTGGAATAATACATAAATAATTCACCATTAATTTTCATTCATTTATTTTTTTTACTGCAGAAAGTTTGCCTTTTCAAATCATTCCAGTTTCTATAGAATAGTTGAATACTCATTCATTTAGTATATAGTAAAATGCTTTCACATGCATTCAGTCTGGAAACATAGTTTCAATTGCTTTGGAATTCGATATATTCGGTTCAACTCCATTCAGGATGAAGTAATCCATTATTATGTCATTCAGAGTTTGCATGCTAATACATCTCCATTGTCGCAAATTATTGGTAACTTCCCGTCATGCGGTTTAATTTATGAATCGATAAATAGTTTATACAGAGTAAATATCATACCACTTCATATAAACTGATTTCAACTTTGGAATGGTTATTCAATTTTGAAAATGTACTATATGGATTTTGAAAAATATATATTTCAAAATCAAGAAACCTAAGCGCGAGTACCACGTTAATGAAATGATTATGAATAATTGTGAAGCTCAGTTCAAACGCTAATTTCAGAAAATGTGTCCCAAAATGACCCGGGCAACCAATCTAATACGATATTCCAGTACCTGACATCAAAAAAATGTTTTGACCAGTAAAGAGTTTGAAGACTGAAAACTTTCATGTTCGTAGTATGCAAAACTTTCAAATGTAGGAGGAGCTTTCAGCTTTCTAAATATCGATATCGTCCTTTCCTCACTTGACGCGAGTTAGAAGACGGTAAGATCACTCAGAAGCAATAATAATCCCATAGTATACACGAGCGCTAATTTCCATTCTCCTTCGCCCTTTTAAGTACTCTGTCAGGAAATGCACAGGTTGTGAGTATTCTCAAGTCTCTTTGTAGATTTAATAAGATGTAAGTATTACTTTCATGGCAATAGTATGTGTTGTGAGAATAACAAAAGCACTTGTCCGTTGTCGCCTCGCTTTGATAAAGTCTACCGTAGGTGCAGACGAAATGTCAGGCTTTAAAACCTGTAGATCACGATCAATAAAGTCAAAATATGCTTTATTGTCTGAAGATTCATATCTTAATGACAAAGCTTCGTTAGATTAATTAAATAAAAAAAAACAAACCAACAAAATTAATTAGCTATCGCCACTTAGTCATATAAAACTATTAACTATAAAATAATATACATTTTCAAGTAGATACTGAATATATGTATATGTAACAAAATAGGACAGAAAAAGTTTGTATTTACTTAGCACAATACAACACTTCAGGAAAATAATCAGTAATAATGTATTTTAATAATTTCCAATATTGATTACATGAACTGTATTGAGAGTCAGACACAAGTCAATCAATCACTCAATCATGCTTTATTGTACAAGAAATCCTTATTGACAAAGCTAGTGAAACTTTATGAAGTCAACAATGTTAATGTTTTTAAAAAATATTAAAATTACGATATACAGTGAACATACACAAATAAAACAATATATAAACCATTATAGATAATAAATATAGGAATCATTACAGATATGTAAGCATCTGAAATACTAAGAGTTAAAATACACCATCCTAATATTCCTTTAAGTCATACTAGGCTTTTTGCAGAAGAAATCCTTTAACTAATTTTCTGATTTTTTAAAAATTTGCTATTACCCTATAGCACATTGGAAGGTGGTGGTATATTTTCTTGCTCTCATATATCAAAGAAACTTATGTAATTGCTGATTTTGGGATTGTCAAGGGTAAATTCCGACTTTCTCTCGTGTGGTAACGTCTGTCATTATTTGTTGCTGAGTTGGAGCAAACGGCAAACGGTTTCTAAAAGGAACAAACAAGGTACAGTTAGAATTTTCTGACTGATGAAAAATGGTTTGCAGTGGTCTTGTGATTTTGCCTTACATATGTATCTGACAGCGCTTTTTTGTAGAACGAATTTAGTGGTTGCTGACTACAAAAGCCCCAAAATAAACTATTCGGAAATTAGCTTTGACACATTGCATTTTGATATTAACGGATGTCTCATGAATTCTAGAGGACGTACAAAATTTCTGGGCACAATAATTGATTTTAAATTGTGTTTCAATGAACCAGTTGTCTTTATTTGTGTAAAATTCAACAAAATCTATTTCGCATTTTATATACAATGATGGAGAGGTAGAAAGCCAAAACCTTTCTTTCCCAAAAATTTTTCTCTCCAAAAAATATACCCCCTTCAATTAAAACAAGATTTCAATGGCTGGGATTGAATCAAATAAGCGGAAGAATGTTATTACGTAATGTCATAGATGACACGTTACAAAAAGTTGTAATTTTATGAATGAATTTAGTGTTTTTTCTTTATTTTTTTTCAGATTGGTGCTGAAGAGGCTATAAGATGAGTGTCTTATTCCGAAACATCAGATATCCGCCATTGAGGATTACAGGGTTCTATGCAAGTAAAATTGTTATGTCTATCATAGAATACGAGTATATTGTGTAGCAATCCTGTGGATGATATCTGATTCATTTCCATAACGAGTGTATGGAGTACAAACTGAATAGAAAAACGTGTTTTTGTATAATTCAATCTTCATATAAAAAAATTGTTGCGAAGTATTTTTTTTTCATATAATTCAATGTTTATATGATAGTAGTTGTTTCGAGAGGGCTTTTTCTTTCAGTATGCGCCTGAAAGTTATTTCTTTGGATGATCTCCACATCTTTGTGAAGAGTTTATTTTGAAAGTAATTGATTTCTTCCCTGCTTTCCATGTTTTGGTATAATGATGGAGAAGTAGAAAGCCAAAGCTTTTCTTTCCAAAAAATTAATCTTTCCTAAAATGATCCCCCTTTTAATTTAGTGTGTTCTACTATCTATAGACAGAAATAATTGGAAAAAGGTTCATTAGTCCGATTTTTATCTGAAATACAGTGAAACTTGTAGAACATTTTTCTTGGACAACATTTTACCTCTAACTCGCATTCATGTCGAAAAATTGTTGGTTTACACCTCCATCATGCCAGCAAAATCACGAGAAATTAAGATGTCCTTTATCCTACATGAGGTTGTGTTAATCTTCTCACTCCAAAATTCATTTTGAGTCAGTATAGGACATCGCCAATGTATGCTGGAAACTAGTTTTACAACCTATTATGATCATGTATCAAAAATCATATTAGATAATCCATCCATAAATTCAAAACATCCTTAAAGAAATGTTTTCTTGAATACTCTTTTTATTCGCTAGATGATTTTCTCCAACACTTTGAATCGCAATATTAAAATGTTCAATATTGTATAGGGCCTTTCAATAAGTGCTTCCTATCTTTAAATTCAAATTAAACAAAGTGTTATGTTGGCTTTAAACACCGCTGTGGTTTGTGGCTTATTCGCATACACCTGCGACTCGAAAAAATCTCACAAGAAAAAGTCTAAAGGGGTCAAATCGCACAATATCGGTAGCCAGATTGGTTGTTTACCTTCAGTTTTGGATCAGTTGAATTTTGTACGGGTGCAGGCTCAAGTCACGACGCAAAAGTCGCCAAGTTGTGGTCTGCGAAAGGTTGAGCTCTTGTGAGCGAAGCGAAACTGAATGTATCGGATTCTCCTGCACACTCTTACAAACAGCGGCGATGTTTTCCACAAATCTTGCGTTTCGTCGACGTTTACTGAACCAGTGGACTCTAATTCATCCACCACATTGCGAATAGTTCTCTCGATAGGACGATTATGGCGATCGTAAAATGAAATGAAGCGCGCGGTACGTTGCCCGAACAGAAAACCCGTTTTGATAAAACAATTTCATTAGGTTTGTTCTAGTTCTAACATCCGAAACTGTTTGGAAACTGCGCAAGACATGATGCGTACAAGAAAAAAATATCAAACAGTCCGGAATAGTCTCGGAAACTTAGTTAAACCAGAACGCATTTTAAGGAAACCGCTGTGTCACCTATCGTATATATGAAGAGATGAAGACGAGAAAATACTGTTGATCATGTCCATTTTGTTATGTAGCGTATCCTTGTAGTCAGTTCAAATGTTATCTAACCTAAATCATCAATTATTTAAATCAAATAAATAAAAAACATCGTAGAAAATAGCCTAACAGTTCTCAACAGTTCAGCCTCGAGAGCAAGAACGATTCGGGACGTTTCAAAATTCAAGACAATTTAGGATAATTTCGCAGTCAAAACCAGAAGAGAGGATTCATCAATCCGAACTTATCCTCAATAAACCAGAACGCTCTTTATCAACTGAGCATGATCCTGACGTCCTAGTACCTGAATTTCATAGAACCAGAACAAACCTATTATTTGCACGTGTTGTTGAATGCTATATCCGTCCATGGTGATCTGAAAAAACAGACTGAATAAATGACAATTAATATGACAGATGTAGCTTCGACAAGAGATGGCCGTTATCAATTGTCAAAGTTCGGAAATCCGTTTGGAAGACCCTATTATAAATCCTCGATACCGTAATAAGGTATTGTTTCATTGAATTTTTATGTCATGAATGTGTTTCTGTCTCAAGTAAAGTTGGTATGTTCCTCAAAGCTGCTTTATTATTTTGCAATTTAAAAAGATTTTTTTAAACCAATTTTAGTTTGAAAATGGTATTATATGAATTTCATAGACATATCATTTGTTTTTATTTTTGATATAGTCTAAATGTATTCAATCATTGCACGTTCACTTTATATATATGCAATACACTGGATCTGTTTCATGTCATGTAAAGGATTTAATTAAAAAAATTATTGAATTCTGTCTATCTATCTGTCTATTCATGGTGTGCCCCTGTTTTCCGCAGATTTTCCAAGAAAAAACCTTCTTCTTCTTTTCAATGGCCTTGTTCAATTTGTTCAATAATTTCTAAAATTATTATCGATACGAAAGAAAAAAAAATCAATGCACAAAACAATCACTATAACTTTATGAATAAAGACACCTGACCGCGTCTGTCTATCTCAATAAACGAGATAAAGTCAGAAATTACATTACGGATTTTTATACTGTTCATGTATATAATTTATCAATGTTTTATTCGAATTGGTTGAGATATGACAATTTCATCCAGGGAGCTTCCATCGGAATCGCTACCTAGTCCCTTCGAAATATAAAAAACAATTCACTACATATCGTTCTTTTTTATAGGTGTACGAAAAAGTCCGCGATGGAATGTATATTTTTCAAGGATAGCTTACTATACATATTTTGAAAAATAGTCATATACAATGTGACAATTGGAAAGCTACCTAAACGGATGAGATGATAATACTATTCGAAATAAAAACATTTGTTATTTTAGGCATTTCAGCACATTATAATTACCCTTTAAACCATACAATTTGAATCAATATCTTAGGAGTTGTCGCAAAAATAAAGCTATCGCACGAGCTGGCACGAGAAAATGAATTAATTCAACTGGTCTTATAAACCGATGTAGTTTAAAAAAAATCTGTTTTAAAATCTGTTTTTCCGTTAATCAGTTGTCGCCCCCGTACAAACGACAACTCTCAGAAGTTGAGAAACTTGTGCGAGTTAAGGACTAACGAGGTCTTACCTTTTAACGTGTGATTCCTAACACGTACGAGTAACAAAGAAAGGTTACAATTGCGTTGATTTTATTTTGCATAGTGAATCATTCAGAAGGTTAATGTCGCTTTTTTATTTGGTTTTTTTGAGCTAGACAGATGATTACTTTTCAAAATTGAAATCAACAGTAGTGAACATACTTTTGTTTGAGTTTTTTATTACAAAAGTCATTATTATCAGTTACAAAATGATGCCACACTGTAACTGCTACCTTTGCGAAGTCAGGTCGGCTGGCTAGTAGGATAAGAGTTTTTTAGGAGATCAGAAATCTTCGTCATCAGATATCTCTGGTTTATGTCACACTCGAATAATATGAACGAAATGAGTTTCATTATCTCAGAGGAAAAATTACAAATGTGTATATTCATGAGGATACGAACTATTTTCCTAGATCTGTCCAGTTGAAGTCCAATTCAGTAGATACGGAACAGAAGCAATGAAATCTCTTCGAAAAAATTTTTCAGAGTTGACTTTTAGGCAGTACTTTATAATATGTAGGTAGTATTTAAGTATCACTCAGTTTAACTTAACAGATATAAGTTCATTTTTTCAATAAAAATTAGCTAAAATCTGGGAAACCCCGTGTACTAGAAAGTCCGGCCCTGACCCAAACTTTCGAATCGTTCTTGTTTAGCTTTCTTAAGTGGATGGTTTCCGGAGATTTCGTTTGTTGACTGATCGTCCGAAGTTTGTTTCGAAGAGCAGCGGTTACACACCGCGGAGGAGAATGACTCGAAAGTTTTTCCATCTGTGACTCGTTTCATTTCCAAAAACATTCCTCGACAACGAAGTTGCGATTTTTCATCAAGCAAAATTCGGTTTTAATTTCTCTTGTTTCTAGAAAAGGGAGGGAAGAATATTGGACAATTTTATGTCACGAAAAAGATAAGAAAGCGTTTTTGAAACCTGAAAGAATGTGCAGAAAGAGTAAATCAACGATTTTGAAATTCGGAAGAAACATCTACAGTAGACCTGAACTATTAGTTCCACAAGATCTACATGTTAAAAGCTTTAGGTTTGTTCTGGTTCTAACATCCGAAAGGGTTTGGAAATTACGCAAGACATGATGCGTACAAGCAAAAAGTCTCAAACCGCTGTCCCACCTATCGTATATATGAAGAGATGAAGACGAGAAAATACTGTTGATCATGTCCATTTTGTTATTTAGAGTATCCTTGTAGTAGTTCAAATGGTATCTAACCTCAATCATCTATTATTTGAATCAAATAAATAAAAAAAACTTCCTATAAAATAGCCCAAACAAATTTCCACATGAATGCGCATGAGCAACGGGAACAATTCTCAACAATTCAGCCTCGAGAGCAAAAACGATTCGGGACGGTTCAAGACAGTTTAGGATCATTTCGCAGTCGAAACCCGAACAGAGGATTCATCAGTCCGAACTTATCCTCAAGAAACCAGAACGCTCTATATCAACTGCGCATGATCGAGACGTCCTAGAACCTGAATTTCGTAGAACCAGAACAATTTCTTTTATACACTTGACGAAACTATTCAGGATTCCAGTTGAATGCTCCACTAGATTACCTGTACAAGGTTGTTCAAGTCCCTTATTGGATGTTTGTTATATTCTTCTGGACACAATATGGGTTGTTCATACAAATGCAATATGGATTTACACAGACGGTTCAAAAGCCAAAGAAGGCTCAGGGTGTGGAGTGTACTCCAGATTACTAAGCCTAAGAATTGAGTGGGGAATGGGAAGAAATACCAGTGTGGTCCAAACAGAACTGGCTGGTATCTCAATAGCCACAAAAGAATTAACCAAGAAAAGAATTTCTAGCAAAAACATAACAATCTGCACTGACAGCAGACGAGTCCTATTAGCCTTGAACAGACAACGTATAACCTCAGGGCTAGTACTAGAGTGTCACCAAAATTTAGCCAAAGCCTCGGTAGATAATGACATTATCCTGAGGTGGGTTAAAGGGCACGACAGAAGTAAAGGTAATCGCATTACCGACTTTTTAGCCAAGGAAGCGGCTAGACTAAGAATTTTAGGACCCAGTGGCACTTATGGCCTGATGACTTCGACAATTGCGAAACTAGTCAAGTGTTACACCCATGCTCAATCCTTAAAGAGATGAGACGAAACCAAAGGATGTAATCTTGCCAGGATCACCTTGGGTGACCCTGGGAAGCTGGCGCCGAAGAAATATTTGGCAATGACCAGGAAAAATCTACGCCTAACAGTAGGATTTCTGACTGGTCACTGTCAACTAACGAAACACCTCCATAATATGGAGCTGGTGGACACACCTCTATGCAGGATGTGTGAATAGGAAGATGAGACTGTCAGGCATGTCCTGTGCGAGTGCCCGGAGTTATCGTCAATGAGAGAGTGTGTGTTCGGCGAGTCTTGGCCTACACCTGCCGATATAAAGGAGATATCTCCCAGTGACCTGTCCACCTTCCTGGAAAGGACAGGATGGACGATGACCTAGGAGGACAACTCCTTGGGAGGATGTACAATGGGTTACATGTGGCCTAAATAGTGTGGGCTTACACTCACCCTCCCTACTATACAGATACAGAGATGGGTTGTTCATAAATTGTTTGCATATGATCTAGTGCCTTATATTTGTATAAAATATGACGAGTTGTCTCTGCCCGATAGTTGCATAGTCTACAGCTAGAGCAGCTGAAGCCCTATTTAGTGCAAGTATCCTCATACTGGACAGTGTCTAATGAGTATCGATGTAATTGTTCAGAGCTGATCTCTGCCATGCGAATGTAGTTCTTTAGTGTTCTCGAATAAAAAAATGTTTTCCCTTGTATGTCCCCAGGTATACTTGCTTTGTAATATTTCTTTTCTCACTGACCTATTTTCCGATCTTACGCCGTTCTGAAGATTTTGGTTCCCCGAATCTGGTTCAGGGCTTATATATGGAGTCGTCAGTACGCCAAGTGCAGTCTGGCTATCTGCGTAGGTGACCAAACAATCTTGGCCAAACAAATATAGAAGACTGGCTCTCAGAGCGTCTACTAAAGGTTCACGGTTGTCGGATTGAGTTTTCTGGAAATGACTCGTCCGTCACAGGTAAAAAAAAAATAATATAATACAAAATCGCGTCAAGGAGAGTTTCTACTGCCTCCATATTGGGTTACATCAGTATAAAATTACATTATAGTGAGATTCCCAATATGAGCGTATTATTTGGATTTTACATGTCATATTCGAGTGATCCTTTTCTTGTCAGAAAATTATTCATACTCGTTGCAATCGATTTTTTTTCATGTCTAGTCGTGTTATAGTTTATCATTTTCGTATTTTGAAAAACACACTCTATATTATATTGATTGATGTAGCCGTTACTACGTGGTAGGAGATCATCATGGTTTTTCCTTCAAGGACATTTTCAAAAGAATACAATAAACAGTTTATTAATTGTATTCGTTCGAAAATGTCCTTGTGGGAAGAAACTAACGTTACTGCAGTTTCGTCCTAAAAGGACATTTTCGAAAAGATACAAAAAAACATTTATTGTATTTGTTTGAAAATGTGCTTGTAGAACGAAACTGCAGTAACGTTAGTTACGAATGAAAGTCGTATAAAAACATAGAAAATTCCAATTCCCATTTTTTATGCACTCATGTTGAAAACTACATAGTTGATTCATCTATCCAACTTCGGATACTTCCTGGTTTATAGGTATCAGATCCGTTTTCCCAACAACACAAAAGGCTACAAGGTGTAGCTAGAAAAAAACACTACTGTTGTCTGTGTGACCATAGTGTGATGTGACGAACAAGGTGAGCCTTGTGGTCAAAAATGAATGATGAAGGAATACGTTTATTTAAGAAATCCTAATATACATACAATAATAATAATAATAATAATAATAATAATAATAATAATAATAATAATAATAATAATACCCCACGGTGTGGGGAGTGGTCATTGGTTGATTATGCTGGCGCGCCCTCCCGAATGTATCGGGGCTTCGGGGGATAGGGCCTGACCAGCGCACACTACGGTGAAAAAAAAAAAAAAATATATAATAATAATAATAATAATAATAATAATATCGAGATTTTCTCTTCGAACTCCGCAGACTCTATCCAGATCACTCTGTCAAGATGGTCGTTCTGATTATTGGAGTCCTTGGTGGAATGATGTCTTCTCTACTCTCGAATATCAAAATCATACCGGCTTGCCGCACTAAGGCAGAAATCTTAGCCGCACAGATGCAGAAGGCTGTCATTCTTGGCTCACTGCGTTTGCTCAGGGCACATGATTCTCGGACCCAATGATCACTTACCCCACGGTGTGGGGAGTGGTCATTGGTTGATTATGCTGGCGCGCCCTCCCGAATGTATCGGGGCTTCGGGGGATAGGGCCTGACCAGCGCACACTACGGTGAAAAAAAAATAATATACAATAATAATAATAAATCAGTTAACAATAATAATATGTCCTTAACCAACAATAATAATAACTAATAACTAGAGTCATACATATGACTGTAACCTAACAATTTTGAGAAATAAAATAGAAAAGGAAATAAAATTCAAAGTTAACTAACTTAGATAAGACTATACTAACAATTTAAAACATACTGATACATGATAATAAATGTTAAGGTTTAAGACTACTGATGTTCTGCATCATTGAGTATTTTCCTACAAAATTGTGTTTGTTTTAATATAGTTGTTTAGTTTAGATTTAAATATATGAATACTTTCGCTTTGTTTTATGTCTCTTGGCAGCTTAATAAAATGGTTTAAACCTTTATAAAACAATATTTTCATTGAGCTGGTTAATCTGCATCTTGACAAGTGAAAAAGATAACTATGTCTTGTCTCGTAGTTGTGAGTACTATTACGATAAATAATGAATTCATCAAAATAAGATGGTAACATATTATTAATAGTCTTAAAAATAAATATCATTGCTGATCTATAGGACCTTTCTTTTATTGATAACCATTGTAATGCGTCGAGCATAAACTTTATGCTTGTATAATGATTACATTTTAATATGACTCTCATTCCACGATTTTGTAGTTTTTGTAAAGTCGAAATTTTGTTTTGATCACACCCATATAGTAATGTACTACAATATTCGAAATGAGGCTGAATGATTGTGTGAAAGTTTCTTTGATATTTTTTTAGTTATGTATTTGAAGTGTGCATTATAAGATAAACAGTTGTCTAACATGAATCCCAGGTATTTAATTTCGGTTACAAATTCTATTTTTTCTTTATTAATTTCCAAAGAATAGTAATTTATGTTTAAATATTTATATTTATATGCTGTGGTCAGAATCATGGCTTTTGTTTTAGATACGTTTAGTTTTAATTTGTTGACGTTCAAGTATTTATGAATCTTCTCCAAGCAGATATTAATTTTTGTCAAAGCTATCTCTAAATCTTTATGAGATGTTGTTAACATTGTATCATCAGCAAATAAATTCATAAAGTCACAATTTTGACATAAACTGATGTCATTAATATATATAAGAAATAGTAAAGGGCACAAGACACACCTCTCGAGGTGTAACTCTCTCGAGAGGTGTTACACCTCTCGAAGCGAAGCAGTAACTCGTCTTGATAATGCCATCTGAGATGATGGCGAAACGTCGACTATCGAATAGTACACAACGGATAAACACCCGGAAAAACAACACATCATATATATATATATATATATATATATATATATATATATATATATATATATATATATATATATATATATATATATATATATATATATATATATATATATATATATATTTATATATATTTATATATATTCGTTGAACTATAGTGTATATTCTAACTATACTTTTTTGTGGGTGTTTTTATATTCACATTTTATATTTCTATACTTGCATTTGAATTTATTTTTCACAAGTTTTTTCCACAAGATTAATTCTTGATGACAATAAAGTAAGTCATTATTATTGTTATTATTATTATTATCCATCCGACTAACGAGATGTGGGTCCGTGCGTCTTTTTCATGTTCCTGAAAATATAGGAAGCATTGAAAAAACCAGGAAGCTGTGAAGGAAAGAATAATGGTGACTATGAACATTATTTCAGAAAATGACTTGAAACGCTGTTTTGAACGGTGAAAAATTCGAATGGAAAAGTGTAGGTAGAGTTGAAGAGGATGAGATGGAAGTTACACCAAAAATCCTGTTTTTTCCAGCAAAACATTTCCTTCATGAACCTTTGAGTACCTATTACCCACCCCTGATTCATCCCTTAACACGAGCGCCTGCGATCGACCCATTCCTTCCACTATTTTTGCTACTCTCCAGGCGAATGCCGACATCCAGATGGGAAATTAAACCGACGAAATTCAACATTATTGCTTTCAAACTTTATCGGAATGCCGGTAAAGTTATTGATCAAACAAAACGACCAACGGTTTTCGCTCAGATTAGACCGTTGATGGTCGTCGAAAAATGTTATTTCGCACCGTACCGGCAGTTTGAATAATTGAAGCCTTTTCAGACGACGATCATATGAAAAGAGTTTCGGAAGTGAACGGGTAGAAAAACTGTCATCTTTTAATTTTTGGTGGCTCCTCTCCAGAATAGTTCTTTAGTCCGGGCACTAAGTATTGAATTTGACGAGAATTTGCGACACCAGAACTGGACCAGTGTCTCCTAATGCGCTATTCCATAACAAATTTTCTGATAGAATCAGATCCGTATTCGATTCAGGATTCCTAGATAGGATTCGGAAATTCATAGATAGTTTTCAGTATCTTTTAGTAATTTTGTAAAAATTGTCTGACGTTGCTAATCATGTTTTATGTTATTTCAAACGTTGTAGAGCATTCTTTGTGTTATATTCCTAAACTAGTTATATACAGGCCTTTTCTTTTATCATGTGGTAACATTGCTATATTCTAAACCGTAACAGATGTGAATACGATTTAATGGGAAAGAACTGTCATCGGGAACAATACAATGGCCGGAGAAAATTTACGAGGACTCTCGCCCTTCTCGAGTTATACGGGAAAAACAAAAAATGCTGTTTTTCGTTTTTTTCGAATGGAATTGTTATTTCGAAGAATATCAAAAAATAAAAAAAAAATTATTGTATTCGAAGTGTACTATGACGATGTAATAATAAATATTTGATGAAACGTTTCGTGTGGCCACCATCATTTTTTTTTAAATACGGACCTGTCTTTTTTATTATAGATATTGATAAAATAATAAATTCACAATCCAAGGGTATATCACATTTGATATTGTTATATCGTTTCATTTGAAATAACTACCATCACCAGTGACAACAATTTTATATTACGGTCCTGTCGTTACTTCTTCAGTAAATTGTTTCGATTTCTTTAAAATATAATTCAGACAACCCAATAAATTCGACAGGTAGGTACCCTAACACAATGAAAATTCGTACTTTTTCGTTTTGGAAATTTTTGTATTGCCGTAATCCTTCTTTAGAGGCTTATTTCTCCCTAATCAATTATAATTCGTAATATTTTTATATTTCTCAATCCTGGAAATGATGAAAATATCAGTTTTTGGTCAAAATTCGATTGTTGTATAATTTGGTATGATCAAATAGCTCAATTCATTTACCATCTTAAACGCGTAGACTTTGCTTGGTTTCTATGGCAGGAAAAACTAATTTGATATCTGTTGAGAACTGTCAGACGTTCATGAACATATCAAAGATGTACCTATTCAAATGATAAAAGCACTGATATGCTATTCAGTTATGCAAAATCAAATAGAAATCTTATTTTGACAAGAAATATGTATGTTGAGTTATACCCGAATCGTCGTATTCCGAACATCCAAATGTTTAGACTATTAGAAAAAATGCTGAGGGACTATGATGCATTTGACAGAAAGAAAACAAGAAAATATGTGGTTACTGGAAGTGTGAGGAATCAAATAAATGTTACGGGTAAGGAAATATTACCAGATAAAAATGTACACAGTGAAACATCTTTTATTTTTTAATCTAAAGCAAATGAACTTTAAACGTTCAAGCCAGTCTCTATATACCTACACATGCAGTAGGTTTAATGAACTGACGCCTATCAGAAAACAACTACTCCCCTAGCTAATACCACGAAGGGCGTTGGATTATATCCGACAGGCGTCAATGCAGGAATCTTCACAGAAAATTTCCTGCATATGCAATTGGCAATACAACTGAAAGAGTCGACCTTCAATTATGGAACCGGCACACTTGCAAGACCGGTTTCGGGCTTATTAGTCACTCATCAGTGCAAGATAGTGACCATCATCGACCTAAAGTCAATGATATTCCACAATATTAAAATTATAATTTTTTCGGAGTATTTCATTCCTCTTCCGAAGTTGGAGCGAACATCACAAAATGTCACTCCATCTAGTGGACGAGGTACTAACCAACTGCATTTCCGTAATTTGCCCGATTCCTCTCAGTAGAAGAAAAACTTTCTTATTAGTCAGTGGGCTATGCTTGAAGACTGGCAGTAAACAAATCTAAAGCAAATGAACTTTAAACGTTCAAGCCAGTCTATATTTACCTACACAGTAGGTTTAATGGACTGACGCCTATCAGAAAACAACTACTCCCCTGGCTAATAACACGAAGGGCGTTGGATTATATTCGACAGGCGTCAGTGCAGGAATCTTCACAGAAAATTTCCTGCATATGCAATTGGCAATACAACTGAAAGAGTCGACTTTCAATTTTGGAACGGGCACACTTGCAGACCGGCTTCGGGCTTATTAGTCACTCATCAGTGCAAGATAGTGACCATCATCGACCTAAAGTCAATGATATTCCACAATATTAAAATTAGAATTTTTTCAGAGTATTTCATTCCTCTTCCTAAGTTGGAGCGAACATCACGAATTGTCACTTCAACTAGTGGACGAGGTACTAACAAACTGCATATCCGTAATTTGCCCGATTCCTCTGAATAAGGAAGAAAAACTTTCTTATTAGTCAGTGGGCTATGCTTGAAGACTGGCAGTAAACAAATCTGAAGCAAATGAACTTTAAACGTTGAAGCCAGTCTCTATACAGGGCTTTTCATGATGAGTGTTAATTAGCCGTTTCTGGCAAACTATTCAACGGATCAACCTGAAAATTTCACAGTATGCATAAGTCAATATGACCTACACGCCTAAAATATTTTAGACGAAGCGGCGTTGTCGCTTCTACTATAAAGTAGCGGCTTCTTTGATTTTTCAAATGGAACACCCCGTATTTAATATAGTATGATTCATTATCACTTTGTCAACAAATTCATATACTATTTTCCTATACCTATCTATTACCGTTTAGAAGATATAAATTAATTTCGATATTTTTTTACGGAACATGAACTTTTATAAATGCTGATAATCTTGAACTCTTTTGCACTAAAACGATCAAATTTGAAATGGAGTGGAGTGATACTATGAGGATCTTCACTCCGAGTCATATTTTCATTTGCCTCATACAGGGTCTTCAAAAAATGCAGATACTTTGATCTCATGAAAAATGAGTGGAACTCAATTTTTTCAAATGGAACGCCCTGCATATTTCAACATTTTTGAGCTCTACATCCAATTTTAGATTAACTTTGTTTAGATAATACTATTTCTATTTTGAACCGTTTTCGAGATAAACTGTTTCAAACGGAAATTGACTTGGTTTCCTTGTTCATCACTCATTTTTGTAAAACAGGTTTCATTTGATGTTTCTCAATTAGTCACAGATAATACAATGAAAAGATAATTATTAAAATACTCCTCAACCATCGAATGAAACTTCTCTTCAAACAATAGTTTTATTAACGCTGAAACACGAACTGAAAATAATAAACCCATAAATTAATGAGTTAATTTAATCGTCAGTGTATTTCAGAATATGTTCAAACACATCTCCACCTCTACTTAAACAAACATGTAATCTCTTCAAAAAATTGTCATGTGAAGCGCTTCTGATCAAGTCTGGAGTCAAACTATTGAAAGCCGTTGTAACTCTCGATTTCATATCTTCCATTGTTGTTATTGGAGTAGAGAAAACCATATTTTTAATGAAACCCCACACGAAATAATCTAATGGATTGCCATCTGCTATTCTAGGAGGCCAACGAAAAGGTCCATTATTACCAATCCATCTGTCTTCGAAGATTTCGGTTGAAGCTTCGCTGACTGAATGAGAATTATGGGGTGAAGCACCATCCATTTGGTACCATACACGTTCTCTTCCTGGTCTATTATTTAAAATCATTTGAATTCCATTCCTCAGTAAATCTTCATATTTTGATGCATTCAAATTAGCATCATAAAACTCGGATGTGCCATTCTTTATGGCACAAAATACATTGAAATGCCATCTTTCTTGAAAACCCCTTTGGCGGACAACATGGGGATTTTCTGGCGCCCAATAATGACTGTTGTGTCTATTGAAAACTCAATTTTTTGTGAACTTGGCCTCATCTGTCCATATGATATTGTCAAGGAAATGTTCATCCTCTTGAGTCTTGACAAGTAACCATTCAAAGAATTGTTCAGGGGAACACTTACTCCACCTTCTTTTAAAACTGAATTTTTCCGCAGGTGTTTCAATTATCAAATATGCCATGTGATGAACGACCTTCCCCTCGAATTACGTACAGCTGGGTTCCAAAAATTCAATTATAATTTTAGCCATTTATTCAATACACGTCAGTGATATGAATTCAGAACTTCACATCGTTTTGCTCCTACTTCTGTGAACTTACTTGCCGTACTGTGGACAAATTTGTATATTTTTCCTTTGTTTTTGTATTATTTAAATAAAATTCTATAGAGAGGTATTTTTTACGGTCAAGTGGAAGAACAGTTCAGTTGTTGAATTCATTCAGGAACTGAACTGAGCTTCGCCCTTTATTTTCAAAAATTTTCTGTTCTGTAAGGACGATTATTATTGTTATTATAATTATTATTATTATTATTATTATATGCAGTAATTGGATGATGTGAAGATGATTTTAACAACTGTACCAATAAAATATTCCGGAAGAATTTATCTAGTTGGAGTTGGTATGATTCTGTAACTTTCCATGGCTGCCGGACTGCTAATAGAGCCAAAATGTTTCCTAGGTGACTCAGTGACTTATTAGCATTGCCTACACAGGACACGAGGCTAATGACCAAACAGTCGACACCGTTGACACCCAAGAAGAAAAACATCCAGTTCTCTTGTTATTACAGTTAGTACACTGTGATCAAAGAGTTCTTTCCACCATATTTTCTTTATCGAAAACAAACGAATTACCCGGTCCTATGAAAACCCGACCCTAAACCCCACACCTGATCCATCAGCTCGAAAAAACAGCAATTTCCCTTTCTCTAATTCCTGGCGAAAGTTGAAAGGCCGACTACTTCATTATCGTCGGTCCTGCAGTGTCCTGCTAACCAAAAAGGGGCCGAGTTAATTATCCTGTTATTTCGCCGGCCGCTCCAGTTCATTAAGGAATTCCCAGAGCTCTATACATGTTTGCTTGGAATTTCAAATTTTCTTCTGGTCCGACCGATCCGCGTCTTTCGCTTACATCTGCTTTATTGAATTGCTTCTTTGCGGTGCCACAATTAGGACTCAATTAGATGGTATAAACGACACAAAGAGGAGATAATGTGACCGACATATTTCGTATAAACGAAAGTTTTATATTTCAGTTTCTTAAACAGAATTGTCGATTTGGAAATTGCGAAATTTTGCATTTTCATTCACTTGAACCTTAAGCGGTACATGAATTTAAATAAAATGAAAAAAAGAATTGAATTTTTAAACCCTTTCGAATGACGATTTTTCGTGATTTAACCCAACAACATTGTTTCGAAAAACTTTTAGTTGAGGATGAATTATATCACATATACAGCTGATATTCATGAAAGTAAAGTTCAGTTGGATATAAATGAAAGTTAAATTTCGTGAAGGTTTTCCACCACCAAGGAGAGTCAAGAGCTGTAGCGCTCGATATTTCTAAGGCCTTTGACCATGTGTGGCATAAGGGTTTGCTGGCCAATCTTCAAAACTATGGCTAGTCGGATCATTTTTGTGTATGGCTCGTCAGCTTCCTGAAAGAACGTTTTCTGCAAGTGGCCGTCGACGGATATACTTGAATACTTTCACCATCAATGCTGGTGTTTCCCAGGGATCTATATTGTCTCCAACCCTCTTTCTATTGTATATCAACGGCTCATTGAAAAAAACAAGAATCCAATATATTGATTTGCTGATGACAGCATACTTGTTTTGGCATTCCATTTGAATTCCAGAATATCGGCGGCGAATGCACATCTTCACTGGCAGCAAGAGGTTGCATTTCTTAACCCATGGGCGACCAGATTAAAAAAATTTCATAATCACCTTCAATTTTACTATGATTTCAAGCACTTGACATCATCTGTATCTGTAGAGTAGGTTGGGTGAGTGTAGGCCCACAGCACATGTGACCCATTATACATCTTCCCGAGGAGTTGTCCTTCTATGTCATCGTCCATCCTGTCCTTTCCAGGAAGGTGGACAGTTCACTGTGAGACATCTCCTTTATATCGGCAGGTGTAGGCCAAGACTTGCTGAACACACACTCTTTTATTGATGATAACTCCGGGCAATCGCACAGGACATGCCTGACATTCTCATCTTCCTGTTCACACATCCTGCATAGAGGCGTGTCCCCTAGCCCCATATTATGAGGGTGTTTCCTTAGTTGACAATGGGCAGTCAGGTATCCTACTGTTAAGCGTAGATTTTTCCTGGTCATTGCCAGATATTTCTTCGGCGCCAGCTTCCCAGGGTCGCCCAGGGTGATCCTGGCAAGATTGCATCCTTTGATTTCATCTCATCTCTTCAGGGATTAAGCATGGGTGTACCGAATTCATCAAGTCGTAGGTGCCACTGAAATTTCCAGTCCAGCCGCTTCCTTGGCTAAAGAGTCAGTAGTGCGATTACCTTTACTCCTGTCGTGCCCTTTAATACACCTCAGGATAATGTTATCATCTACCGAGGCTTTGGCTAAATCTTGGTGGTACTCTAGTACTAGCCCTGAGGTAACACGTTGTCTATTCAAGGCTGATAGGGCTTGTCTGCTATCAATGAAGATTATTGAGATACCAGCTAGTTCTGTTTGAACCACGCTGGTATTTTTATCCATCCCCCCACTTAATCTTTAGGCTTAGTGATCTGGAGTACACTCTACATCCTGAGCCTTCTTTGGTTTCTGAGTCGTCTGTAAATATGCGTATTGCATTTGTGGCATCTGACTCTGTGTTCTGTATTATTGGTATTTTGCAAGGATTATTAAACGCAAACCTGGGTTCAATAGCATCCCTGGTTGCCTGCAGCAGAGGTTGCGCAGTGAGCGCTTCTCGACATAGGCTCAGCCTGATAACTAAGGAAGGAAAATATATTTCTTTCGAATTCAGTCAACAGGCTATTCTTTCATATCTACCAATCAAAAGCAAGTACACAACTCTGAGAAAAAATAAATAAAATTATGTTAAAAAATACTTAAGCTCATCGAATGTCCATTTCTACGTATTCTCGAAATCACTCTCAACAGAAGTATGTCCTAAGAAAATCATTTTCTATGTATCAGATAATAATTCCCAATTTCTATCAATTGTCTTAACATTACAATATGAAAGATTCATGAGAATGTTCACCTTCATATTCGGCAAAAGTGACAGTAAACTCCCCAAACTCGCTATTCGAGAGAGCTTGTTTACCTGCTTTATGAAAATATGTAGCAGAAATATATCTTAATCTTTCTTGACTGTTGTCTAGCAGAACACTATTTCATGTGTTCCGCAAAAAAATATAAATCCGAGAGTCGTTTCTCTAGAGAAAACCATAAGGGATTTATCTCTGCTTTTCCATTTTCAATCAGGATAATGATGCGGGTTGCTTCTGATGAATGCCTTGCCTCGATTAATAGGAAGCGGATTGACACGAAATTAGCTCTGTAGTAGTTGAACAACTCATTCTTTTGACTTCGTTGTCAGTCGGTTGTAGGTATATTTCATTAATAGGAGGAAATTTACAGTGAAATTTCCATTAGGATGTTCTCCCTAATTTCGCAAGATATATGACCAGAAGAGTCCTTCTTAATAATGCATAATGGATCTCGAGAGAATGAACGACCTTTACCATTCCATACAGAGAGCAATGAATTAGTGAGGGTACTAGCACTGGGTTTAAGTAAAGTTCAATTTCGAATTTGAACAAAACAACTAATATGGATGAAAATTAGAGTCTACGAAATTGAATTATTTCGCTATTGATTATTCAATTAATTATCCACCAATAAGCTGCTGAGTGTGCTAGAGACACGGTGGGACGGTTACAGGTTGGGTTGACGTGGATGGTTTGCTCCACTCGCTCAATCGACCGCCGTGTGAACCGGTGGTTCGAACCGCAAGGCCAAACGATCGATTTGCACTCCTTTTTTAGGGAAGAAACACAAGCCAACACAAGCACTACAGGAAAACCCTTGAGGCGCTCTAAGAACAGTGCCTGTGCAAAATTGGATTTGAATCGCTGGAGATTGGATTTAGGACACGTTCTCAGGAAGTTTATTCCACCGTCCCTATCATCCAACCCGTATTAGGAATCACACGTTAAAAGGTAAGACCTCGTCAGTCCTCGCACAAGTTTCGACTTTTGGGAGTTGAAAAATTGCTCCAACACAGCAAGGGATCAGATCAGAAAAATTACAGAGCAACTCACTAAGCACTCAGAGGAAACCTGAAAGAAATAGAACTGTATAACGAAGACCTTAGCTGCATGCAATGCAACAGAGTGACAACTCGTCATATTTTATGCAAATGTGTATCATAGGAGGCAAGTTAATTTCGGAGACTTGAAATAAATAGGTAAGTTAGAGAGTATTAGTAACAAAAAGAAGCACTACGTAGAATGTGTTTGTAGGAAGATATCTAAAAAAATATATTTTTGTCAAGTTTGTCACTACAGTTATTATTATTTGGACGTCTATAAAACAATCATACAGCCTCATTTTTGATCTGGAATTATTTCATAAATCGACCCCAAACTATTTTGGTAAGCTGATCATATTCATCTAATCTTAATGTATTATCAAGGGTTCCTCAGGGGTGTATTTTAGGACCATTCTTCTTACCATGTACACTGCAGATATTTTAAGTGAGATATAACGTTGTAAAATGCAGGCTTATGCAGGTGATACACAGTTGTATCTGAAATTCGGTATGGAGACTTCAGATGCAGCTATGGAAAATACTAAAAAATAGGTTAAAAAATCAGCTGAAGAATACTGTCTGGTTGAATCTAAAATCGTTTTCCTTGGTAATAATAATAATAGGAGTATTCTGGAAAATACCATGGTTATTCAGTAGACAACAATCCTTGAGCGTTTGAAAACGGAATTGCAAAAAGAAAAACATTTTGTTTCAAGACAAAGTACCCTGTCACAAATAAATCAAAACAATGGCAAAACTATATGATCCCAAATTGATCCCACATCCACCATATTCGCCAGACTTGGCTCCCAACAACTGCTGGCTGTTCGCAGACCTCAAAAAATGCTCAGCGGTAAGAAATTTTACTCGAATAAAGGGGACCGTTTTCCTTCTTAAGCCCCGGATTTTTCAGCCCATGTATTTATATATGCATATCGAAAATATAATCTATATATTTCGGATGATAAATTTGTTTGTTTGTTAAAAATGTTGACAGAATACTATCAGAAACCTAGACTTTCTCAAATTGGATTCAAACATGCAATCAGCAATTTTCATAATCTCGAACTACCTAGATAGGTAAGTAAATTATGTCAGTGAAGGGAATGGGTCCTGTTATATTTAAACCGATCATATTATCATCAAGAGGTCCCAGAACTAGGATCTCTTAAACTTCTAGGTGTCTAGATAACACTTCGGAGAAGGATGAATATTTGAGAGTTACACTAGATGCAAAAAGGAACTAAAACTAACACTCAGAGAGTTAGCACTTTTGCTCACTAATTGCCCTTTTTAAAGATATTTGGATTCGGGCTAACACCTCAGATTATGTATTAACCTCGAGGTTCCCAATCGATATTTCATTTTCGGACTAAAATTCAGAATTCAGATATTGCACTCTTGAATTCCACGATTTTGTAACTTTCTTATATGCCCATGCTGGCAGAACTAAAACACGAGTATTATGATAAGATAATATTTGGCCTAGACTTGTCAAAATGTACCTGGAAACGATAAACACCAGTAAAATACTTATGATGCACTGTTTGGAACCTTGGTGTAGTAATGAATATTACTGGAGTTTTTCCCCAACACCAAATCGTTATTTTTAACACCTCGAAGGAAGATTAAAACTGAGTTTTAATCTTCCTCTTTGAAGATGATCACTTGGTGATCGAAACACGTGTCGAGGTGTTGAAAATAACGATTTGGTGTTGGGGAAAAAACTCCAGTAATAACCAGCAAAATAATTACAGCAATCAAAATATGAAAACGAAATAGATTGTGCTACGGTAACAACCGCCTTTAAGCATGTGTACTACTCGCCACAGTTCATCTTATTAATTTCAACATTAATTTCACAATTTTTTTTTTTAAATTTAGGTAAAATTCAGAAAATCGGCATGTTGTAGAAGATGAAAATCGTATTTATCAAAAATAAATACGAAAAATCGAAAGTACAATTCGAAATCCATAACCTACAGAAACAAAACTGTTGGTTTAGTCTAGTTCACATGTACTTTTTTTTGTAACATTTTTCAGCCCTGTCCAAAAATTTCGACCAAGGTGTCATTCGATTCGTATTTTTGCCTAGAAAGTTTAAGGAAAGGTCTGAAAACGCGCCGATAAAAATTACAAAAGTTATAAACAATTAAGTGAAAAAAAAATGGGGCTTTAGTTTTTTGTTAATATCTCGGAACATTTTCAAAATTTTGGAAATTTGAAAAGATCAATGAACTTGCGTAAAAAAAGTCTCGACTCACGAAACTGTATCTCGATTATTTATAATTTTTACAGAGCCCTGAAAATAGAACCAAAAGCGGGTAGTCTGGTTTCCGCGCGCCTTTCGTCACTCTGACATTAAAACAAAAAAAATTATTTAAACATATTAAATGTACATATTAAGGAATGAAAAAATTTATGTGATGTTGGGATACATCAATAAACAATAATCCGTAGTCAAAAAATTTTCATCCCAATTTCAACGTTAATTATAAATTTATTAATTAATAACTTTTTCTGAATTGAAAGTTAATATAAAGATCCCTATAATTATTAAACTGAAACCCTGGCATTTTTTTCCTTTGGTGAATCTATCAGAGTAATAGAGAAGTAATAAATTACCGTTGCCAAAATAAAAAAATTGTTATTTTCTATTTTTTTATTGACAATTGAAAATTATAATTTTATAAAAAATACATTACAAATTTTTTTTTCTAATTTTTTATTGTTTCAATGTCTCAAGGCTAAAAACTAATTATTAATATATTTTTTTTATTTTAACAGCTATTGTTAATACATTTATTATAAACAAATACATTGTTCATAAGCAATTCGAAAAATTTTTTTGCATTATGTTAATGGAAAAAATCATTATTTAAAAAAAAATGGTTTCTTAAAAAAATTTCTTTGTTGCTAAAAAATGCGTTTGTTAATTAACAATCGTTTTTTGCAACTAAATATTAAAATTAAGGAACTGTTTTTTTTCAATCATAAATTCTATTATTCTTTAAGGTTTTGAAAAACCTTTTTTTTATTCTTTTTCTATTGTTTATTAAAAAAAAATTGTTATAAACAAATTATTTTTTTAATTTTTTTCAATACTTTGTTCTATAATAAAAGTAACTATGTGTTTTTATTTATTTTTTTTATTTATTCTATTTTTTATAAAACTTTCAATATTGTGATACCTTGATACTTGTCTTTTTCATTAGCTCCTACGCTTTTATAATTATAATAACTTTCAAACTATTGCAGTTATGTTGTTGCTAAAAAATGCGTTTGTTAATTAACAATCGTTTTTTGCAACTAAATATTAAAATCAAGGAAGTTTTTTTTAATCATAAATTCGATTGTTCTTTAAGGTTTTGAAAAACCTTTTTTTTATTCTTTTTTTTATTGTTTATTAAAAAAAAATTGTTATAAACAAATTATTTTTTTATTTTTTTTCAATACTTTGTTCTATAATAAAAGTAACTATGTGTTTTTATTTATTTTTTTAATTTATTCTATTTTTTATAAAACTTTCAATATTGTGATACCTTGATACTTGTCTTTTTCATTCGCTCCTTCGCTTTTATAATTATAATAACTTTCAAACTATTGCAATTATGATAAATATGCTTCAAGTCTTTTTTGTTCATTATGAATTTATTAACAATTTAAGCCTCTTACTAAAGTTGTAGTCCTATTATTTATTTAATCATTGATCGTTATTTATTAAAAAAAAGAAATTTTTTTAAGTCTTTTCAACAAGGGTATCATATGAGAGTCTAAAAAATCGGAATTGTATGACATACTGAAAACTATGACTTTTCGTTTATCTGATTTGATTGGCTGTATGTTTGTTGTTGATGGCGGTTTTCTGGTACATAAAGTACCATGGAAAGAAAAGAAAACTTTTGGTGAAATAATTAGTGATTATAAATCTTACATTTTTAATCATTTTAACAACACAACGTCTATTATTTTTGATGGCTACGAAGAAAATTTTCGTAGTGTCAAATCATATGAAAGATTCAGAAGAGTTTCCAAAAAAGTTGCTCCTGAAATCACCTTTGAAATAGATATGAAGCTAACCGAAAAAAAAATTTTTAGCTAATGAAAGGAACAAGTCCCGTTTCATTACTAAATTGAAAAGTGTGCTTATAGCCGACACAAACTTAACAATCAAACAAGCTAAAGAAGATACTGATACACTAATTATTCAAACAGCCATAGACCTTGTCGAAAAAAATCCAGATAAAAAAATTGTTGTAATTGGGACTGATGTAGATCTTGCTGCTTTATTGATAGCTTTGACACCAGAGAATTAAAATATTACAATGTGGGAACCACGAGCATCTACCAAACAGTTGGATGTTATTTATGAAACCAGAAATAATAAGCACTTGAAAAATATCATTTTCATATTCACAGTATTCACACATCAAAATTAATGATATACATTTATGAACATTATTAATTACTCAGTTTGAAATTATTAGTGTGCATTGTAATTCAAATTGAATCAGAATTACTGAGTGATATATATTCAGTTTTATGTTTTGAATAATGCCTGTTCTATCGGATTGAAATAGGGATTTATCTCCTAGTTTACAGCTACAATGAAAAAGTAGACATAACCTGAAATCATTCTGTTCGAAGTGCTTCCATAAACTTTGATTTAAGTGTTTTCGAGAAACTCAATTTGAAATTTTAGGCGACTGTAAACTCCTATTCGTTTATTTCAGAAATTTTATCCGACATATAAACTTAATGGACGAATGAAAATTTGAGAATCGTTCAAGCTTTATTTCGTTTTTGGTTATCCCGATAACGTTATGAAACTCCAACAACCCGTTCAAAATTTTAAGGCAGTTTTATTGGCTGAATCTTTATAGGAACTTATTTGAAATTACATCATCACCAGAGTCCATTTTGTAGATGCAGAAACGAAGTGTGAATTTACAATTAGGATTCTGAACGTACGTCCATAGTAAGTTGATTTGTGTTGATTTCACATAAACGTGACGTGTCAATTTTCAGGAATTATGAAATATCTACAGAGTTTTTCCCACTCTCTATTCCAAGAATATGGTTTTAAAAGACTTCTTCTTGAGGTAGCTTAGGTTAAGGTAGGTCCTGGGGGTCCGGGTAGGGATTTATTATAGCTCACACCTGTTCAAACTCTGACAGATTCATTTTTTTTATCTTTCAGATCAGCTGACCACAAACTTTTCGTATACACTCTAGGTATTCAGTGTTTATTTCACAAAGAATAAAGTAACGCCAATGGCAGGTTCTAATCCGATACAAGCCTTCTCAACCATCATAGCAAGACAATATTCGTGAAGGAGTTTTCAGCTCCGGATGAGAACAATATCGTCCGAAATGAAAGAAAATACGAATGAAATATCTAGATTTTCTTTTCGAACTCCGCAGACTCTATCTATACCTCTGTGTTGAGACGGCTGTTCTGATTTTTTTTAAGGCACTACAGAAAAATGCGTAAGGCGCTCTAAGAGCGGTGCCTGTGCGAAAGTAGTGATTCATATTGGATTTGAACCGCTGAAGATTGAATTTATTTGGAAAAACGTTCTCAGGAAGTTTATTCCACATAAACGCAGTTCTCCAAATGAAAGAGTTCTTAAACAGTGAAGTTCGAGGTGTACTAGGTTGAACCTCAAAACGATGAGCATCCACAGTCCGTCGCGTATTTCTCATATGTACCGCTCTTGGTGGAATCAAATGTGCTAAGTCACTTGAATACTTTCCGTGGAAGTATCTATAGAAGAGAGACCAATCTCCAACCTTTCTTCGATGTTCCAGACTGTCGAAGTTGCAAGTGATGTTCGCGTCTCCAATCAGGTGGATGGCTGGATGGAATACAGCAGCTTCAGGGTATGCTTAGGGGCTGAGCTCCATACATGAGAACAATACTCCAAAGAAGATCTGATCTGAGCTTTATGAAACATCAAAAGTTGCTGAGGTGTGTATAGTTTTCTGGTTCCGAACAGTGTTTCAAAATTTTGAGAAGCAGCCTTTGCAATTCCTGCGACATGATTGTGCCAAGATATATTGGTGTCTATTTTAACCCCCCAACCCTTGGTGGGATAATGCCTCTATATACAAGATTATGAACGACTATTTACCTTCTCACTGTATAATTGATATATACAAGGATAAGATTTTAATACAATAACATTAGGAACATATCGAGAAATTATTGAGAAAGCGACATATTTTCTTTTTCTGGAATCTATTTTGTCAGATGATTTTATCCATAAAATTATGCTCCTTTGAAAAGATTCATATTTTTCCCTTTAATGAACATTCGGGCGGTACTACCAATGTACTTTCCACCTCAGTCATAACAGATAACATGACAGTTCAATAACTAAGTAATAATATTATATAAAATAAATATAGTTTAAAAAACTAAAAAACACGTTTTTAGAGAACATCGAACTACAAAATATTTTTTTAATAAGCTTAAATAATAACAAACGAAAAATACAAGTATCATTGTGAAAAAAGCGACTAAATATGGCACAAAGCGCCCACGCTTTTTTTACAATAATACTAGTATTTTTCGTTCGTTATTGTTTTAAGCTTATTTAATTTATTTTTTTCAACTATTTAGTTCGATGTTCTTTAAAAGCGTGTTTTTAAGTCTTTTTGGTCGGTCGGTAGTGGGTGATTTGTTCACTCACTCGAATTGACTGCCGTGTTGGTCGGTGGTTCAAGCCCTAGTCTGAACGATCGATCTTCACTTGCTATCGTCCAACCCGTGTTAGGAATCACACGTTAAAAGTTAGAACCTACTTAATCCTTAGCTCGCACAAGTTTCGACTTCTGAGGGTTGTCGTTCGTAGGAGTGCGACAGCTGGTTAACGGAAAAACAGATGTTAAACAGATTAATTTCATCTAAACTTTGGGATCAATCAGCCGTATATTGACCATTGAGCCTGAAAATCATGCAGCTACCAAGCCCAAGGCAGCAGGCGCGCAAAGGAGGGTTACAAATAAGGCAGCAGGCGTGCGTGTTAATAAAAAAAAATACTTTATCAAATGAAGAAACACATGTAAAGTCAGTTCGAATTATATCAATTGAATTGATCAATTCGAATTGATCAAGCAATAATGTCGACATATCAAGGAGGTTACGTACAGCGCCATCTGCCCGAGAATAGATCAAGCAATAATGTCGATAATTCTGGCAAATACATACATACAGGTGAAGCTAATAAAAGCCTTAAAACTTCCTATGTTTTAAAACCGCTTGTATTTATAACTAACGTTACTCCTTCAAGGACATCTTCAAACGAATAAAACAAACTGAAATAATTAAAGATGTGCACCTTTATATACCCATACAACCACAGTAGGTAATAACAAACGGTGTTCAATGACTTTATTACCTGTGTTTTGTTTACCTATGACATGTGGGTACGCAATTCTGAAAACCGGCGAGTAGACCAGGTCAATTTGGTCATTTAGTACGTTACATCCGCAATGCTTACGTTTGTGAATTTCCAAGGATTCCAAATAATTGAGTTTCCAACCCTTTCTTGCATAGTGCAAAATTTCCGTATCGTTTAGAATCGGGAACCTGTGGTTGCATTTCAAGGAATGGTTTAAAAACGTCGAATTATTTTTACCTAGCCTAAAAGACTTCTCATGTTCAGCATATCGTTTTGAGAAATTTCGGCCATTGTCCAAAATACACTCCGGACACTTGTAAACTCTAGATTTCTTCATGTTGTCCATTTAATCTTTGGCATTCAAGAGGAAATTATATCTAATATCTCTGATAATAACATCCTGCCTGATGAACACCAATCTGGTTTTCGGAAAAATCACAGTACATCTAGTGCTCTGATGAAAATGACCGACGATATTTTTTCAGCCACCGATAATGAAAAGGTCACTCTTTTCTTGTATCTCGATTACAGTAAGGCTTTCAACACCATGAATCACGATCTGATGTGCGCTAAACTTGGTTTTTTGGTTTCAGTATGGAGACATGTAACTTCATTAGTTCATTTTTTTTAATAGAAAGCAACGTGTTGTGATAAAGGGTAGTCACTCTTATAATATGAGTGTATGTCATGGAGCCCCGCAAGGTTCAATTCTCGCCCCGCTACTCTTTATCATCTACACATCTGACTTCTCCAAGGCCCTTAAGTTATTCAACATTCATACTACTCCGATAAAGTAAATCAGCTTATTGATCACGAAACATCGCTCAATAATGATATAAAAAATCTGGTTCAGATTTCGCAGCAACACTGTCTAAACCTTAATCCTAGTAAATCATCTATAATAATTTTTGGAAAAGCCAAAGATCATGGAAGGGCCATAGATAATATCGATTTGTATATTGATGGACATTCTGTGGAATTGACTGACAAAATAAATTGTTCAGGACTTCATATAGACTACAACCTCAGATTTGTTCATCAAGTCAATACTCTCATTCAAAGGTCGTACGGTACTCTGATTCAAACAGACAGTATCTTAGTAGGTCTCTCAAAATTACCCTTTCAGACGTACTGATTCTATCTATGTTTGATTATTGCGATGTCGTCTATTGCCTTGTATCGATTCCGTAACTTCTGCAAGAATTCAGAAAGTACAGAACGCCTGCATAAGACTAATATTCAGCTTGAATTACAGAGATCATGACCCCTTCCATCAATCAACTTAATTGGTTAAAAATGCAAAACAGAAGAGAATTGCATTTTGCTTGTTTCATTTACAAACTGATAAAAATACAACAACCCACTTATTTGGTAAATAAACTCCTTCCCAGACATCAGATACACTCAAGAAACTTTAGATTTAACAATAATTTTGACATTTCGAATAATAACACGTATCATGCTTCAACAATGTATAATTCATTCACTGAATCTTTGAAAAATTTATCACTACCGCTATTCAAAAGTAAACTTGAAACTGAATTGCTCAGCCAACAGTGATCCAAACATAAACATTTGAATTTAATCTTACTATTGTCCTGAAGTTGCCATTTATTATTATTATTATTATTATAACCTGGCATGTGGCCTGAATGCCACTTCCACATTATTTTTTGAGAAAAATCCCGCAATTATCTCTATTCTTTTACCAAAATATGTTAAAGTTGATTTCCTATTGTTTGATCTAGGGGTATATTAATATATACGTAAATTTGAGGCTTTGTTTTCTGACTAACTTCTGGATTGTATCTGCGTTGTAATCATTTTTCTGTCCTATCTATATAATTTTATTGTATAAATGTTATAGGCTTCAGTTTTGTGGACCATAGAAAGTAGTCTTCATATATTTCATTATGATGAATCCTAATTCTTTCAGTTTTGCGATGGTTCACTTTGTACACTAATGAATCGTTTCCAGTTCGCAAAAACCTCCCTTGATACGTATTTTAGAATCGATTTCACTCGGTCGTAACTCCAACTGTTTTTAGTGAGAATTTTTTGGCAGAGAGTTCTCGATATTGATGGCTCTCGTCATTACGATATGTATCGGTTTTCTGAAAAGATCCGCCGCCGTCTTGAATATTCACCTCCATATGTATCAAAAGCGGACTTTAATTTCGTCGGTAACAGGAAGCTTTATCGCTTCTGAATTGAAGTCCTTATCAGATTTCACTTATGGGATTTTAGCGTGATTTAGGACGATTTGGATTGTGGGTTGCAAATACTCGTTAAGGCCTAGGGATTTATTAACAGAACGAAGTTGCGATTACGTGTAGTGGTTTGAGGTACCTGAAATTTCAACGGAAATTAACGGGAATGTTAAACTGTTAAACTGTTTTTCATCAAAGGAAATTAGTAATTTAGATTACTGTTCGTATTTTCATAATACTATACCGAGTCGCCACGGCTTCGCACTGGTAGCAGAGAGTATATTTTCTCATAATGGTCATTGATGAAATTCACTTGAACAAAAGTATGTACACAATTATCAACTTCAACTTTGAAATGAGTAAGTATACCTATCTACAATACAAAAAATGCGATCTTGACCTCCAAAATGATACACTACGTAAAAAAACAACGCATGTTGCGTCTTGTTTTATGGATGCTTAATGGTAAAGCACATTGAATTTTAATAGCTTTATTCAACTTAAGATACAAATTATAACATGAAGATATTGTAATGTATTATGAAATTGAGGAGTGCGTTGTCTCTACCGCCGTTAATAGTCTACTACCCCAGTCCCGAAGGTCGGGGTGCTAGGAACGTCCCTCTGTCGATACTCACAGGGCCTGACTAAGAATGGCGTGAACAACGTAATCGCAACTTTTTTCATTACTCGTGTACCATCAGTTTGTGAGGCATCTTGAATTTATTTTGTCGTGCGACTACGATATATATTCATTGAAATTGGGTGGTGTGGAGGGCCAGAATGCTTAAGGAAACTAACGAATTTCATTTGATTAATATCGTATCTGTTCAACTAGCTTCACAATTACAGTATATGTGACCATTTTTCAAACATTGAAATTGGTATAGTGAGCTCTTTTCGAAAGGTAGACATATGCCATCGCTAACTTTTCTGTAACTCCGATACAATAGAGCGAAAGACATCATAAACAATCAATAATCATTCCCCATACCATGAGGTGAATATTGAGTGGAACATCATATGATTCTTCATTTGCCCGGATTTGTGCCGAAGTACGAAAAGCCGGTATGATCTCAACCAAGATTAAGATCATTTTAACAAAGTCAGTGTCTGGTTATAGTCTGCGGAATTCAAAGAGAAACGTTGGATATTTCAGGATGTCAAAATGAAAATTTATACGAGTTTCTAGCTGGATATCTCAAATTCCGAGGTGGACTTACTAACATGACTGGGTTAGATAGTTCGTACTAGAACCTTTGGCATAAAATATTTGAAAAAAGGACCTTGACTAGCAGAAAATGTTCAATGGGAAATCATTTCCTTCCAAAACAACCAATCAATATTAATACTTTTGATTCAGCAATAAATATATGGGTAAATACTGGTTAAAGCGGATAGTTCTTTTTATTTTATTAAATTTTCCTCCTTAGTGGTATGAAAGTTTTCATAAAAACCTTCATGATTTTCAAAATGGAAACCTTTATATTTTTTCCTTTTTTGAGCTATTCTTTGAAGACTTTTGGAAAACTTCGGTTTATTGATTTAAAAGGAGGTCTTACAATACCTCGATTAATATTTTACTTCTGTGTCCAACAATGTTAAAAAAAACATTATGATAATATTACAATTACAATGATATTATTCATCGTCATATCCCCTCAGAAAAATTTAGAGGCTTCGTATCAGGTGGCTAATGAGATCTTCAAAGGCTTCGGTTTTGGAACCATTTTCAAAAACTGGAAAGTATGACAAAGGTGAGGTCTCAGTCTGCCCACTCCTCAGATAGTGACGCCGGGTTCTCAATCTACCTACTTCCCAGGTCTCGTCACTCGACTCCGTAAGAACCTCCGTAAGAATCTAACCGTTCAATAAAAACTTTAAATATTACACAGGTCTAAAAAAAACTTTTTAAAAAATTGTTTTGATTTCGTTAACTGATCTTTATGTAGTATTTTGCGCTGATTTCAAAAATGACATTTGTTTTTATCTATCACGTAAGGTTTGCCTACAAAATAAAGACGAAATAATTGAAAAAGTACAAAAAACCGAGAAATTGTGGATTTGTTTTTATTATTTTAACATGCAGTAAAAGCAAAAAAACAATGCTACATAGCTAAACTAAGCATAATAGTGATATACAAGTGTTTGAAAAGTGATTGTAAGTCTTTGTAAAAACATTTTTTTTCCGTCAAAGCTTCTTTCGGTACTTTTTTGGCTGTGTTCTTGTAAATTTTCCCTTTTTAACATCCAACAGTAGTCTGCCATCATGTTAACATTCCACCGACGTTGGTATCTGCGTTCCATTTCTTTTATGTCTTGATGGAACCGTTCTTCTTGTTCTTCACTTACAGCCCCTACATTTTCGGGAAAGTATTCCAGATGTGAGTGAAGGAAATTGACACTCATGTTGCAGCCCAACATTTTGTAGTTCTGTATCAACTCAACAACCAAAGTTTTGTAGTTTGGTTCTTTTTTGTTTCCAAGAAAGCCTGTTATAACATGTTTAAATAAATTCCAGGCATTTTTTTCTTTCATTTCAATTTTGGTGACAAAACTTTCATCTTTTTGAAGTTTTCTTATGGCAGGCCCAACAAAGACTCCTTCTTTTAGTTGAGCATCGGATAGACCAGGAAACTTTTCAGAAAGATACAATCTTTCACAAACTGTTTCATTAGCCCGAATTTGATATGGAGTGGTGTAAGTTAGATTTTTTTAGGATCCACTAAACTTTGTTTTTTAACATTTTCAATTCCAGGAATAAGACCCTTTCTCATTGGCCACACCTGCTTGACATAGTGTTGTTTCCTGTCACGCCTATCCCATTCACATAGGAAACTTACTGAAACCACTTTGTTGACCTAGTAACATTGAAATAACTTTCAAGTCTCCACAAATGGTCAACTTATGATCAGAGTAGCTGAGCAGATTAAGAACAAATTCAAGATTTTCGTAGCATTCTTTCAAATGGACTGAGTGTCCAACAGGCACAGAAGCATATTGGTTCCCATTGTGAAAAAGTACAGCTCTCAAACTTCTTTTTGATGGAAAGTTTCTATTTCTCTGCTTCATACGTTATGTTGAACATTTCCATGACGCCGGGTACATTGTGGCAGAAAACTAGGTCACCCTTTGTTGCTTCTTGATGGTAAAAGACCCACAAATACATAAGAAACTGTTAGGAGAGTTAACACATTTTCTATAAGCCATTCCTTCTCAAAACAGTAGCACAAAACTGTTTGATGTGTACACCACAGTGGCTGGCTCCACACTGATCGAGTCACTGCCTGCAACTAAGGTCACGCCCGGCGCCCAGCAGACAATAGGTTTAGGGAGGAAGCAGACAGACTGACACATACATGTCTTTTTCCAGTAGGAACTGGATTTTCTCAGTTTAGATTCGTTTTGTTACTGAAAAGAATATATTGAAACCGTATTTTATCTTAGATATACACTCACATTGTTTAGTAACTTGTTCATCATAAAAGCTCCATAATTCAGATTCACTTTACCGCTTATATAGGCTATATAATACAGAAACATCGAACCCATACCAAACCCAAAAACCCATTTAATAAGAAAATTTCAGGTGAAATTTGTGACTTACCAATAGGTGATAGAATTTTTTTACTATTTTTTCCGTAATATGCACACAAAATACTGTTAAAATCACTAGTTAAATATCTTACAATTTTTTTCATCGCAGACCTGTGTTATTTCTATGTTTTAGAAGGTGGATTTTCAAGTCAATTTTCTCATCTGCTTTCCGAATCTATTTTTAATATAAGAACATAGTCTTTCTCAGCCGGAGTCACGAATAAAAA
The DNA here is from genome assembly GCF_025532065.1 of Leptinotarsa decemlineata. Lineage (NCBI taxonomy): Eukaryota > Metazoa > Arthropoda > Insecta > Coleoptera > Chrysomelidae > Leptinotarsa > Leptinotarsa decemlineata. Next base: position 6,069,940 of record NW_027412587.1, read on the forward strand.
GAGTCTATCAGTCAATCGTTGCTGAAACTTTGAGATACAACCTTCGTCCTGACAGTCAACACACATCACTGATGATATATGCCGCAGTGGCAGACGAAACGTATGGTACTTTTCTGTTTGGTCTCATTAGACCACGACCTACCAGCCCGGATTCTACTTCTCTGGTATCTGGTATCTGTAGTGTAGGGAGGGTGAGTTTAGACTCACAGCACTTAGGCCACATCCTCCCGAGGAGTCGCCTTCTAGGTCAACGTCCATTCTGTCCTTTCCTGGAAGGTGAACAGGTTACTAGAAGACAGGTGTAGGCCAAGTCTCGCCGAACACACACTCTAATTGGCAACCTTGAGGTGTCTCACGGTGGCCTCTGCGAAGGTTTTGGAAGGTGCAGCGATATAACTGTCGTTGCGCGGCTTCTTCAACTTTCTTGGGGTTCCCTCCATGGAGGTGCACAAGTGAGGGAGTTTTCATGCAGGGGCAGCCGGTTCCTTGCCTTTATTCAAGGCGGAACTCTTGGCGCCCGCCGCAGGAAGTGTCCTTGCTGTTGGAGGTGATTTGCTATGTCCAGCCTCATTCCAAGCGGTAGATTGGGGTGGACATTTCTGTTCAACCCCAGCCACCGCCTTTGATTGGGGTGAGCACTTAAGTCCAGCCTCGGGATTAGTTTTTGTTGTTTCTGTTGTTTCATTCATGTGTGTTCCCACGAGAAGCAAGGGAAGAGTTGGTTACTTCTGGCAGAGCCCCGCATTACCAGAGGTAGGCTGATTACAATGAGGTTTCACCCAGTTCCCCAAGGGGATCGTTCGTGACCGCATATCACCCTGCGGCCATTCAGCTGTCCGCACGATTCCTTATACCTTAGCTTGGGTAGGCTGATCCACGGTGACATGTTTTGCAAAAGCTCTTGGGGGTTTTAGTTCTGCCACTGACCAGGAGTCAGGCGACCCCGTCCGAATGGCCACATTGGCTTCCCGGACAGGGCCTCGAGTGTCCTGGCCGTTCCCCTATCCGCCACCTATGGGCGCGCCCGATAGGCAGCCTCCATTTTTTTTATTGTATTGTTTATAACTTTTGAACAATTTATCAGTACAACTTTGCTCAAATCATAATTACTCTGTGTGAAATTACATATCAAAAGATACCGCAATCATAATTTTAAAGAAAAAGGACAGAAATTATGTATAATGACAATTTTCTACAAGACTATACGTTCTGGGAATTACTGACCCATCGGAACGTATTGTCAAAGCTTCGCGGAAAGTAAAAACAAACAATTAATCTCAATTAACCAGACCTCAATTCGTGTAATTGTGTTTACCCTAACAAATTGAATTGGTGGAGCATAACGAAATCCGGCACATGCAGCGGGTTTAAAAGCGTCGAGTATATTTATATAAATTGTTGCAAGCCTAGTATTAACAATGCCAATAATGAGGAGAGTGCTCGAAATAAATTTTCCATTAGACTTAATGAATCCATCTGAACCTCAATCAAACCTTTTCAGTTATTTTCATTATTTAGGACTTTGGGTTGTTCTGAAGTTTTTCGGTCCCGTCGAAGGAAAAGTCGTCAGATACCCGTTAAAAGTTTGGTGGGGTTTTGACAAAAATACGTGTTCTGAGGAAAAAACAAACTCTCTCTGAAAACTTCTATATAAATCAGAAAAGTATAAACTTGACAAGGACTAAAAGTTATTATTTCCTTCAAACCGATAAAATACAGTGATAAAATGCTTCGTCCCAACAGCGATAAAACTGACAACGATAAAACTGAACTTAACACCTAGATGAACTTAATTACTTTCAAATCGTGACTTTCGAGGGCTATTTATATATCATTCTCACAATTTCAATCACTGTCACTGCCACTGCCCAATCAAATTGAACCAATGGAATCATATATTCAAATATGAACTCTGCATGAATGTTTCTACATAACCTCTCAGGTTCAATTTGATATCATGATTATGACAGTAAATAGATCATATAACTCAACTCAACCTAACAACAAAACTCATCAATACAATTAACAGATACAAGAGACCGAAATGAAAAATTAATTTCTACACTTCACATAACCTCACCAAAATAAGACAATAATCCTTCAATGCAATCTCTTTCTTGAATACAAACAATTTATATATGATATCCAAACTCATTGTAAGAAACGAATATACTCTGAGGCAACATATCAAGATTTATTACAGCGCTGTCTACTGAAACTTGGGAGCACGATACACTCATATGAGTGTATCGTGCTTGGGAGGAGGTCTATGAGACAAGCAGTTCAAATAGTAAATACAATAACTTTCACAACACTTTTTATCACCACTTTAATCTAGCTTTCCCTCTGTCCATTTGCAAACGAAATTTAACCACTGATAATTGGACAAACTCTGAGATAAAACAGTGTTCAACCTATGTTCGCGATCTCTACCATCATTATATAGAAACAAAGAGCGAATTAATATACATTAAATATAAACAAGAAAAGGGTGCATATAGAAAATTTCTTTCAGATTACAAAACATCAATGAATGATAATCGGATAACAAATTCCAAGAATGAATCGAAAACAATGTGGAACATTCTGAAAAATATAAATGATGCTAAAGTAACAAATAATCAAAACAGAAAACTAAACGATGAAATCAAACCCAAAGGAAGTTGCTACGATGTTTAATAACCCCTTCACAACCCTTCACAACCGTTATTTGGTAACGCCTTCGGCGTCGGGATGTTACCAAATAACGTGCTTTCGAAAACTGTGATAATATTATTTCGTTAGTTATCAATGTCCTTGGGATATTATAGCTGAAAACTAGCTATTATCAATAATTGTCACATTTCACAATATACAGAGACCCAGAGTCAGAACAAGTTAGTTTTGCAACCAAACTTGAATTGTTTCTATATTATACAAGAATTTTAACATTATTTGTAACAATAATACATAATTATTAAGAAGAACAAATTTGGCAAGAAATAAAAATCACTTAAATATACACTGAGAAATGGTGAGCATGCGATAAATGCTTAGGAATGTGTGTTGTCAATGCTCATTTTTTGTAGTTTTCGTATAGTATTAGTCAGATATTGTCATGCCATTCTATAAATTGTATAGTTTGAAATATTTCACTTATCTCTGATTCTTAATTGTACATAACCCATATCTGTATATACTCCTATAGCTTTACTTTTTATATATTTTTTGTGTTTTATGTAAGTGTGCATAATTCATACTTATTCATATTTTCCATATCTCAAAATTGACGTACATAATCCTTGTCCATGGATAATATATTTAGAATGTTAAGTTTTTATATTTTTCTTTAACTCAATTTTACTAACTTACCTACCTGATCCATGTAAAAGTGCAATAAAAAGAAAATAAATATCTGTCTATCTATCTATCTATCTGCATATGTGTGAAATAGCTCTGAACACATTAACATAAAGGCATATCACAAGTAGTCTCAACTAATTGTATTCTAATTCTGCGTCTGAAAATCAGAAAAATTACACAGCTCTACAAAAAAAATTTGTTTTTGTGTTGCCCTGGATATTTTTGAAAATTTTTATGTTTTCGAGTGCCTAAATCACGAATATATTTATGAAAGTACTGAATGTGCTCCATTTTTTATGATTTTTACGTATCTTGTATTTTTAATAATAATCGGCTTGTTAGTAAAAAAAATGTTTTCTCAGTCATGATTAGGCTTCTGCGCAACTTCTTTGCGCGTGCAAACGTCACGTGATCCCCACTTCTCGGGCTCCTTGCTCTGCAAAACAGCTGAGAACTCAGTTATTTGATAATATTGAAGTACTAACACGGAAATCTGGATAAGTTGTTATATGTTAATATTTTGTTTTAATTGTTGAGTGTTCGTTCTAATATATTTATTTTGTCTTTTTAAACATGAGTTTGTCACGAAGGAAGTGCAAATATAGTAGTGATTTATTCTGTTATATCTGTGGTATTTATATATCAAAAAAACAAAAAAGAAATATCACAGACTTTGTTAAAGAAACTTATGCTGAATATTTCAGTTTTAAAATGGATAAATTAGATAAATCATGGGTTCCTAATAAAGTTTGAAGGTCTTGCGTTGAGTCTTTGCGGTTGTGGAAAAAAGGAGAACGTTCTGGATTAGACTTTGGTATTCCTATGATCTGGATGGAGCCTAAGAATCATTTCGATGATTGTTACTTTTGCATGGTAGATGCTAAAGGTTTTAATCGAAATCAAACGTGGAGATATCCAGACTTATAGTCTACAAAATGTCCTGTTTTACACAGTGAAAATCTCCCTCGGCCTATTTATGTTTCAAAAGTGATTCGCATGCCCTCAGAAACAATAATGTTGCCAAATTCACAGAAATCGAATCAGTCTACCAGTGGAAGTGAATGGAAGGGTGAAACATCTACGCCAAAGTTGTTTTCTCAAATTGAACTCAGTGATTTAATACGTGATCTAAATTTATCAAAACAAGGATCAGAACTGTTGGCTTCAAGATTGAAAGAAAAAAATTTATTGGCACCGACAGTTACAATTACAACGTACAGAACGCGAGAAAGTGAGCTATTACAATTTTTTGATGAAAATGAAGGATTGGTATACTGTAATAATATTGCGAAGCTGCTTCTGGACATGGGTTTGAAAGAATACAAACCTACTGAGTGGCGTCTTTTTATTGATAGCTGTAAAATAAGTTTAAAATGCGTCTTACTGCATAATGGAAATAAATTTGCATCAATTCCAATTGCCATTCTACAAAATTCAAAGATAAATATGGAAATGTCAAATTAGTTTTAGAAAAAATCAATTACTCGGAGCATCAATGGTCGATCTGTGTGGATTTAAAAATGGTTAATTTTTTACTTGGTCAACAAAGTGGATACGCGAAATACCCTTGCTTCATTTGTATGTGGGACAGTAGAGCAAAGCAACGTCATTGGGAACACGATGTTTGGCCTGAAAGAAATTCTTTAACTGTCGGTAAAGCTAATGTAATAAGAGAGCCGTTGGTGAGCAGAGACAAAATTATACTTCCACCATTGCATATTAAGTTAGGAATGATAAAGCAATTCGTAAAAGCTTTGGACAAGGAAGGAGATTGTTTTAAATATATTTGTAGAAAATTTCCAAAACTTAGTATGGAAAAGTTGAAAGGTGGAATATTGGATGGTCCTCAAATACGACAATTGATGAAAGACACTGATTTTATTAAAGTTATGATTGTTCCGGAAAGTGAAGCTTGCTGGGAAAGTTTTATGTTGGTAGTCGAAAATTTCCTAGGTAACCATAAAGCACCAAATTATGAAGAAATTGTACAAAATATGCTGACAAACTTTCAGATTCTAGGAGCAAATATGAGTATCAAGTTACACTATCTTCGCAACCATTTGGATAAATTTCCAGATAATTTAGGAAATTATAGTGAGGAGCAGGGAGAGCGGTTCCACCAGGATCTAAAAATAATGGAAGAAAGATATCAGGGTCGAATGGATTGTCACATGATGGCCGATTACTCCTGGTCTTTAAAAAGAGATTGTCCTCTGAAAAATTTTAAAAGAAAAGCTCTTAAAAGGCGTTTCATGGAAATATAACATGTTTTCGAAATTTCCCTCTTTATTTACTTCAAAGTATCATATTTTTTTCCAAATAAAACTGAGATTATAAATATATCTGTTATTTTGTTTCTTGTTTTCGAATTTTTGTAATGTAAAATGAAAATAAATATTTAAAAGAAAACGAGAGCAAATCTTACGAAACCATTGATAATTTCATGAATTGTAAGTATAAATACACCCAAAATCAATCTTATATCTAGGGCAACAAAACCACTGTAGACCAGTGTTATATATTCTTTTACTTACTCTCTCTATACGTACCATAGCTTATTTCTAAATGCTTCATCAAATTTCTGATATGTATTATCACGTTTTAGGAATCACACGTTAAAAGATAAGACCTCGTTAGTCCTTAGCTCGCACAAGTTTCAACTTCTGAGGATTGTCGTTCGTAGGGGTGCGACAGCTGGTTAACGGAAAAACAGATTTTGAAACAGAAAACAGATTTTCTGTACATGATTTATTCTTTCCTGCCAATGTTATTCGGAAAAATCAACAAAATAAACCGATAGCCAAGTTAATTTCTCCAGTATCTTCCAAACTAAGAACTTATCTGAACTTTTATTATTGGATTCTGGATTTCTCAACTTCTCTTAGGAATTTCTTATGAGCGTCGAATTAGAAGAGATAAATTAATCTACAGTTTGCATATTTTTTATTACTGATCGACTTTCGATCGTTCAATTTTTACACGCATTATATTAGCTTCACCTGTATGTATGTATATTTGTTTGTAACTCTTCTTTTCTGGAAACAATATCAGCGTATTTGTCTCAAACAACTTCCATATTTTCAATATTTCTCGATGATTGAAGCACAAAAAAAGCATTTAAGTTGAAACACCAGTCATGACTATTTCGACCTGTCATTGTTCCATCAGTGGTGGCTACGCTGAACCACAAATAATTTGACGGACTCAACTGACATTTAAGGATAAGCCTGAGTATAAGTAATCATAGACACTGCTCAGAAATACAACACCAGGGATTAACAGAAAGTTCATTCGTTACTTTTTCAAAATACAGCACGGTTCCAACGGCAGTCTTTTGCAAAACCAAGCTTTTTGTCTTTCTTTGCAGCTTTCACTGGACAAAAACGGGGGATGTCGAAGCTTAGTATTGCAAAAAATCAACGTGGGGACTCTTGTCTATCTTCAATAAGCCATATTTTAATTTTCTGTCGGACCGACACGCCTACTCATATATACTGAAACTTTAAGGACAACTAATTCCAACAATGAAATGTAGATCTGCCTATCACCACTGAATATTGTTCGGAAAATGCACCAAAATGAAAGGATACCAGCAACAGCCGAAATTTTAATTAATGATTTCTGGAATACGCATTTCTCTCAGGAATTTCATTTGAGCTTTGAATCAGGAGTTGTAAACTCATTTACAGTTTGAGGTCGACACTAACTCATTTTTCTCTAACATTATGGCGTATTTTGTAGCATTAATTGCCCTCCGATTGAACACTGAAAATGATATCTATTGAGTTTACGATTCGAAGGAATACTTTTCCATTATACAGAAAACATCTCAGATTTTTAATTAAGCTAATATTACTCAAGAGAAATTAACGTCAAAATCTAACATGACTCAGAAATCAACCTATTCGTCACCATCAATTGTCTTTCCTGAAAATATGCATTTGTATCTGTAGAGTAGGGAGGGTGAGTTTAGGTACACAGCACTTAGGTCACATTTGACCTATTGTACATCCTCCCAAAGAGTTGTCCTCCTAGGTCATGGTCCATCCTGTCCTTTCCAGAAAGGTGGACAGGTCTCTGGGAGATATCTCCTTTAGGTATATTCGCAGGTGTAGGCCAAGACTCGCCGAATACACACTCTCTTATTGACGATAACTCCGGACATTCGCATAGGACATGCCTGACAGTTTCATCTTCCTGTTCACACATCCTGCATAGATGTGTGTCCACTAGCCCCATATTGTGGAGGTGTTTCCTTAGTTGACAGTCGCCAGTCAGAAATCTTACTGTTAAGCGTAGATTTGTCCTGGGCATCGCCAAATTATTTCTTCGGCGCCAGCTTCCCAGAGTCGCCAAGGGTGATCCTGGCAAGATTGCATCCTTTGATGTCATCCCATCTCTTTAGGTATTGAGCATGGGTGTGACGTTCGGCTAGTTCCGCAATTGTCGAAGTTATCAGGCCGTAGGTGCCACTGGATCCTAAAATTCTTAGTCCAGTCGCTTCCTTGGCTAAAGAGTCGGTAATGCGATTACCTTAACTCCTGTCGTGTCCTTTAATCCACCTCAGGATAATGTTATTATCTACCGAGGCATTGGCTAAATCTTGGTGGCACTCTAGTACTAGCCCTGAGGTAACACGTTGTCTGTTCAAGGCTAATAGGGCTTATCTGCTATCAGTGCAGATTGTTGTTTTTGCCATAAATAAATTTCCTGGTTATTTCTTTTGTGGCGTTCGAGATACCAGACAGTTCTGTTTGAACAACGCTGGTATATTTTTCCCAAAACAAGCATATAGGGTGATCCAATCAGAAATACAAATTGAAGAAAATGTGTTGATATTGTTTAAATAAGAACATTTCAGGTACTTGTAGTTTTTGAGAATGAGCTACGATAAAGAAATAAGAATTTCTCCCATTGGAGTGGTTATCAGGACCGTAATAAAAAATATAATTTATCATTTGCTGTTCTACAGGCGTAACGATACGATCCGACTTAAGTAAGAGGATGATATTGCTCATCGTCTGGGATCGTATGGAACTTCTTTGTCGAGTTTTAACCTGATTTTGATAATCATCAAATCACCGAAACTCTTGGGAATATCGAAAGAACTTCGATTTTACTATATTATGTAAACATTACCTATCAAAAAATGCTACAAAAATCTAGGTCCGTATTTAAAATTACAGGATGCCCCAAGTCTGACGACAACCCTGTATAAACTTCTCATAATACAAATAAGGTTGCAATGGCAACGGTAATATTCAATACTACACCAAAGGTTCCAAACAGTACATCATAAGTACTTTCAACTGGTGTTTGTCAGAAAGACAAATAATTGAAGCTCTCATTTCTGCCGTGTCATTTATAGTGCCGATTTTTCGCGCACTTTCACTAATGGCGGGTTCGCGCATACTATGTTTTCTCTTCTTTTCTGTTGAAGTACTCTTGGTGTTTTTATATTTATATGGCTCCTAAATACATTCTTATTGAATAATGATTTGACGTTGCTAGCCTCTCGGTATTTTCGAACAGGATCTTGTGTTCCCCGTCGGACAGTACATGTTCGGCGACTGCAGACTTCTCGGTCTGCCCCAATCGGCAACTCCGCTTGTGCTAGACTAAGCAAGTACCAATATAGACCGATATAGACTTCACCACAGTTACATGGAATCCTGTAAATTCCCGCTGACTTGAGTGGGTCTCTGCTCTCGTTTGCTGATCTCACATACTCCGCGGATTATGTCTTTTCTGTCGTAGACAGGCGTAGGCAATCCGCGCTAAGCGTCCAAGGGAGAAGAAGAAAAACACCAGTGAAGGCACTGTCTATCTGCCATACATAGAAGGTAACACCAACCGAATCGAGGACATTCTAAAGAAGAAGAAAATTAACAGCGTCATCAAATCAACGAAGACAATATCGAAGTATCTGAGGTCAGCAAAAGACAGCAAAAATCTACTCAAATCGGCAAAAGTCTACAGGATTCCATGTAACTGTGGTAAATTCTATATTGGTCAGACGAAAAAAGGCAGTGTTGGTTCCCGACTAGTCCAGCACAAGCGGAGTTGCTGATTGGAACAGACCGAGAAGTCTGTAGGCGCAGAACATGCACTATCCGATGGGAACACAAGATCTTGTTCGAAAATACCGAGAGGCTAGCAACATCGAATAATTATTCAACAAGAATATATTTAGAAGCTATAGAAATACACGAACACCAAGAGAACTCCAACAGAAAGGAAGGGAGAACATATCTACTAAAGATCTGGCACACACCATTGAAAAACGCCAAAACGAAGCCAAGTCACCCTAATCGTGCGGAAAGTATGCACGAACCCGCCATTAGTAAAAGTGCGCGAAAAATTAGCACTAAAAATGACACGGCAGAAATGAGAGCTTTAGTTGACCTGCTTGAAGAGTAATTCGACAACACCACTGAAGATGACTGCCGCAGTTGCAGTTGAAACGTTTGGAGATTATAACCAAAAAAGACCATGACAAAACCCGAAAACCAACCAACACATTGACCCGAGCCGTGAAAGCCTATATTCCTATATTCTCAATGGCCATTGTTTTTTTTTCAAAGAATGGATAAAAAGTAACTTTGTTCTTGTTGATTTGTTATTGATTTGTAACACCTTTTTTCCATATCCGACACATCGAATATAAAAAGTAAATAGCATTGAAATGAGATTTGAAAGGTTGGTCTCACCTCGCCAAGTGGATGGGAGTGACAAGATTGAAAGTATGACATCATTAGTTTAGCAAGACCGCGAGACGTAAACCCTTTAACCAAACATAAAAAACTATGAAACGATTTGATAAAACCCTAATTCGAAAGCCAAACAGGCTTTAGCGTAATAACTGATAACAAGCTCGAGCTATAAATCACGCCCGGACGAGGGTGAATATTCAAACAGAACCGCCCGTCATAAAAATGATAAACTAATGACAACGGCAATCAGCGTGCCCTTTAAAAGTGTCCTGTGATCCCATCAGGGCCACATGCCCAGAGATAACGACATACTCAATGACAGGAAGACCAAAATTCATTCCTTGATTCGTCCTGATTTGTGTATATTTTCCCCGTGGTGGTCTTGCTAGAGGGTAAGATTGGTTCAAGTTCGGAACAACATCGGCTTGGGGTTGAAGTTGGGAAAAGGATTGTGATTGAAGTGACATATTCAGAAATTGGGCTCACCGCGAGGTGACTGACAAAAGAAGAATGGAGGAACTTTTCAAAGGGTGGAAATTGAAGTGATCCAACATTATTCATATACAGAGTAGGCCACCAAAAACGAAATGCAAGGCAAAACTGCCGCGTGGAAAACTTTTTGCATAAATCCAAAAACACTAGTTTTTCATTAGGAAGATAAGTTTGCTGAAACCCTCAAACATCTAGGAGGAAGTGTCATATTTAAAAAAAGGAATAAGGGTCACGTGATACCTCCATTTGAAAATTGTTCCACTCGTTTAGAAAATATGGATCTTTGAACAATCCGTTTTTTAAAAGATGTATCAAAGTACGCGATAAAACAGATACTTTTATAGAAAGCATTCCTTAATGATATGCGAAAAAAATAATTATAGTTTCCTATATAAACTACGAACCAAAAATATTTCGTTAAGAAAATACGAGGTGATGAAATTTTAAGAAAAAATAGAAATTATTAAATAATTCAGAAACCATTTGGGATATTTCTGTGATATTTGGTGAGCAGTAACAGTTGAAATAAATTTATATTTTTCAATGAATATGGATCTTCCTCATATGAAATCAATTTTTGAACTCCTCGTTCAATTTGAGATAAAAAAGTTTCCTCCAGGTTTTTTCTACATAACGACTTTTTTGTGAAAATTATGTGTATTTTTTATTCTATCACATGCTGCAAATATTCTTTCTCTCAATTCGTCCTTGAGTATTATTGGGACTTGTATGCACTAGCGTCTTAAAATGTCCCCACAAAAATAAATTTGTACTATTGAGGTCTGGAAACCTTGGTGGCCATTCTTGAGGCCCACCGCGGCCGATCCACCGATTTTGGTATACAGTTTATAAATAATTTCGAACCACTACACTGAAATGTGCTAGTAAGCCATCATGCATTCAACACATTATATTCCTTGAAGCCAAGGGTACATTTTTTAAGGAAGTTGAGGTAAGACCGTCTGTCAAGTCGTTCAGGCAACAAGAATGGTTCAATACAGCGGTTACGAATAATTCCTGCCCCAAATTTTAGTCAAAAATTGGCGTTGGAGATGAGTTTCTGTTATGGCATAGGGATTTTTTCCGTCCATAAAAAAAATTATTACTAGCTTCGTCCGTGAACAGAATATGCGATTCAATGTTGCCAACCTTACAATTTCAAATATATATTTATTTGGAAACCTTTCTAGTTTTTACTTTACACCTTTACACAGTTTTTAATCAAGATTCTCTAGCACCCACCAACTATTTTGACAACTGCCGCACAGTATCGCTACGGTAAAATACGTGTTTAGAGCCTGTTATAAGATCGTAGTAAAAGGCGTAAATATAAATGAATCAAAAATTTTTGAAAATGAGGGTATATTATAAAACCTGACCAAGAAATTGAGAAGCATTTACGCTTTCCATTGCAATAATAATATACCCAATGATACACACATCGGAAAAGTCTAGGGATATTTTTATAACATACTAAATATCATAAAAATAAATGCATGAAGTCGTTTAATTTCGATTAAATTGGTACACTCGACCACCCTGTAGATTTCTATGGGTTGAACAAAGCCTGCAAAAACGGTAACTAATCTTTTATCAAATTTTTTACAAACTGTAGGTTTTCGGCTAAAATGAATAATCTGAAAGTGTCGAGTTTGTACATTCTATGCAGTTCTTGCTCAGCAATTGAACTGGAAATATTGTGCTTTAGCATGGCTGAGATGAATAGAGCTGTAGGGCTTCTTCAAGGTGGCATGCGACAAAATGATGTAGCTCTTCGTTTGGGGGTCTCCCAAAGTGTTATCAGTCGATTGTGGCGGTGTTTCCGTGAAACTGGCAGTCCAGCCGAACAACATCCAGGGCGAGGACGCGCTACAACTGCAGTTCAAGACCGATTTTTGGTCTTAACCGCAAGAAGACAACCGACAATCACAGCACCTGAGTTGGTTAACGTGTTGCAGCAGACGCACCAGGTAACCATTGGTCGTGATACTGTCAGAAATCGACTGCATGAAGCAGATCTCCACAACAGAAGGCCACTTAGATGTCCACCTTTGTCGAGAGGCAATCGCGGTAGAAGATTAGAGTGGTGTCAAGAACATCAAAACTGGGATGCAAATGATTGGGTCACAGTTTTGTTTACAGACGAATCCAGATTTGGATTTCATCCAGATTCTCGTCGAGTAAGACTGTGAAGACGACCTGGAAATAATGAACGTTTGAGACACGTCCAGGAAGTCCACATATACAGAGGTGGTACAGTAATGCTATGGGGCGGACTCATGATCGGCGGCAGAACCTATCTCGTTTTTCCAAATCGCTCCCTCACAGCTCGACTGTACCTCGACACCATTCTTCTACCTATCGTCCGTCCGTTTGCTGGTGCTGTTGGTAAAAACTTCCACCTAATGCACGATAATGCTCGTCCACATGTCGCGCGTCTAGTGACTGACTGGCTCACCAACGAAGGAGTTGATGTATTGCCATGGCCAGCACAATCACCGGACCTGAATCCCATCGAGCATGTGTGGGACGTGCTTCAACGAAGAATTACTCCGCATATGGGGAATATTCACACAACGTTTCAATTGAGAGAGCTTTTAATCGTTGAATGGGCAAATGTACCTCAACAAGACATTGACAATCTCATTTTGTCGATGCACGATAGATGTAGAGCCGTAATAAACCAGCGTGGAGGCCATACTTTGTACTGATTCCAATTTTTTTTGTATTATGATTTTTTTTCGGGGTGCCAAAGAAGAGCCATATTTTTTTTTTAGTTTTGCTTATATGCGCACTCAGTATTTTTGACCATTTAATAAATTTTGTTGTAAGTTACATTCGTTTAATAATCACCCGTCTGGATACATGTTTGATTAACTTATGAGTATCTTATTTATAATTGATGTCTTATTCATTACTACCTTTTAATAAAACAATATGAGAAATAATGATACCGGTTTTTAATTAGTATTTAAGTAGTTTTCTTAAGTTTTTCAACGTATGTATAGATATTCAGTTGTACTTTACGTTGGGGTTGGCAACCCCATTTTAGAACAATGCAAATATTGGAACAAAATTTTTATAGAAAATAGTGTCAACGTTGAGGAAGTGAAATACTTTTTGAAATGTTACAAATTCTATACAGAAAATCCAGAAATATGTTTGTGTTTTAACATATAATAAGGTACACTTTGAGCTATATTCTTATCTTACTTTTTTTTAAGTTGAATCTGTTGTAGCTTCTTCTGTCAATTTTTTCTCTATAAACCCAAATTTTTTCTCGGGTATATAAGGTTGACCTATTTTGAAATCTATTATTAGTTTTATATACATCAGAACAAACCATCACCTTACATAATGAGGTCATTACTACGTAAGAGAAAGAACAAGGGGCTGTTTGGAATGGGACTTACGTCGTTGTTCGTAGATCTCATTTCATATTTTACGAGTTGTAAATTTTCAAAGAAATCTAAAAGTCTGTTGTCGTGTATCGGTCTAAACAATATCAAGTATTTTTCACGTTCTCTGTGGTTATTCTCTAAGGCATGTTGATCGACACTACCCTCCTCTATTCTTTGAAACCGAATATGTGGAACATGTTTCTTGTAATGAGTTTCATAATAGTCGGCTCAGTTTGACCAACATACTCTTTGTCGCAATCCTGACAGCCAATTTCATAAATACCCAACTTAGCCTTTTCGGCTATACTATCTTTCGAGTAACCCAACACTTGTTGAAGTGAAAGAGTAGCTTGAAAAGCCACTTTCATGTTTAATTTTTCTAGAATTCGAAAAAATGCATCAATGTATTTTGGTCCATATGAAAGAACCATAAACTTTGAGTCTTCGTGTTTTTGAAAAGTCGAGGATTTACGAAGTCACTCTCTGAAGTTTCGCTCCGTAATCAATTCATCGACTTTCAGCTATTTCTTTGATAACTCTTATTTCGAGGTCATATGTTTATTTTATTGAGAGGAACGTGACCAACCTATGGACAACAAAATTTAATACGGTCATTTTTTGTTGTGACCAATGGTGATAGCTGTTAGAAATATATCCCAAAGTGTTGATATTCTTCCTATACAGGGTGTAACTGAAGTGTAAAACATTTAAGGAGGTGATTCCTCATCGAAAAAAAGATAGGATCTTTCATATTAAGAAATTTCATTGGAGCGTCCCTTGTTAAGATACAGCCCATTAAAGGGGGTACATAAAATTTGTATAACAATTTTTTTCACAAGCACTAAAAAGTTACAATATTGAAATTAACCTGACGTTTTGTACTACCAAAAAGACACTTAGCCAGAAATTTATTTGGTTTGCCCCATGGTTGTAAGGGGTGGAAAACGCAACCCCTAAAATTTATTTCCAATGTAACTTTTTGTCTTATTATTTGTTTACCATTTAAAAATGTATTTCCGATAGCCTGTTTCATTCTAAACAAAAAATGTCTCTTGGGTTTTTTTCCCGAAATAAACCAGTTCGCAGCAAAACATTATTTTAGGAACAACTACAGAGATACATCGTCATAAATGCGAAAATACGAAACTAATCTATCCAGTAGGTCGCTATTAGCGATAGTGACAATTAAATTGGTATGACGCTGTCAGTTTGTGAATTTTCGAAATTGAATTAATACTAATTGTGTGTTGTTGTTCTGTTCTCAATTTGTTACTTTAATAATTCATTTGTTACCAAAATGGCATACACAAATGAGAAAATGGCTGATATGCATTGCGTTTACGGTCTGTCGCAGGGGAATGGGTTAGAAGCTTCTAGAAGATATGCTGAAATGTATCCTCAACGGCAGCATCCTTCACATAGAATATTTGCTCGACTTCATCAACGATTACGAGAATATGGTTCATTCGACAAAAGATCGCAGGATTGTGGTTGCCATCGAGAAGTACGAACACCACAGCTTGAGGAAGCAGTACTTAATTTGATTGAAGAACAACCCACTACCAGTACTAGAAAGATTGCTTTCCAGCTAAATGTTGATCATATGACGGTATTTCGAATTTTAAAGGAACAACTCTTATACCCTTACCATCTGCAACGAGTGCATGCACCGTTACCGCGAGACTTTCCGAACCGTCTTGAATTTTGCAATGCTGGAAATGATTAGAAATTGTTACTTTCTGAAGACGATATAATTCACAGACAAATGTAGTTTTTCTCGGGACAAGATTATTTATTTTCATAATTACCACATATGGGCTGATGAACTAACCATCAAGAACAGTTTTCTCTCAACGTGTGGCTCGAAGTTATTGGGGATGATTTATTTGGGCCTCATTTTCTACCTCCTCGATTAAATGGTGAGGCATACGTTCAATTTTTAAGAGAAGTGCATCGAGTACTGCTAGAGGAAGTTCCTTTGGGAGTCAGAAGGGAAATGTTTTTTATGCATGATGGGGCTCCCGCCCATTTTAGTCAAGTGGCACGTCAGCATTTAACTGAAACATATGCAAATCAGTGGATAGGTCGAGGAGGACCACAGAACTGGCCCGCTCGATCCCCGGATCTCAATCCTCTCGATTTCTCTATTTGGGGCCATGAGCGAATACGTGGCTCAATGCGTCGACGTCTAGACGCATGCGTAATGTCTGAAGGTAGACATATTGAACATTTACTATGATTTCTACTTGTGTGTTTTGTTATTAATACATTAGTTTTGTTTATTACCCTTTAATCGTTTAATGCAGGTACTAACTACAAAATAACAATAAATCCAGTTCGCATTTATGACGATGTATCTCTGTAGTTGTTCGTAGTTGCTGCGAACTGGTTTATTTTGAGCAAAAAACCCAAGAGACATTTTTTGATTAGATTGAAACAGGCTATCGGAATTAAATTTTTAAATGGTAAACAAATAATAAGAAAAAGTTACATTGGAAATAAATTTTAGGGGTTGCGTTTTCCACCCCTTACATCCATGGGGTAAACCAAATAAATTAAGTGTTTTTTGGTAGTACAAAACGTCAAGTTAATTTCAATATTGTAACTTTTTCAGTGCTTGTGAAAAAAATTGTTATACAAATTTTATGTACCCCCTTTAAGAGGCTGTATTAACAAGGGATGCTCCAATGAAGTTTCTTTATATAGAAGATCCTATCTCCTTTTCGATGAGGAATCACCTCCTTAAATGTTTTACACTTATTCAGTTACACCCTGTACACATCAAATTCGAAACCTTTATCGGTGTTTCTCACAACTGAAACGTTCATGTTCATTATTTTTATTTTCAACGTACATTTTATATTCGGGGATCTGTTGTTGAGACATAACAACAATTTGTGTCGAAAATGGCAAATACATTATCCACGTATCAGATCCAAGTCCCTGTTAAGTAATCTAACCCTTCTCTCGATTTAATTTCAGCTATCTTTGAAGATTTTCATAACATCAATTAATCTGATTTAACAATTCTTGAGATATCAGTGGTTAGTTATAGGTCTTCAATTTGACTCTCCTTTTCTTTTCCCAGACTTGTAGAGTGATTTGATGACTGTTATTTCTAAAGTTCCCGAAAAAAATGTCAAAAGTTCTGAAAAGTTGTTGAATGGAAATGTGTCTATTTGTTAGCAAGAGTTTGAAAGAAGTTTAGCAAATGACGAATTATAAATTTTATACAAAACTCCGTAATTTCCACAAGTATTTTTGTGATATCTTTCAAAAACAGTATAAAGTACTCTCTGACCTATATATTGAAAAAAATACATATGTCGTATTATAAACAACAGATGAAACCTAAACAACGATGATCCTGTTTTACCTTCCTAAACATCATTACCAACCCCGGTCCCATCGTAGCGAAAATTCAGAAAAATAGAGTCAACAACAAGCGTGCCGTTAGTGTATTATACTTATACATCATTTGTTCACTTCTCGTAAAGCATTTCTGACAGAAACCTTCCGTTAGACGGGTCTGAGAATTTCGAAAACACCTCTAGCAAACAAATAAAAACAAATTTTCATTATGAACCGATAAAAATCCCATCCGCGACCTCAGACACAAGTTTCACCCCCTTTTCGCCGTCGTCATTCTCAGAGATAAGATCACGAATAACAACAGAACGGCTTCTCGTGAAAGCAATACACACTAACGACGAGGACCATCAACTCCCCCATCCTACCGCCGCTCACCTTCTCTCTGGCTTCCATCCAAGTGAAAAACCACCCCGATTCTCATCGAGGTCACCTACTTGGCTCTCGAACGAGTTGCACGTGGGACAGTGACGGCACTGGAGGCGGCACGTAACACGATCACCGGTCGACTGCCTCCTGCCGGCCTCGATCGGGAGTCCTTTCAAAGGGGCAGCACATGCGCATCTGTGCCGCCCCAGGTCTAGCGACACGTCCTTTACCGCTCCTCACGGGGTATCGGCGTGTGTGCTACCAACCGCCGAGTTTCGCTCTGATGGGAGAGCGGCGTGCAGCTACGGGGTGAAGCTGGACTTTATGGAGATACAAAAACACTGCTGAAAAACAGATGCTTCTCACATTTTTGTCCGTGCGGAAGTAGGAACTTGACATCTGATCAAACTTAGCGTGCTTTTTTTGTTTTGACTCTCTTGGGCTCTTCCATTGGAACGATTAGACTTTGGCTTCGATGTCATAACTATATAGCCATGCGTAAGAATAAATAGCCAGTATAGTGAATCGAAAGAAGTTGAGTATGGTGTGCCTCAAGGAACAATTCTGGGTCCAATCCTTTTCAACATTTACCTCAAGGACTTATATATGTAGCTAGTCAAAGGAGATATTATCAGCTACGCAGACGACACCGCTATAGTATATACTGCAGAGAACCGGAGTATTGCAGAGTATTGCAGAAACAGATTTCAAACAAGTTATCCAATGGTTCAGTTGTCATCTTCTAACAATGAATTTTCTTCTTCCAACATATAAATTCCTCAGTATTACTCTGAGTGATAAGAAAGTAGTGAAAATATCCACAGCAGATAATATAAAATACTAAGGCATCATTATAGATTCACACTTGAAATGGAAGGACCATATAAATGCCACTGTAAAGAAACTCCGGTATGTGCTTTATAGAATAAGCTATTACAATAATAATCTCAACATCAACCAAATGACAATACTATGCCCTTGTGAAAAGCCTCATTAATTACGGTATAATTGGGAGCATCTGTCTCCGCTGGAAATGATACAAAAGAGAATTCTTAAAGTTATTTTCCGTAAGCCACAAGACTATCCAACGGAAATGTTATATAATGAAACCAAAGTAATGGATGTCAGACAGCTATTCTTATTGAAAATAGTTCTTAATCTACACAAAAACAAAAAAACGGCGACAAGTAGTAGCCATGTCCATGATACTCGAAATAGGAGACCCGAAAAAAACACCCTAACGAGAAAGTACACCTATCTGGCTCCTCCGTGCTACAATATGATACCTAACGAACTGAAATTAGTAAATTCAATATATTCATTCCACAAGCAATTGATTGCCTTCATAAACGCCCAACCACGGAAAAAAATCCACCAGTACATTGACCTGAAAAATCATTACTAGATAGACTGTCCCTTTGAGTGTACAAGTGTACTCGGAAAGCTAATGAATTAAATCTCATAATAAATTTTAATGTAATCCTCCTCAAATGTTATTATTGTTGTATTGTTAATAGTCTTTATATAAGTGAGTATAATTATCGTGAATATGTGTGTGACTGTGCAGACTGTGTTATTGTGTCAATATGCATTAATTTGCTATGGGTTCAACCATATTTATTTCATTATATATCGAAATTATTTTGTATCATTCTATCTATTGAAATTCTGAAATAAATATTATTATTATTGTTTTCACCGTAGTGTGCGCTGGTCAGGCCATATTCCCTGAAGCCCCGATACATTCGGGAAGGCGCGCCGGCATTATCAACCAATGACCACTCCCCACACCGTGGGGTAAGTGATCATTGGGTCCGAGAATCATGTGCCCTAAGCAAGCGCAGTGAGCCAAGAATGACAGCTTTCTGCATCTGTGCGACTAAGATTTCTGCCTTAGTGCGGCAAGCCGGTATGATTTTAAGATTCGAGAGTAGAAAGGACATCATTCCACCAAGGACTCCAATAATGAGAACAACCATCTTGACAGAGTGATCTAGATAGAGTCTGCGGAGTTCGAAGAGAAAATCTCGATATTTTATCCGTTTTTTCTCCTCTTTTCTGACGATATTCGTCTCGCCAGGAGCTGAAAACTCCACGACAAATATCGTTTTGGTCTGGTGGTCGAGAAGGACTACTTCAGACTTATTAACTTGTATGAGCCTGAGGGTGGCGAACGAATAGTTCCAATAAATTCGGCACTTCTCGTTCCCCACAACGGATTCAATATCCCCCGGAGCGTAGGTCAATACCGTAAGAGTGCCGTAGATGGTAATATAGCACTCTTAGGGCCGCGTTATGTCGATGGATATGCTATTATTATTATTATTATTATTATTCGTCATCAGTTTTGACAATCTTAAGCAATCTGGATCGCCGTTGACGTCATTCTACAATTCCCGGGCGATGATCATGTGATGGTCTTTTTGGTCAAAATTCAATAATTTCGAAAAGAACTTCGCTGTCACACGCTTCATGCCCAAAATTTGCGAACAAAATGCAGGGCATGAGCCAGCATCCTCAGTAACTTCTTCAGTAGTGATTTGACGATTCTTCATAACAAATTTCTCAACTTTCTCAACATTTTCATCGGTTATATTCAATTGCTCTGAGCTTCATTACCTCAAAAAAGTTAGTGTTTAGTTCCGAGTTCCAAGACAAGTTTAGAAAGTCATGACCACAGAATAAATTTCTATTTTGTGGTCATGACATGGCATGGAAGATGGATCTAGATGAGATCTAAACGATCAAGTTCACCAGATGTGGGATGTGAATTGGATTGGATAAGGTTGATCAGTTAACCGCAAAAAAGCATACCTACCGCGTTGTAAGTTTTTCTTTAGGATAGAAACTGGCATGAGACGATGATCTATTTTACATTACAACAAAACGGTTGAGGTCTGTAATGGGTTTTGATTTTAATTGACCCATAAATCATTTCAGAATGAAAACAGAAAATTTTTTTAATCATTGGCATCTGTTCTACAATCGAAACACCCTTCCTGATCTTTCACACACTGATAAAATCGAATCCCAATCCTTTTGCATTTAGTCTCTAATAATTGAAAACTCACCTAGATATGCAATGAAAGTGCTGCATTTCAAATCACTAGTCCAGTGTTTCTGTTCCTTAGTTGAAAATAACAAAAACAACTGTCTCATTCGCGACTTTGAATATTTCATCACGCTGTGCGTTGGTATCAAAAATATTTACTAACATTGTTCATATTTAGAATTGAATTCAAATGAGTTTAATTCAGTCGAACTAACAGATTAAACAAAACTATACCGACACGACAAAACCGAAGAATGACACTAAACGATGTTAGTTGTCAAAATTTCAAAGCACACTTTTGGTAAAATTAAAAGAATAGAAAACTTGGCTAGCACGATTAAACTGATGTTCGTCTGATAACGGTCATTGGTCCATGTCAATAAATATCTAAATATCTTGACTTGACATATCTGCATTTCTATTGGTGCGTAAATGTTTTTTTTCACCGTGAAAAGTCTTTTTTTTTTCACCGTGAAAAAGTATTTTTTTCACCGTGAAAAAAAATTGTTCATTGTCAAAATCATTCACAAAATAAACATGAAATATTACTTTTTGAAGGATTTATTTTCAACAGAGTCAATTAATAATTGAGTATTCATCATAAAACAATTTCATTTATTGGAATAATAATTGATCCTAGTAAAATTTGAACAATTACTTCCAACATAAATTCCCGAAGATGTTCTATGTTGAGCTATTCCTGAAACAGTGACCTATATAGTTCTTATACATGTCTTTTCCAAACCATTTTGCAATCAAGGTGGGAATTTCTCCTATTTTATTCATCCCCACATGTTGGTTAATACATACATTTGAAACAGTAAACGTTCTTGCGCAATAGGTCTTCGTATCAGGTATTTTAACAATCAATATAGATCCAGCATATTCAATGGTATCAATAGTTATATGTAATAATTCTTCAGGGCAATAAGTACCTACCGCTGATACCCAAAATAGGTCTTCGTATCAGGTATTTTAACAATCAATATAGATCCATCATATTCAATGGTATCAATAGTTATATGTAATAATTCTTCAGGGCAATAAGTACCGCTGATACCCAAAATAGGATACAAGTAAAAAATATTGAAATCGCTACTAATCTTACAAAATTATGATTACATCTGTACCTTATAAATTAAAATTCGTTTCGTTATCAGCATCTTGAATACATTTATTGACATCATCCCTTGATAAAACTTTAGATTTCTTTCCTCGGTACCAGTCGCTTTTGTTCTTAATGAGCGTTACCAATTTTGAAAACTTCCTTATATCAATATTTTCAACATTGAATAGACACTCCGTAACGTAGGTAGGTTTTATAATTTTTCATTTTTCCTCAAAATAGCATATGAACACATTTTCAGAAACCTTTTTAACATTTTTTTGTCGCACCATTCACGAAATTGGTGATATGTTTTCTCATATACTAACTTGGATTTGACCGCTAACATATTAGATACTATTGCATTTGCTTTCTCGGATATATCTAATGGAGTATCACAACCACTATTATAATCAATATCCATCTTCTTGAAAATAACTTGAAATTGAAGCAACTACGAGCAACCACAGTCAAACACGCGGCGTGCCAACTAACCGTTTCTATATAGTAACGACACAGAAAGACCACTGGATGCTGTGAAATTGTATTGGAAGTATTGATAACATTAAGGATGAAATGTATGAAAAATAGAAGTATTATTCAGTTATTTTGGACTTTTTTTTTCAGACAGAAAAACTTTTGAATACGATTTTGCTGAAAACATTGAATAATATATTTTCAAGACAACAGTCGTTTTTAAAAGCAATAACTTATCGGGACAAAAAACCACGTCAAGATGCATTGGAAGTTGTTTGTTGTTTGTATCTCGTGTATAAAATTCGTTATTTTCATGGCACATTCGACAGAATTTTTGGCCTCGACCTGCGGTTTTGGCCAAAAATAATTAACTCATGTGCCATTAAAAAAAACACTCATTTTCCGCACTCAATACAAAAATAACTATTTTCTTTATAGCCGGTCGAAAGTACACAGTTACGGCTTCAAATCGAAGATTTGTGCATTAGCAAATTTATAAGCGCGGTCTGCCGTGAGTCACAGTAACCGCTGTTACTTTAATATAAAAGATAAAAACAATATCAATAGCGTGGAATTATTCTGAGTGTTAATCGTGGTGAATATACCTACATTAAAAACTTGTGTTCACCGAAAAATAATTGAAGGAAGTACGAACAAAATGGTTTCAAGTGTCGAATCTATGGACGGAGATGTGATGCAATTTCGTTGCAGAGGCGAAATTAATAATACAGAATGAAACGTTATCAAAAACGTCTGCGGATCGGTACAAACTAGTCTACGAAACATACGAAAAATTAAAGATGGAACATAAAAATTCCTTGTCGAATTCAGAGGAAAATAATTAAGTTATTTATCTTACAGATTTAACTAAAATCTGTTTAAAAAAAATCTGTTTTTCCGTTAATCAGCTGTCGCCCCCATACGAACGACAACTCTCAGAAGTTGAGAAACTTGTGCGAGCTAAGGACTAACGAGGTCTGTCCTTTTAACGTGTGATTCCTAACATGGTTGCAGAATCATCCCAGCTTCAACCAGATAAATTCTCTCGAGAAAAATATCTGGTCGAGGCAGGAATCGAACCCACGGTCTTCCGATCTAAATCGGGCGCCCTACCACCGCGGCCAATTCCACCAAATACTCCAAAAAGTTGAAACCTTCAACTTTATGGAGTATTTGGTCAATATTAAGAAAACCGTTAAACACCCGGGACAGTGTTGACATTAGCAAATGTCATAAATGACGCGCCCGTTTCCAAACCTTGTTGAATCCATCAGAAGTGATTTCAAGAAAATCCAACTTTTTTGATACCTTTAATTTGGAAATCAAGTAGGTTTGTGTGACTGATTTCTTATTTGTAGGTTGTCCTTTAAAACTAATATACCTACGATCAGCAAACAAATATTAGAGAATGTTTTGCTGAGTTATTTGAAAACAAAAGTAGGATTAAACGAGTTTTGGAAACATATTGTGGATTTATACAGCTTTGAAAATTTATCTGAATGGTTAAGAAATTGAAAAAGACTTATGTGATGCAAAAATATTGTTTATTCAACTCAACTTTTAAAACAAAAATACAGTCTCTCATTCAGGCAAAAACAGGTTCAAAATATTAAATGTTTTAAATTTGTAAGTCCTCATCTCCTGTAATATTTAACTCATCTGGAACAACATTTGCGTCAGAATTATTCTGGAATAGTAGTAAGAACACGTTCATAAAATGACAAATCATCTTTTGCGGCATTTCTCCAATCAGGACCATAATGTTTTTTCAAAAGTGCATCGATATCGGAATGCTTTTCTTTTTCGACCTGCACTTTATTCTCAAGGAGCTCTGGAATCTTAGCTTTATTTTTAAACCGCAAACACACTAAATCATAACAAGACTGCTTCACGTTCAAACAACTACTGACAAAAATCGTATATGTATGTAAACAGTAAAGAAGCCGTGCACATACGAACAGGATCTAACAAGTTTCGAAACCGTAGCATACAATGAATAACATAATACTATTGGATCTACGCACCTTGAAACAACACTTACGGCAGTGGACTCACACACTTTTGTAACAGTGTTTA
Source organism: Leptinotarsa decemlineata (assembly GCF_025532065.1). Taxonomy (NCBI): domain Eukaryota; kingdom Metazoa; phylum Arthropoda; class Insecta; order Coleoptera; family Chrysomelidae; genus Leptinotarsa; species Leptinotarsa decemlineata. The sequence goes on from NW_027412587.1 coordinate 6,094,336, forward strand.
TGAAAAATGTAGCTAGTTTTGGAAACGTACTATTTTTTTAATATCATAGTATTACTGGAAGTAATCAGATTTGATCCACTACAATTATATAGTCAAAGCTGTCAAAGAAGGTATTTTAGTGAAACATGGATCTAATTAGTTATGGAAACGCATGTCGAATGTATGGAAAAGAGAATTATTATGCAGTTATTTTGGACACATTTTTTTCAGACACAAAAATGTTTGAATACGATTTTGCTGAAAATATTGAATATTTTCAAGACAAGAGTCGTTTAAAAGCGATAACTTATCGGGACAAAAGACCACGTCAAGATGTATTGGAAGTATTAATTTTTAATATATTCCAGACGATGTAAATTCACATTCACAGTTGTACAAAAAATTGTTGTTTGTATTTCGTGTATGAAATTAGTTATTTTCATGGCACATTCGAGATAATTTTTGGCCTTGACCTGCAGTCTTGGCCAAAAATTAACACTTTCATGTGCCATTAAAAAAACATTTACCTTACTACCACAAAAATCTTAGAAATGTATGAAAAACAATATACACAATACAAGCAATGGGCTGAAGACAACAAGGTGAGTAATTCTTCATAGGATGTTTTACTGGCATTTTTTCACTCCAAAGAAAATCATTAAAAGCTTTGATTAACTTTCCACTCGAAAAGTTGTTATTAAAAAAATATTGACTCCATAGATTTGTTTTCTCAATAAATTTCAAGTAAATGATTATTTTTTGGTTCCATATTTTCAAGTTGTGTCCTATCAGAATAATTTAATATTGAAAATGTTTCGATTCCTTGCTCATGGTAAGTATTGCTTTTAGACTGTAATGAAAATGAGGTATACAGTCTACTTCAGAGTTCTTTTCCTATGATATGAATTTTCTGTCACCATCATCATTATTCGTTTTAACCAATTTTACGTATCTATTAAATAAACGATCTGAGCGAATCCTCAACGTAAAACTCTTCATTTTGGTTTCTTTAATCCTAGCTTTATGAAAATCCTAATCTAATTTTCTCTTTGAGAATGTAGGTACCACATTAAGAAATATACTAGCTAGAACCACAACTTATTATTTCCATCTTTTCCTTGTATCAATTTTACATTATACAATAATACATTCCTAACGAAATGGAAGCGGTAGTTGATGAATTGTTTATAATGGATGATTTAGATTTTTTGCCAGGCCAAAATGTATTGAAAAAATGGGCGTTTTGAATTTTCACAAAAAAAATTTGGCAACATTATGCAGTTTCATTCGTATATTAGAATCATTAAAAACAATTTGAGTTGGAACATGGTCTGTATTTGTCTAACACCCGAAAAAGTGAATGTTTGGGTAGAGCATCAAATTAGAAAGTGTATTCATACTATAATTCCGATTATTCCGACAGTGAATATTATCGTCTCCAGGGAAATGCTACAAAACATTATGAATATAAATTTGAATTGGAAAAAAGTAAAAGTTTTTTACTTACAGCGTCATAGAGGTTGAAAAGCATTGTTAAAAAAAACACCTGACAGAACATATTAAAATATGTGTACCTATAGGAAGATGATTTATTGTACACAAGTCAAGAGACATAAATATGACAAATGAAGTTATTACGGTAAAATAATTTAATTTTACATCAATAAATTCGTTAAATTTCTCAATAAAACTTTTCTATTTTAAATGTGATAGTGATGTTTGACATATGAGATTCAACAGGTTATACCACAGAATACAGAATTCTGACCATGAGGTTGCATAAAACAACAGAATGACACTTAACATTTGATATTTGAAAACTATTTATGTACTTGCTGAATACAATTGCTAGTTCTCATCTTAAAAAAATTTGCCAAACGTAATTGTATATTATAATTTTGCTATGCTAACTAAAAATGATTTTATATAATGTAATATCTGTTATATGAGTAAAAAACTAATCAAATACAGTGTATTGTATGATTTTCACTATAAAAGGGTTTTACAAAAACAGCGACACGTGTTTCGCTATACAATAGAAAAAATTAATAATTTTCCCCTGATCTACTACTACTTATAAATTTGGATACTATTTATCAGACAACACAATTCATTTGATTGGCATCCAGAATAAAATGCATGCTAGAAAACAACTACCTCCCTGGATAATACCACGATGGACATTGAATTATACCCGACAGACATTCATGCAAGATGCCTCACAGGGAAGTCTTTCAAATGCTTTTTGTTCATCCTGAAGCAGGATCACGCTGGAATAAATCAAGTAGGTATATCCCCCACTGACTGGTTTCAAGGTATTACATTCGAGTTCCGGGCAGTGTACCTCGCACTCAACGGACTTCGTTGCGGCCTGACTGTATTTATGAAACCTTCATCTAAGAGAAAAATGTGTCAACTAGTAACAGGTACATCCCACAGAAATCAAAAGAAGTCTTGAATAATGTAACGTAAACGAATAATGCAATGTAATGCGTATGAGAAAATATTTTAAAATGACATTTGGAAATATTTATCTCTTTCAACATACCTACACAGTAGGTTCTAGTAAATGCCTACCAAGAAACAACTAATACTGACTATTCTCTGTGAGGTATCTATCAAAAATGTCTGTCGGATATAATTCAATGTTCAGCTTGATATTAGCCGGGGAAGTAGGTATTTACCAGAACCTATGTTGGGATAGACCACGTTGGTTATTTGAACCAGCCACCAGTACAAGCGAATGGTAACATTGAAGCAAAAGTGAAGGGAAAACAAAAAAGATTCAAATCACTGATAATATATAAATGGAAATGTTTTTCATATTTACAAGTACAGCTATCTCAGTTAAAGTATTTTAATACACTGGTTTAATGAGTAATCTTTTAAACTGTCAAGTCATTATGAAGAGTTGACATTTCCAGTAGTAAAACAAGTACTATTTGATTCTGATTTGAATATGTTTGGCATTTCAATTATAAAAACTAGATGTCGCTACTACGTGGTACTCGTGAAAAGTAGAATAAGGTAGAATATTAGAAGCATGAAATTTTAAGAGTCAGTCAGCATTAGTCAGGGAAGCTATGGATTATACTGTAGACGACCCCTCCCGATATAGAAGGCCCCGACACTCTGTCAAATGAGGCCCCTATATAAAGATGAACAACTTTTTCATCCAACCCAGCCAGGCAGGGGTACACCGTGAAGGGCGGTACTAATGTCTGAGGACACTCATGCCGCCATACCATCAACACCCACATCAGTTATGACCCGTTTGTCCTGGCAAACATCAGTCCAAAGGGTAAGGGAGCCAGGCTCCAACCTGTCTGAAATCAAGATGACCTTCCACCAAGAGTCAGTCAGAAGCTGGGATTATCAAACGCAGAAAGAGAAAGAAAAAAACATTTTCCAAATGTAGAATATTTTATATTATCATCTTAATTTACAATATTGTAGAGAAAAAACAACATGTTGAATAACAGATCCTAGCATCTCATTAGGTTTTCAGTTCAATACTCTGTGAGAAATATTTTTGGGTAGACTAATTGATAAAAAAGGAGAGCTACTGAGAATTGGAAAAATAAGATGGAAAACTATCAAAATAAATTGGTTACACAATATGCAAGAATCTGTAAAATCAAACATCATTCTTTGTATTTCTATATGCATATTCTCAGTAACTCGTTTTTGTACAATTTCAAAGAAAAGGTTCCTCAACTAAAAATATCCAAAACTGGTATCATCCACAAAAACAGATTCAACTATTGAAATTGGTTTGTGTTTATAAAAATGTGTAACATAACTTTTCTCTCAAAAGAGGGCGACAGAAAACAAATTAACATCTTGTAATGTCAGAGTTGAAAACTATTGTCTTCAAAAGGATAACACTAGATACTATGTATTTATTGAAAAATGCCTAAAAACCGAAGAAACTAAACTAATATTCGGATTATTTCATTTGTACCATCAAAAAAAATTTCATGAATGAATATGTTTAACACGGTTTTAAAAAATACACTTCCACTATGAAAAAAAAATGTTGATGAAAATTTTGCTTCCATCACTTTTTTTTAACTGTTATGCTTTCTATTCTAAATAAATAGCAACCATTTCAATTGCGAACTTTTCTGCTTGAGGTTACGTAACCTCAAAACAAAATTTTCGAAGATAATTTTGATGATGTTACAATTCAGAAGATTGTTTATTGCTCTTTCAGGTTATTTTCATGACAGCTTGAAATATCAAGGTCAAGTTCATTTTAAACATGAACTCTAGATTATTTTAAGATCAACTTTTTATAGAAATTCTGCTTTTTGGAAAAACAGGAACACTTTTACGGTTGGGTATGTACTCACAGGTCCAGCCTGATTCAGAAGATCATTCTGAAGATATATAAACTTCAACAAAGAAAGGATACCTCTAATAAATTCTAGCAAGTCACTATTTCATACAACTTGTTCAAATACTAATACAAGTAAACATTAATAAATTATGCATTGTTATTGAAAGCTTTTATGCCCAGAGATTTTAAGTACTGTGGAAGTTGACCTTAGAAGTAAAACTTTCATAAGTGTTCATATTTCATTAGAAATTCAAATTACCTTGAAATGACCTCTGAGGCCAACTTGCCTGTTATAGATTTGAACAACTAACTTTCTGATCGTTCAGTCCCTTGTGAAAAAATCAGAGTTTCAGTTCAGCTGATTAAAAGAAAATTCAAATATATATATCTGCTCTGAGTTGACCTTGAAGGTAATTCCCAAGGTCACCACATTTGAAATTAAATTTGAATAATATTCATCAAAAATTGCCTCAAAATAATCTTGAAGCACATGGCTAAGCACAACATGAAAGTCACTACTAGATTTCTCCTCGAGATTCTGAAGAAATGACCTTGACCTTGAAAAATATTTTACCGGATGAAGCATCCAGTCATTCCATAACTTTTTAAATACCCAGATTACGAAACAGTTAAAGTTATCTGTGTTATAAGACACAACGATTTTTTAGCAGAAATTTGTCAAAATAAAGAAGAAATTCAATAAGAAACAAAACTCTCCAGAGATATGTGCATATGAGATTTTTTGATAACACTGAATTATCGGTTTTTATGCATTTTAATCTAACCTATTACGCTTTGCATACTTTCTCTAACTCCCAATTTTTGTCCACGTTTTATTTACACTATCATCTACACATTACTAAAAAATATAATTCACTCAATATATTTTATCCACACTTTTTTCGTATAAAGTAAAATGAAGACTGTACAATATATCGTGCAAAATAACACTTACAATGTAAATCTAAAAGAATAATGTTATATCACAAACATTTTAGGAAAAAGTAAAGGACAACGCACGAATTTCCAACGCCCGGAAATAAAGATACAGGGAGCATTCAAAAAGGTGACTACAAGATTTCATCCTAATCCATCAAACTATCATCAAATACATAAAATAACAATTTTTATGAGAGTAGAAAATTTACATGCGGGGTTTTCAGATATAATTTTCGGTACCGAAACGGAGATGCAGTTAACCTCCAGCGATCTCACAACGGAAAAGGAACCGAGAATACGAAAACTTGTGTCCCATGCGTGTTTTTCTTCACTTTCCTTAAAGCATGTACCTTCTACTCTTCAGCCTAGACACTAAATTGCAAATTTTGACAGCAGGGCCCAGTTTCAGACCCATGTACTTCATCAACATGTCCGAGTTGAGGAGCAAAAACGCTTTTCCGTCTATTTCCTGTGAAAGAATTATGAGGTGATAAGTCATCAATAGAAAATCAGGTTACCTCAAGGATCTATTCTTAGGCCAATAATGTTATTGAAATACGAAAGCTCGAAAAAGTGTTATTATCAGTGACTCTAAATGATACATGATACTATATGGAATTATTATCCTATAAATTGATGTAGCCGTTACTTCGTGGTAGGAAATCATAATGAAGAAAAGAGAATTGAAATTTTCTTATGTTTTTACCACTTTTATTTGTAACTAACGTTACGTCCTCATAGGACGAAACTGCAGTAACGTTAGTTACAAATAAAAGTGGTGAAAAACATAAACGTTACTGCAGTTTTGTCCTACAAGGACGTAACGTTAGTTACAAATAAAAGTGGTAAAAACATAGAAAGTTTCAATTCTCTTTTCTTGATTATTATCCTACTTTTGATTTTTGAAAACTTATTATTCAGATTTGATAAGATTCGTAATTACAACCAAACAAAAGCAGTTTTTTTTTCTTTTTCATAATGTTCATACTTTTTGTTTTCCATTATTATTAAAAACATATTGGCAATTATTGTTGACACAACTTTTTTTTTCAAATTGCCATCGAAAAATCACTGGCGTCACAAGTGAAAATCTCACATTAAAAGTATGTTTTTTGAATATGATATAATGGATTTTCACCAAGTATCGGTCAGTTTTATGAAAGCTTTCTCTAAGTTCGTATCACTACAAGTAAGGTATCATCGGCAAAGCAAATAAATTCACTTACTGTTTACATTTGTTCAGCGACATTTCTCAAACATGAGTTGGCAATTCTTTATATAATTTTATACCCATATTAAAGGGATAAATATGGCAAATCTATTGATGGGTATTTTCACCAAAGTTGAATTTCTTCAATTTATTCAATAAAGCAAATTATTATTTGCTTGATTTTACACTTCATATGAATAAAATACAAGGCCAAGTGAGAATTTTTAAGACTTTGAATAGTTTTTTGCTACTAGTGTGGTTATTGACTCTCTGAATATATCTGACAATTGTCTTAAGTTGACATGCTGTATGAGATTGTAGAGGGAAATTGTGCGCAATAGTAGACATATAACAAAAATTTACTGGGCTTTTGACTGAAACTTGTCTATCTCAACTTATTGAATTCTACTGTGTAGATAACTCTAAAACTGCTTGTATGAGAGGCTCCTTGACCCATAATTTTGCAATTTGTTTAGAAATGCCTTACTGAGTTCTAAGAGAAAAAGCCAAGAGTTGTCTTTTCTCTATCTAGATTTTTATATAGTTCACTAAGACATTATGGCACGCGTTTTCGACGGCCCACTTCTAAAGCCAAATTGATCTGGATTGAAAAATTCTCCACGGTTGAAAAAGAGACAAATAAATAACGAAATGAATATCATAAACTCACATGCTCTCTGAACAAATCGGCGTGCACTCCCAGACATGGATCTGTTGACTCGATGAACTGTATGACTTCTTTGATGCTCCATTCCTGCACCGGGATTTTGTTCAAGCTCGCTGCCGTGGACTCGGTAGAATTCGACGGTTCAGGGGGGGTAGTCGAAGTGGCTGCCTCTTGTTCAGGAGGCTTACGCTTCACCGGGGATGGCGAAGACTTCAAGTCGCACAAAGGGCACTCTTTTAGGACCTGCTCCAGGGCTGAGGAAAGAGAAAAATGGATGACGTACATGAATTGAATGAAAGACCATGAAACAAACTGATCAATTACATCTGGGATAGCTTTATTTCCGGATGAGCTGAACCATCATTATTGTACTATTGCAATCCCTGTCTCTCAGCGTGCATTGCGCTAAACAAGTTAGCCTTATTAGATGATGAAAACTGAATCTTACATCTGTGTTACAGTTTTTATATACATCGGAAAGAACCATCACCTTACTTAATAAGGCCCATGAAATTAATTCGTATTATTTACTACTTATTGTATTATTTTATTATTGTTTTCTAATTCCTAATTTATATCTGTCTCTGTTTAAAATCTGTTTTTCCGTTGATCAGCTGTTGCCCCCATACGAACAACAACTCTCAGGAGTTGAGAACTTATGCGACCTAAGGACTAACGAGGTCTTACCTTTTAACGTGTGATTCCTAAGAAACTATGAATTAGCCTAGTTCTCTAGGCTTCCTCATTCTCCAAGTTTGATTCATTATCACACATAAACATTACACATATGTGTAAAACCCATATAATGTGAGAATTTTGATCTTTTTGGAAATGCCTCGACATATGTCCCCTATATTGCCTATTGAACATGGCTTTCAAAATGCGTTTTCTCATAATAAAAATGGGTTATAAATATGTACTTCCACCCCATACAGCACATCATATTTGAGAAATGAATAAACAGTTCCATACTAGGCAGTTTTAAGAGCATCAATAATAATAATAATAATAATAATAATAATAATCGACAGATCTGGTCATCGGAGCTGTCGGGGAAGAACAAAGTTGCTGCAACAAATATGCTTGCCGTTCCAATCTTACTCTACTCGTTTGGAGTAGTGAAGTGGACTCGGGAGGAGCTGTATCAACTCGACGTAAGGACCCGAAAAATGATGCATCTCTATAGGAGTTTGCATTCCAAATCGTCCTTTCCACGGTTGTACTTCCCCCGACAACAGGGAGGTCGTGGACTTTTGAGTTTGGAGTGTTTACATGACAGAATGGTACTGGATACAGCCTGTAAAGTCGTCAGGAGTTCGGATCCCCTTCTCTGCATGGTCCGTGACCATGCGAGAGCAGGAATTGGAGCATTTCTCCTTAGGGCAGCTGCTCGAGCAGCTTATGAACTCGGTATAGTTTTCGACTCTGAACGAGGTGACTACAACTCTGTCACCGAGTTGGAACCCGTTCAGCAAAAAGCTCAGATAAAAGCCGCAGAGATCACCTTACTTCTGCGGAGACACAGGGATAAGCCAATGCATGGGGTCTTCTTCAATAATATTGAAGACCTTGGCTTATCAAAGCACCTGACGTTCGCTTTTCTCAGGTCGAGTGGGCTGAAGTCGGAAACTGAGGGGTTCATCATGGCTTGCCAGGATGGTGTCTTCAACACCTTAGTCTACCGCAGTCGCGTGATGGGTATAGAGGTTCCTGACACAAGGTGCAGGGCCTGCCGCGAGGCGCCCGAGACCCTAATGCACTTGCTATCAGCATGTCCAGCATATGCGGTCTCGGCCTATATCCATCGACATAATGCGGCCCTAAGAGTGCTATATTACCATCTACGGCACTCTTACGGTATTGATGAGACACCGGTGTTGCCCTACGCTCCGGGGGATATTGAATCCGTTGTGGGGAACGAGAAGTGCCGAATTTATTGGAAATATTCGTTCCCAACCCTCAGGCTCATACAAGCTAATAAGCCTGATGTAGTCCTTCTCGACCACCAGACCAAAACGATATTTGTCGTGGAGTTTTCAGCTCCTGGCGAGACGAATATCGTCAGAAAAGAGGAGGAAAAACGGATGAAATATCGGGATTTTCTCTTCGAACTCCGCAGACTCTATCCAGATCACTCTGTCAAGATGGTCGTTCTGATTATTGGAGTCCTTGGTGGAATGATATCTTCTCTACTCTCGAATCTCAAAATCATACCGGCTTGCCGCACTAAGGCAGAAATCTTAGCCGCACAGATGCAGAAGGCTGTCATTCTTGGCTCACTGCGTTTGCTCAGGGCACATGATTCTCGGACCCAATGATCACTTACCCCACTGTGTGGGGAGTGGTCATTGGTTGATTATGCTGGCGCGCCCTCCCGCATTTTTCGAGGCTTCGGGGGATAGGGCCTGCCCAGCGCACACTACGGTGAAAAAAAAAAACAAAAAATAATAATAATATTTATTCATCCTCAAAGACGTTGACAAACGTATAGGATAGGTCAGTATTAAGCAGATAAAAATCACATCAAACGATAAAATTGTAGATCAGTAGATAAAAATAATACAATAAAAATTTATACAAATAAGTCAGAATTACAAAAATTAAAACAATTGTAGTTATAAAAATTGAATATGTCATGCCAAAGCCGCATGAACCCATTCAGTCGAGATGGTCTGAGAGAAATTCGCCAATACTATAGTAGGCCTTAGAAAGAAGCAATGTTTTAACTGCTTTTTTAAATGCTACAGTGTTCATCTGTTTGAAATGGTCTGGTAACCGATTGAATAATTTTATTCCCATATATTTGGGAGAATGTTCGAATTTTATAGTTTTATGTTTAGGAATGCTCAACTCCTCTGCATATCGAGTTGGGTAGCTATGATAGAATGAGTTCTTAGTACAGTCTGTTATACATTCGCGAACATATAAAAGTATTTTAAAGATATAGATGCAGGGAAAGGTTAAAATTTGATGACTAATGAAAAATGTCTTGCATGATTCCCTCCAAAGGATGCCTAGTAATTTCCTAACAACTTTTTTTTGAGCAATGAAAACTCTATCTTTGTCAACACTGTTTCCCCATAGGATCACATTATAACTTAGATGGCTATAGACCAGACTGTAATATACATCTAAAATGGCGCATAAAGGCATACAATTCTTAATTCTTGAGATTGCATAATACCCTTGATTGATTTTTTTACAAACAACTGTGATATGGTCAGATCACTTCAAACGGTTGTCTACATGAACGCCAAGGAATTTTGTACAACTTGTGCATGCCAGTGTCATTCCATTGATTAGTAAGGCAAGCGATTGCTTTTTTGGATCGTTTTTTAAATTAAAATAGATATACCTATTTTGTTTTGGTCAAGTTTACAATCAGATTGTTCCTTTCACACCAATTTAAGAACAGTGATATTAATTCCTCTGTTTTTGATTTTAATTCCTCCTGACTCTCTGCTGATACAGCTAAATACGTGTCATCTGCGAAAAGAGTGAGAGCATGTTCATTACTGGTGAAATAAGTAGGCAGATCATTTACAAACAATAGAAAGATCAGCGGACCTAACACAGAGCCTTGAGGAACTCCAGAACATATATCGTGATAGTCTGATTTCATATCTTTAATCTTGACGAACATCCTACGATCTGTAAGAAAATCAATGATCCATTCTAGGAAGTCCCCTCTAAATCCTAGATTATATTTGGGTATCTTTTTTTTATAACTCTGATCACCTAACATTCACTTGCAAGCTTTTTGGTAAGGGTACATATCCCATAATTTAGTTTTTCATTAATAAATATGCCTAGCATGTACATGAAAAATACAGTATTCTTTTACCCAATGTAGCATTGCTGGAATTTTTGTATCGAAATTACTTGTCTTCAATATAAGTTTTGGTGGTATTCATAAATTGTCTTGATTGAAATAAAACAATGCAGTGAACCTATTTTATTGTTTAGAGTTTTCAAAAGTATCCTGTGTGAGTTATGATGACTTGAATCGTCAGCATAACTCACAACAGATATGCTCGATTCTTTAAATATTTCTGTCAAGCCATTTATACAAATTATAAAAAGGGACCCAGCACACTTCTTTGTAGTACACCATTTTAAATGTTTGCCCGATCAGAGGAAACCTCTTCATCATTACTTTTTTTTATGTCACTCAAATATGATTGCATGAGCTCAAGATTTGTTTCACTAATACCATAATGGAACAGTTTTGAAGTAAGATGGAATGACTAACACTGTCGAAAGCCTTATTCGAATCCAAGAACACACCACAAACACAGGAGTCTTGTTGTGAAAGAGAAATTTGATCTGCAAAATCAGATAAAGCAGTTTCTGTGCTGTCCCCTTCAAGGAAACCATGTTAAAAATCATTCAATAAATTATGTATTTGAAAAAAATGTAGAATCCTTCCTGAAATGATTGGAAAACACTGCCAACCAACTAATTAGCCGGTAATCATAATACCATTGAGTTACCCTTTTTATATACTGGCAATACTAAAGCTAACTTCATTTGGTCAGGAGAGATTGAAAATTCTAGGCAAGTATTGAAAATATGAAACAAAATGGGCAATAAGGAATAAAAACAATGTTTCTGTTTAGTTACTATGTTATCTGCACCACTACCCAGCTAGCTACAATTATTTCCTCTGCGTTAATTAGGTACAACAATATATAATATATTCTTGAGAGAGCAAGTTTTCTGAATCAAATAAAAGTTGATTATCTATAGTAGGTGCAGAGTTGACAAAATTATTGTTTAACTTATTATTTTATATTATAAAAACAAGTGGTCCCGGATCACTACCTGTTTACTTTGAGTAATCTCATTCACTATTGGGTTCAAGTTACTTGTTTACTGTGTTGATTAGGTATAATAGCTTGTTTAGTCATTGAGTTAATATTTGTTGAATGTGAGTTATGGTGTTTACGGTTTTGATGACTGATTATCAAATTTCTACTGTTTAAAATAATTGACAAATTTGAAACATAGAAGAGGAAGTAAAAACACAGACAATGAAATAATAATTATTGTCTTTATTACTTCCAATATACAAGAAATAAAATACAATTTTGAGCGGATAACATTGATTGAAAGTAAGTGAAAGAGTTCAATTTTTGTGGGTGGAGAGCCCACAAAGCTTAAACTTATTGTGAGCTGAAGAAAAAAGTAAATATTTTCTTTGGGTAATCAATAATAAATGAAAATAAAATTTTTGTGGTTTGTTGTTTTTATATATTTTTTATATGTTCGACGTTTTTTCATTCTTTCATTTGGAATTTCACTTTTCATTTTCACAAGTTGTTGAAGTAATATCAAATACAGTGGAAAATTCTTACCAAAAAGGTTTTGACAGCATCCCAGCGCCTGAGATAAAGTCTGGAATACTCCCTCCAAATCGCCTGCCTTCGACAACTGTGGCAGCTTGATGGTGAAAGTATTTCCGTTATGGGTGATCACCATTTCGTCGCCACTCAGCGCACCTAGTCTTGCTAAGATCTTCTCTGACTTATGAGAAGCGTTCAGGATCTGTTTGAAGATAATATATTTGAAGTTCGGATATTATTATTACTCTGAGACAAAATTGTTGAGAAATATCCATGAAAATAAAAAGCTTGAATGAATATTAACAATCTTGATTCATTTGTATGTACTTTTGAATAATGATTATTGAATTAATCAAAAACATATATAACAGAAAATAAACGATGAGATGAAATGGAAGTTTTTCAAAAAAAGAACGAAGAGGATAAAAAGAAATTTTTTAAAACACATCTGAGAGAAAACAAGACAACAAGAAAAATAAGCGATCAAGAAACAAAATGAATGAGAGAAAAATCAGATTGATGAGAAAAAAAGGAGATTCACTTCGTAGAAAAATTGGAATATCAAGTGATATCCAAAACATTTGAAAAAACAGTTTTGGCTTTCTAGCGGACTGAAAATTGTATTTTATAACATAAAACTACATATTTCTAATTTATTTTTTATCTCTATCGCAGCAGAAATTAAGTCAAGAAGTCAAATTTTGAATATAAAGACAACAAAAGAAATTTCCCTTTGATGCAAACTTTACTGGTCATACTGGTTGATTGAGAAGATCAAAGTCTAAAAAAAAATCTGTTTTTCCGTTAACCAGCGGCCACCCCCCCACGAACGACCACTCTCGAAAGTAAAAACTTGTGGTCTTACCTTTTAACGTGTGATTCCTAACATGGGTTGGACAAAAGGAAGTGAAAATCGATCATCCAGTCTAGATGTTTCTTTAGAATAAGAATATGTTCTCTAAAATTTTTTTGACAGCTAGAGAAAGGCTGAATTCGCTTACAGTTTATAATAAACAAGAGAATAAATATTGGTGTTAGTGTTGCTGACCAACTTTTTAAATTTGATGAAGAAAGTCTTTCGTTAACAATTTGTTATGGTCACTCCCAAAAAGTTTGCCTACAGGAGAATTAATCAAAAAGTGAATTTTCTTTTGCAAATATTTCATGTCATAATAATAACTGTTTCAATATGAGAAAACAGAAAAAATTTTAAAGTGAAAGTCATCAACGTATTGATACGTAGATTATGAATCCGAAAGAAAAAAGCGGCGCTCTCCTTTATTTACAAAGTTACGGCCCTTCAAAGTTCAGAAAAGGGCAACTTTTCAGCCTTCTTTTTCACAAAATAAACTATTTAAAAAGACAAGCATTTATTCACTAGGTCACCTTTACACTTTATTTCTCCTTCTTTGACACTTTTCACTTCAATAATCAACATTTTTCCAATAATAATGTTAAAAAATGTACGGAGCTGCTTTTTGGTTGCATATCTCTGTATTTTACGTTTTCAAGGTTAATGGCATGGTTGGTACGACTGATGCAGTCAATATTCCTAAAGTAATTCAAATATTTTTTACCTCCATTCTTTAGATCGTAAATTGGTTTAGGTAGTGTATTACGAATTTGAAATAGTAGGCGGCGGCAAATACCAACCGCTTTTTTCTGAAATGTCACTAGTAACTAACCTAGAAACAGAAGAATGTCACCAGGAGAAGCATTAGTTTTTAAATTAAGTTTTTTATAAGAAAAATGTTGATTATTGAAGTGAAAAGTGCCACCCTAACTTCCCCAAACGGCCTTGGTATCTGACAATTCCAGCTATGGACAGAAGACATGTTTCTAGCCTCATCCATATGAAAACCGGCCACTGTTGGACTAAGTCTCATTTCTTTCGTATTGGCGTCTCTTCAAGTCCACATTGCGAGTGTGGACAACTAGACACATTGGAACACACGTTCCTAGAATGCCCAATTAACAGTACCCTGGATATGACATTTACCAACAACTTGTCAAAAAAGGCATTCCGGCTCCCTTGAATATGTCAACAGTACTTGGCTCTTTACACTTCGCTATTATCAAAACTCTCGTCTATTTTATGACATATAATCATATCAAACTATAAGTCAACAGGGGAGGGAGGGATGGTTCCCTTTCTTTCACCTCCTTTTTATTTCTCTCCTTTTTCCCATCCCTCCACCCCAATGTACGTACTATCTGTCTTTTTATCCCCCAGTTCCCAGCACACAAGACAACGTTCGACACTCCAGTAGACGCTACGTGTACCACTTTATCCAGACATTCCAAAGCAGTCCAGCCGAGTTAGTCAAAAACACGAAGTAGCACACCATTCCGGACACAGGCTTGCAAGCTGCAAGACAGTCTTTGTCCCCCGACGAAGCTTTTGTTATGTAACAGCCAGTTACGTAACAGGAGGAGCATTGGTCATATGTGCTTGAAGATAGGAAGCAACGACCATCCAAAATAGAGAGAGAGAGAGAGAGAAGTGAAAAGTGTCAAAGAAGGAGGAATAAGGTGTAAAGGTGACCTAGTGAATAAATGTTTGTGTTTTTAAATAGTTTATTTTGTGAAAAAGAAGGCTGAAAAGTTGCCCTTTTCTGAACTTTGAAGGGCCGTAACTTTGTAAATAAGGGAGAGCGCCGCTTTTTTCTTTCGGATTCGTAATCTACGCATCAAAATACGTAGTACACTAGTAAAAATAATACGTAGTAAAATCGCCGGGTGCCCTCAAAACGAAAATTTACCTTAGTTTCATTCTTTCTAATTAATTTCACCGACTTGAAGGTGGATATACAAATAAAAAGTTGACATCTCACCTGACTGACAAGCTTCTTTGCTAACACTGCTGGAGAGGTATCTTCTATTGAAGATACCAGCTGAGTAGAATCTATCAGAGGCCCTCCTAAACAGCTTTTCCGGAAATGTATGGCAATTGGTGGTGGTGGCGTAGCAGAAGTGTCCGCTTCCGGAGACTGAACCACCTCAACAGTAATTGAACTGACAGAAGAGGTGGGAGCATGGGCTGCAAATGAGGGTCTGGACCACCTACATCTGAATAATGAATGTGATGAGTTTGAATTTTTATCACTGAAACAGTTCAACATGACTAATGAAGCTCAGCTTGATAATGCCTACTAGGGATTATTTCTCCACATAAGAGGCATGGTACAAAGAGCATTGAAGACCTTTTTTTTATTCAACTCGGTATTTTGCCACTTCTAACAACATATATCTATAAAATTTCAATGGAGATTCATATATCGAGTGGTCCAACGAAAAGTATGCACCTTGCTTTTCTCCTTTTTTTGTAACTTAACGCAAAAATGCTCGGACAGGTCAATTTTGCTTTTGAGGGGGACACATTTTAGATGTATTTTGCTACCTGTGCCTTCAACCCCCTAGCGAGGGTGAGTAACAACCCTACAATTTTAAATGGAAAGTGAGGTCGAGTGATATATCGTTTGAAAGGGCACAAAATTCTCTTTCCAATGATACCTAATTTGTTGTACTTACTTGAATAGTTATAAAAAAAGCAAGAACATTTACTCGATATTTTAGGTGTTAATGAAAATGCGGAAAAACGGCATTTTTATCACTACTACATTCCTCAATTTCTCTCGTGCGTTTTTTGGTTCAAATAACAACAGCAGATAAGTGTACAAAAATAATTTAGGCAAACGTTCATTGATTCAGTTCGGTTACTTTTGAAATTATTTCAACTTTACTGTAAAAATTGTTTATTCCATTCCTGAACGAGTTGAAATTGTTAAACTTCATTATCAACATAATAGTTGTGCTAGACTTACTGCTCGCCTCTTTAATAACAGTCATCCCGGGAAAAATGTGAATGATTCGTATGTTGCCAAGTTAGTCCAAAAGTTTGTTGATACCGGATCTGTCTGTAATGTGAAACACCAGCCACGGAAACCGATCAGAAATGAAGCAGTGGAAGTCGCTGTTTTGGGACATGTTGAATTGGATCATACTCAAAGTACTCGTCAGCTTGCTGCAGCCTCAGGTGTCTCCCGTTCGTCCATAATACGTATATTAAAAGCCTATAAATTTCATCCTTACAAAATTAAATTAGTACAGGAACTCAATGAAAATGATCCTGATAGAAGGCTGCAATTTTGTGAACAACTGAGCCAGCTACTAATTGATGATCCGCACCTATCATTCAACACATGCTTTTCCGATGAGAGTACATTTCTTTTGAATGGAGCTGTGAATAGGCATAATTGCCGTTACTGGGATGACAGTAACCCACACTGTCTGGTCCACAATGTCTGGTGTGGCTTATTAGGTAGTCATATCGTAGGGCCACTTTTTATTCCTGGGAATTTAACTGGTGAGGTCTACCCGAACATGCTTGAAGATACAATTGATCCTCTCATAACAGAAATAATTGAAAATGACCAAAATTATAATGATGATCGGCTTCATTTCCAGCAAGATGGAGCACCTCTTCATTATGTTGCTCCGGTAAGAGAGTTTTTAGATGACCGGTTTCCTGGACGGTGGATTGGAAGGAGAGGCCCCATCGAATGGCCTGCCAGGTCACCTGATTTATCGCCTTTAGACTTTTTCCTTTGGGGACACTTGAAAAATAAATGTTTTGCTACGCAGCCCGAGTCCATAGAAGATCTTCGCCAACGAATTACAGCAGAGTGCAGAAGTATAACACCTGATATGCTACAGAATGTTAGGAATAGATTTGAACAAAATCTGTATTATTGTATGGAAGCAAATGGGTCACATTTTCAGCACTTGCTGAAGTAGGATTCTACTAAGTCAATTACACATTTCAAAGTACTGGGTTGTAGTTGTTTTTCTTCATAATACCTACATGTTTGAGTGAAATACAACAAATTAGGTATCATTGGAAAGATAATTTTATACCCTTTCCAATGATATATCACTCGACCCCACTTTCCATTTAAAATTTTAGGGTTGTTACTCACCCTCGCTAGGGGGTTGAAGGCACAGGTAGAAAAATACATCTTAAATGTGTCCCTCTCAAAAGCAAAATTGACCTGTCCGAGCATTTTTGCGTTAAGTAACAAAAAAAGGAGAAAAGCAAGGTGCATACTTTTTGTTGGACCACTCTGTATAGAGTTGATGAGTTTGCAAAACAATTTGATTATCACTCATATGAAGTCTGCGAGTTTATTGAGTTTATTGACATGAACTTCCAATATGTTATAGGAATATGTATGTATACCACAAATTCAAGTATCTGTCAAAGATTGTCTCTGTGTAGCACTGAAAAACAATATATTTTGCTCTATATGGCATAATTTCTAAAAAATTCCAATTATAAATTAAAATAATTTGTAGAAGATGGAAAACTTACTCATCTGTCATTATAAGACAAAATTCTTCGATGTTTATTGACTATACTCAAAAATAATTTTGCCCAAACAATTCAAATATCAGAATTAGTTCCCATAACATGTGATCACCAGGCAAAATACCAAATCAACTTCAAAGTGCATGTACCAAGTTATTAAAGCCTAACCTCATTTCTTGAAAAACATAAATAACTAGATTGTTTTTCAAAATAAAAAAAACAGATATTATCAAAAGAAAAAACTTATTTGAACACATAAATGCCAGATATCCCTTCTTTTATGCTTCACAGAATTAGTCAATCAGAATTGTAAGTCTTCAGACAATAAAGCATTTTTGATTGATTCATTGATTGACTTAATGTATAACTTGTTTTTGTGATTTGAAAAGATAAACTCACATTTCTTCTAGATATTTTTTACAGATCCTTTATATGTTCATAGTTCTAGGATCAATTATTTGTTGTTGTATAATATTTGACAGTTGTCTAAGTTTCCATATTTCAATTAAAAGTTTAATTTACTTTTTTTATAATAGTGTTTGAAGTAAATATGACTGGTTCTAATGACTGGAAAAACTAAACCCATGAACAAGTTCATTTTATTAGGAAATTCTTCAGATTATTTACATATCATGCTAGTTACAAAAAAATTATATTTTGAAATATAATTCTTAATGGCCAATAAACTATCATTACTAACAGGAAAAGAATTTAATGGTTGTTAAAAAAGAGCATTGGTCCTTAAAAGATCACACAATCAATATCTAACCAGTATAGACAGTAAAAGAATACATGTTTACAGAATATATGAATAAATAGATAAATAGAAACATTAGTATCTGTCCATACTTCAGAACTAACCTCAAAATACTTTTTGCAACATTTACAAATTATATTAACAGTTAAATATAATTACAAATAGTTAAGATGATTAAAATAAATTTGAAAAGGAGATATAAAATTTCATTGGATATATGATGGAATTGGACGATACTTGATGAAAACCCATAACTAACATTCAAAAATAACTTCATCGTGAGATTTTCATTAAACAGTTTTACAAAAACGCAAGACGTGTTTCGCCATACAATGGCTTCTTCAGGAGTGTCTTTACTGTGAAAATCGCACAATAAAGTGTTTTTGAATAAGTTGAATTTCATTGGGAACTTGCAGTAAAACATTTATTCAAGAAACACTTCATTGTGAGATTTTCACTAAACAGTTTTACAAAAATGCAACACATGTTTTGCTATACAATAGCTTCTTCAGTGATGTCGTTAATCTTTATCAATAAGATAGAATATTTTTTCTGAATAGCTCTATTACAGATTTTCTGAAATCTATCAAGTTTTTTTTATGTTTTCTAGCAACTTATTAAACACTTTGGTTCCTACTAGCATTGTAGATAGTATGTGAGAGGGAATAATTTTAGGTTTATATGAATTTCTAGTTGGCTCCTGAAAATATACTTTGAATAAACAATTTACTGTTTTATTTTGTAATTTTTGTATTTTCTAAATGAAGAATATATTATTAGTTGAACTCCGAACAGCTATTAAATATTGCAAATTTGAATTTAACAGTAAGTAGAAAATATTCATTGTTATGTAGAATGTATGAGTTATCTAGAATGAGGTATCTTATACTGAATCTGTTTAAAAATATGTTTTTCCGTTAACCAGCTGTCGCACCCCTACGAACGGCAAACCTCAGAAGTCGAAACTTGTGCGACCTAAGGATTAACGAGGTCTCACCTTTTATTGTGTGATTCCTAACACGGATAATACACAATTAACTGGAGGCTGGAGGGAGCTTTCGTTCCTAAATTTTCAATATGAATTTTCTATAGTAAATTTTCATTGATATATAATCCTGGAAATTGTATAACTAGTTTGTACTATATTTCATTATTATTGAAATTAAATGCTTTTTTATCAGTTTCAGGATTTTTATCGCAATGCAGATAATTCAAAATTAATTTGGGTTGTTCTTAGCGACTTCATTCATAGATATTGAACAAAAGTCATTTTTTAGGGGAAATCAGAGAATTTTATGGACCTATTTGGAATTTTCACCTTCCACAAACCTAAGAAAATAAAATTGTAATGAGAACTTTATACAGGTTTAGAAGGGCAAACTTTCTAGTATATCACAATAAGTTACTGGGTAAATTCAAAGTATTTTCCTCAAAGAAAAAGGTTATATTTATCAGTAACTTAATGTATTTAATAATTTTGCCTCCCAAAAAAGATAAGAAATTGTTAAGAAACTTATCTTAACATTTTGGAAACTGCCAATTTGTTTTATCTTTCAAACTTCCTCGGCAAATGACAAAAACGTTCTCTATCACAATTTTCCTTTTTTTTGGTTGTGGAAGATGAGAATTCCCAAAGAGATTGATAAAAAACTATTATTCATAGAATTTTGAATGTTTGTAAAATGTTTTGAAAAATTTATAAGATTTGTGTAGTCCGCAAATAATTGAGGTTTGCCATCAGGACCAAGAATAAATCCTTATTGAACTTCTCAGGTTATCTTCTTGATAGTACCTTGTTAATGTTCTATACACACATAGTGTCTTCTATTACCCAAGTAATTCTAAAACCAACTATGAATTTCTTCAGAAAAATGTTATGATCAACAGTATGAAATGCTTAGAATAAGGACACTTCTTCCTTCGTGTTTTTTTTTAATATTATTTCAACTTTTGAACATTATAAATAAATATTGAATAATTTTAATGACTGACAACTAATAGGATAAGATAAGATAGTTATTTGAATAGGATACCCTAATATAAATATACATAATTTCATATTATAAATTTCAAAAAATAAAATTTGATAAAAACCACTTACTAAAACTTAATTGTTATAAATAGTTATTATCAAGAATCAAATATAACATGTAATACAAAATGTGATTAATAAAAAGACAAATAAGATGACATTAGCTAGTAATAAAAATAATAATAATATAGCCACAGACAACTGATATAGTGCCATAAAACAACTAATATTATTATTGGCCATCTCTTAATAGAATGTATGATAACAATTTCGTTTTGAAGCAATATATCATATAACATTGTTTTACTTCCTCTAGTACTTGATAATATTCATTCAATCCTTTGAAAAATATAGATTTTATTGAACTCTTCAGCTTTGTACTATCAATATGAAAATTATGTAGGGATCATGTATTATAGTTATGGAGTTCACTGTTGTATGTAACAATTTGATTGAAGTAATCAGGAAACATAATCCTTGGGATTTTAAAGACAAATAACATGGCCATGTTACTACTGATTGCCATTTCAATGCTGCGACTAATATTTTCATTGGGGTGTATAACCCCAGTATAAAAATAAATAAATAAATATACAGTTGTACGACTAGATACAAAAAGTTATGCAGAAATTCTTGTGAAAAAATATGGGTAAAACTAGTCCTTCAAGTTTGCATGATTTGATATTTTCAAACCTTTGAATAATCTAAATAACTGATGTCCAAATTTTTGACCGTCAATAAGAATTTTGCATGTAAATTTCATTATTTTTTTTAACGTCTTCATAGCTGTGACAAAATTATATTGAAGATACAACATTCACATTAACATTGATATTATAATAACATATATATCTAGTATCTGTAATTTACATTGTTATTTTTATCTATTTATTGAATGCTTGGATAATTCCGAGCATACATATTTTAGTGTTATGAAGTTGGACTGTGACTTTGTCTATCCAATTTTAAAATGTTTTTGTAAATTAGGATGCCTATTTGAAGTAAACATATTATTATTATTATCATTATATTATTATTCATTATGATAAATTATTCTACACTCGTTTAGGTCCTTTTATTTTATTGAACAAATTAATTACATTCTTATATCTATTTCATATAACTTCATCATCGATTGCAGATGAAAAGTAATTATACTAACCATACTAAAATAGTCTATATTTCATAATCTAGCACTCACCTATTCTGTCCTGGAGGCTGCATAGGATGTCCTGATTTGGCACACCACCCCACAGGAAATATATCTCTACTGTCATATTTACACCAATAATCGAAAGCTCCTCTCCATCCATCAAAAGTAACATGAATTTGGTCATTTTTAACAGCACCAACTGTAGCACAACAAATTAACTGAGGATTTTTCTTGTCAACAGCCTCTAATTTTTGCCCAACTTGAAACAGGTTCGTCCTCGGACCAGTCGGTTCTTTCTGGAAAATCTTTGCGGGCGCCATTTCAGCCCCGTTGAGAGTCTTCAGCAAAAACATCGGCCAAGAGCTGGCATTCATACGGAAACCTAGAAATGTGCAAACCGTGTGTATGTGTCATAGTTTATATATGTATGTGTTTATAGAAGATGAAATAATAAAATAGCATCAGTGATAAAGTAAGTTAAAGAGTAATTTTGAGAGATGTATCTTAAGTTTAAATAATGTAATGTTGAAAATACCAATGTCATCGTTATCATTTATGATGTCTTCAACTAAGAGGCAGTGGTCGATTAGAATTATGAAACATTCGATTTGTGTCTAAAATGAATATCAGGTACATTTGAGATCAATGGAGGCAACATTTCAGGAAGGAACATATTATTTATTCATTTATTTATTTATTTCATACACTATTCTACAGGATGAACCCAATTACAGAATAGGGAGTAACAGTGGCATTTACAAATATGTACTTACATAATATAATTTGTGAATCTATATTAAAAAAAATTAAAAACAGAACTGTCAGTTAGCTAAGAAATGTCTTTTGATTTGTATAATCTGGCAGTTGAATATGACTAACAGAATTAGAGGTATGCACATTGTATAAATTGGAGATTTTTGCATTATATTTGTACGCGGAGTGTTGAGATAAAATGTGACACTATTCCTAGATGACTGTCTAGGAGCCTAAAAATTCGACATATTTATGTAACAGTTAAGAGCAGGTGATTATATTGTTTATGACCTTGAATAAAAAAGAAATGAATAATGTTTATGCCTTACCTCTAGACTACAAAAATTGTGAGTTACAAGCAATTCATAATAGGGTATTCCTACAGTAAGATACGTGCCTTCAAAAGTTTAAAAGACATATATTTTAGGAAGCGCCTCTGTAGGGCTTCTAATTGATTTATATGAACCTGATAGTAGGGACTCCACACGAGAGTATGTACCATACTGAAAATGAATAAAACCTGAGAATTTTAACGGTGTAGTTACAGAGATAACATATGAAAGTCTTCCAGATGTTTTTTATATGGGAGAATTAGTAAAAAAGCATTTACTTGACATCAACTAACAATTAGGATTTTGGAAAATAAAATCTTGTGAAAGTACAATTCAAAGATTGATTTCTATTCTACTGGAAAATCAAATAGACAGTAAAAAAAATCGTGGGTACATTTTCAATTTCAAAAAAGCTGTTGAGGCCATTGATAGAAATGTATTGATACAAAATCAATTTATTTAAATCAGTAGAACCCTTAATTACAATACACTCACATTTTCATTATTGTTCATCTATTTTATTTTTATAGAAACCCAAATTAAAATTCCTCAAAAATAACAAAATCTGAATAGTAATAGATATGCCCCTCAACAAATTCTATAAAAGAAATAAATAAACTAAAATTTTTAATATTTCAACAGCAATTTAAAAAATTCCTAAATTATATTTCATTCATTCCTATGAAAGGCGCATACAAAAATAGTTTGAACATTTTTACAAAATAATATTTTTCACATAAAATAAATTAAACAAAGCATAAATCTAAATGTATTCAAAATGAAGTGTCACCATAAATTAGTTTACATATTTGAAATGGTTAAATGATATGAGATAATCAATTTACAATATAAAATTATTATAATTATCATTATAAACTGATATTTACCAAGTGGGGGTTGTAGCATTCCACCAGACTTCTCGCAATGCCCAATTGGATGTATCTCACTAGAGTCTACCAGCCTCCAAAAGTCATTCTTATTATCACTGCCATCCAATCTTAACCTCAGTCTCGGCCCCAGTATACTGATAACTGTAGCAATACAAGTAGAAGTCACATTGCGTGGATCCAATGCCTCCAGTTTCATTCCTACCTTGAAGTCATTCAAGGGGGGGCTAGATGTTTGTTTGAAACATGATAAAGGAGCTTGGACGCTACTTGTCTCGCGAAGATACTCGTCCCAGTCAAAAGGTTGATATGTTTCATACTGAAAAATGGGAAATAGTAATAATGAATAAATAATGAATATGTATTTTTTTCTAATAATTACAAACGTGAAACCACAACTTGGTGCTCTGGTTTACTTTCAGAAACACTGCTTTCAGATACTGCTTACAAAACAAAGCCATCAAAACTAGATCCAATTTAGCTTTAATGTACCCAACGATGTAACTTTATGATTAACAGCATACAAGGCTATCAGTGGCTTATATAAGTTTTTCAGGTCAAATACTGAAAAACAATCTCTGTTTCATATGAAAAATGATATACATCGTTATGCTATGAATTTTATTAGTTCGGACTTCCATTGTTTTATATGATTGATTCTACTATGATTCAAAATCTATGAAAGAACAAATTTTTTTATTTGTTTGTTTTTTCATAGATTTCGAATCATAGTAGAATCATATTAGACAAGGGAAGTGCTAAATAAAAAAATTCATCATGAAACATTGTCAACCACTTTCAAACATCGTTATGCATCATTAGTAACTCGAGTATAAACAGCACTGGTGTATGAAATAACCAATCTTATTCAATATATTCAACAAGTCATTTACGAATTATTGAAGTGTTTCGGTGATTTTCAGTGTTGTTTCTTTATGAGCAATTGAAATGAATTGAAAGAGATAGGAATGTTCTGGGTTCTAGAAATATCTGCACAAATATCTATTGTATAATAGTGGGGAGAGAGGAGATCCCTGAGAAAATCCTTGAAGCGGATTGAAATTGTTGAAATGAAATTTAAGACCTCCACTTTTAGCAGTTCTATCAACAGATCTCAGAGAATAAAATTCATATATGTTGGACAATTTATCTGGAATAGTTTGTACAGTACACCCTTATACCAAACACCGTCAAAAAGTTTTACTTATGTCTAAGAATACAGCCTCTGTCTTTTAATTATTCAACTTTGTTGTCACTATGTTGTTGTTTAGAATTATAAGATGATATGTTATTGAGTGATGTTTTTGAAACCTAAGTGGTAACCTGGTGGTTCAATTCTGATTGCCTATTCCAAAAGTTGACCTTAAATTACATAAAAACTTATTTTATGCTAATTAAGTCATACCGGACTAATTCACTAACATATTAAAAAAAAATCTGTTTTTCCGTTAACCAGCTGTTGCACCCCTACGAACGACAACCCTCAGAAGTCGAAACTTGTGCGAGCTAAGGATTAACGAGGTCTTACCTTTTAACGTGTGATTCCTAACCCACTAACCTAACCTAACACTAACATATTAAGTCATACCAGAGTTTAATCTTCCTCTTGAAGATGATCACTTGGTGATCGAAACACGTGTCAAGGTGTTAAAAATAGCGATTTGGTGTTGGGAAAAAACTCCAGTAATATTAATACCAGACTAATTCACTAACATATGAAGAAATAAAAATCAAGAATAATGGGAATCAACAAAAAATCATAAGCTCGGGAATATTTATTGATTATCAACAGAGATGGAATGAACAAGCTAATTATGTCATAAAACATACGAATTCAAAAATCTCGCAAATATTATCAATTTGGAATATCTCAAAATTTTATAACGCAACTAGTTGAATCTCACTTGGCATATAGTCTCACTGTCTGGGGAGATGCGGCAACAAACACAATGAACATAGTGGAGCAGATAGAGAAGAACATCTTCTGAAGCATTGTACCAAGAATTAAGAGTACTGAATATGACTCAATTGTAGTAACAGAGTTGATGCTATTGTGGAGGCAATAGCAAAAAAATGATTGGACATAAATGATTCTCTTACTTATATTTTTTTCAAAAACTGAGTAAGTTTACACATACTTCCTTATAAGTATATACCAGAGCTTCTATGGGTGAATAGGTTATAGCACCAATTAGATACAGAGCTATGATGAATTTTAACCAACTATATACACTCATAAACACACTTTTATATTTAGATATGTGTATACTTTTAGGTATGTACAGTACACAGAATGAACCATGGCTGGCATAAGTTCCGACCCCTATTTGTACAAAAAATTCAGTGTTTAGAACCTTTGATTGCTTGTGCTCGAGTAATAAACATGAAATTATCCAACAGTCTAACACATTATCCTTTAAAATTTACAGCAGTCACATCAGCAATCTCGTCGATAATTTTAGATCTATTTGTACAAATTATAATTTTTCTGTTTTTTCTCATACATCATACTTACTCATATTAAACTCATAACCAAAAGGGCTTAGCCTTAATACATATAATCGCATGTAAATGATAACCCGTCCTAGTATAAGTTTTACTTATGTTGGTGTCGCATTTATTCACAATGTGAACTTTGTTTGTACGAAATGTATTTGTTTTTATTTATGATTTTATGGTACATAATGAAAAGAACCAGGGAATTACCGCAACTTCACATTAATAACTGTAGGCATGCTCAAAAGACATTGATTTCATTTATTCAGGGTGTTAAAAAAACAAAAGGATGCCACAGAACATGAATGTAAAAAAAAGTTGATAGTCGCTTGAATCTGACATGGTATTTTATTTTTGAACTTATGTTCAAACTTGTCAATTTTTATGTGACCTTTTCAATGAGTCCTTGCTTCAATTTTATATGTATAAACAAATGTTTTTACTAAATGTAAATTATCGTAGCTTCTGTTATAACTTATATCATTAGTCAAATAAGTTAATGTAAATAAAGTATAACACAAAGAGCTCTTTAGTAACAATTTTGGAACTTGAAAGAAATCATTCACATGCAAATGGTACTTTCTGTCCCTTCAGAACTTTCTATAAATGAAACACTACATTACAAATCACAAACATGGAATCGATTGTAGAAGGCATATTTTAAATGATAAAAAAGAAGGTGACATTCCTTATCTTTTTCTATAAATTCATTTCTAGTTCAATTTTATAACAATTCTAACACAACCAAAGAAAAAAATTCCGTATAAAAGTGTCATTTAGTTTCATAAACAATTATTGTGTTTTTAATTGTATGTAGTTTGTTGGTAAAGATACAATTTTGAGGAAATTAAAATTTGTACATGAAAAAAAGTTGTAAGTGAATAATGGTTTGTAGCATGCAATAGTGAAATGAAGGTGTCATTGTACAAGTTTTTATGAAGTGAATTCCTGAGTGTTGATTTTTTCAACAGTTTTGACTATTGATATTTCCAGAATAACACGAGACCACCAAACTTCCACTTCAGATTCATGATCAGTGGAGCAAAATACATAGGGCTACGCAATTTTTAGTAACTAGTGTGGGCTGTCAAAACAAATATTTACCTGAAAAGGTCCCGGAGAGCCTTCAAGCGGAGTTGTAGGGGCTATAGCAGCAACTCGGGAGTTTGTAACTTCCTTTTTTTGGTGCTTATTCATACAGAACGTTGAACAATAGTCTTTGGAAGGCGTGTTATTGCCTCGAATCACATTATCGCACTGTATACACGCTCCCTTAACGTAAGCCTTCCGGAATTCAGCCAGACATGTTTCAGAACAAAACTCTTTCTTGCCATTTGTTGTGGGAAAGACGTATTTCAGTGGGAGTTTGGTTTCATTACACCAAGTGCAGGAAATTATTTTCTTAGGAGGTCTGCCGGGCCCCCTGACTTTAGGTGTAACTGTACCGTTGTTGGACATATTTTGTTCAATTATTTAGATAAATATTCATGAACATTTCAATTGTACAGAATGCACCGTCATAATACCGGCGATGGTCCGACAATTTCCACTATAGCCTCCTCGCAAAATATGGTAACTTCATTCAGCAGTACATACTATCTTGCAATTTTGTTGTTCGACTAGAATTTTGACCCAAAACACTTACATTAAGAACGTCACGTCCAAGTCAAATTTATCAAAATGTCAACAAGCAGAAAAACAAACGCGCTGAGCTTGGCATTTTACAAATGACAGTTCCATAGTGTTGCCAATTGTAACTCAATGAAAGGCGTTTTCTTGCGTGATGACATAAGTCACGAAATTATCGACAATTGACCTGCGACCCCATGGTAGCCAACTGACAATTTGACATTTGTAAATGAACAAATAACCCATCTTTCCGAGTTCCTTCTGCATTTTCATTTTTGGGACATAATTGGGACACACCATCTTATATTTTTTCATAGCTAATTCTTCATTCTGGAGCCCCAACTTCATATAGGATGACTGGAAATCTCTTTTCGGACATATTCTGGAAATCAGTTTCTCATTTACCAAAAATGAAAATGCAGAAGGAACTCAGAAAGATAGGTTATCTATTTACTAGTAGATGTCAAATTGTCAAATATCATTATTTTAACGGTCAATTGACTGCAATGTAGTATTATTAAGGAAGGACCACACAATGGGCAAAATCTAGATTATATAATATGAACTTCGAACTCAATAGAAACATTAATAATTACCTTCAAAAACCAAAGACACAAACATTCAAATAACAATTGAGTCAAGAGAAACGAAACTTTCTATGTTTTTTACCACTTTTATTTGTAACTAAAGTTACTGCAATTTCGTCCTAAACGGACATTTTCAAACTTTACAATAAGTTTGTATAAGTTTGAAAATGTCCGTATAGAACGAAACTGCAGTAACGTTAGTTACAAATAAAAGTGGGAAAAACAGAAAGTTTCATTTCTCTTTTCTTCATTATGATTTCCTACCACGTAGTAACGGATACATCCATCAATTTATTAACTATTGAGTCATTGGTAATACATATTCAGCAACCAATTTCTAACTATGTTTGTATGATAAGTATTCAGTGGCGTTGTGCAGAAAATGAACAGGACTAAATCGATAAACTGATTATAAAATATATTTTCGTTCAATACAAATCTTAGCGCTTTAGCTCGCCTCGCACGACAAACGTTCGATAATGCAGATTCGTTGTAGATTACGATCAGATAGATTTTGTAGTTGTCAGTTGTAATATTTTAAAAAATTGGTTGAATTTCAGAAATGTTTTTGAAAATCATGAACTTTCAGTGACATTTTTGACTCTTGTTTGTCAACACTATCTTCAGAAAATCATTTATGACACATTCTTCTCGGCATCATTGCATCTCTGACCCTAACCATTCTTGAATAGTTGTAAAAATATTTGCATTTCAAAAATAAAGTTCTAAAATACAGTTCTGTTGTTGAACTGGCCACCAAGATCGTGCGATTTGACCCCGATAGACTTTTTCGTTAGTCGCAGGTGCACGCGAATTAGCCACAAAAATTGGACGTTTTGGAATCACTCCACCCAGAGAAGCCGTGACGGACATTTGAACGATGTTATATTCCACACGTAATGGCATCAATAGGTCTTTCAAACGAATAAAAAATTTCGATGATATCTCACACACACTTTGTTTTATTTAAATTCAAAGATAGGAAGCGCCTAATGGAAGACTCAATGTATAATCTATATCTCTGTTGTCCTCTAGTTTCGTTTTGATGCTAGCATAAGCTCTACCTTGCGGAAAAAGTTCTTCAAACGGAAATACTCGACTTTACGTGACCTTAAAAAATAAAGACAAAATTCCTAATTATTCAATCTTGTTTTCAGATACACTAACTTGAATATTCAGTTTGAAAGATAAATAAAAAAAGTAGAAAATATGGAAAATTTACTAAAAAATTTTTAAACTATTTAAATATTTTTTTGGCAAAACCACATCAAGAAGTTTTTTTATTGAGGGTATATTTAAAATATCATTTATACTATCAATATTCCACATGACTAAATGAAAATTATATTCAAGTCACACTACATTATGAGATTTTACTGGACAGGTCAGTTCACAAAACCTACAATCTCAAGCGATTTGATAGTATTTTCCTATGAAACCGCTCGAGAAAGCTATTGTATAGCAAGATACAAATTACGGTTGTTTCGAAATTGCACATATTGCGGTTGCGATTTTGTAAACTCTCCAGTGAAAATCTCACGATAAAGTGTTACTCCATTACGTGTTATTCATCAAGTATCGTCGAATTCCATCACATGAAAATATATTTTTGCTCCCCAAAAACATTTTCCTAATATCT
This sequence comes from Leptinotarsa decemlineata, assembly GCF_025532065.1. Taxonomy (NCBI): domain Eukaryota; kingdom Metazoa; phylum Arthropoda; class Insecta; order Coleoptera; family Chrysomelidae; genus Leptinotarsa; species Leptinotarsa decemlineata. The sequence continues at coordinate 6,124,451 of NW_027412587.1, forward strand.
GGTTGAAACCTTACAGAAATAATTCATTATAAAACAATAATGATAAAATATATCATCAAAATACAGGTGGAGGACATCAATTTTGGAGACTGAATATATTTCATGTGGAATAAATAACACAGCATCAATATCGTAGGATTTCGGTAATTTATTTAGATAAATTCCGAATTAGGTTTACAGACACGAAATGTTCAATATGAGCGCTCATTCGACAGTCCTCTTCTAGATAACAAGAATACCAATCAAATTCATCTGACTCATCAATAATATATAATAATATAAGTATGTTTTTTATTTAGGTATATATAATAAGAACCAGTATAGTTGTGAGAAGTAGTAAACTGATTCACTGCTCATTTCAATTTCAACTGGTTTGAGATTTACGAATAATTGATGTTTTGTAATTAAAACTTTATGCTAAAAAATTGAGACCAATACTTTTCTCATATCGTTTTTTGTGTAGAAAAAATTTGAAGAGAATGGAATGATCAAGCGTACAAGTTTGTAAACTCTCGTCGGAGAGTTTACTCTCATCCTAACGTTATGAAAGTGTTGTCTAGTTTTAACATCAAATATATTAATAACTATATGTCACACTTATTCAGAGAATATATAACACTGTCAACGTACATTTTGCTCCCGTAGATCATTAATAGTTACTAAGCACTCATATCTATTTTCGGTAGTTTTATCAGAATCAAAATAATATATTTTCGTTCTATAAAATTGAAAAAAGTTCCTTTGAGTCGAAATTTCAACTTTCATAGTTTCTTTAACTTGTGGTCAGTACTTAGTCAGCTTGGATCAAGAGTTATTTGAGTTAGACTATTTCACTATTTACATTTGGAATTGTGATAGAACTGGCCGACATTTGATAAAAATTAATTGTGAAATATTCAAGTAACAATTTATGAGTTTATACAAAACTACGGCACGTATCGATAGACAGCTATTTCAGCCTATTGGGGTTCACCACAGTACGGGACATGCAGTCATTGATTGCAGACGAACTGCAGAAAACCAAGACAATTACTTCATGAAAATCACTGCGTAAATGCAAACGAAACATAAATGGAACCATTTATTGATGTTGATTTTTTTTAATGAAATGCTATGTACATATGTTCACGATTTAAAAGTAAATATTTATTTATTTTTGTTTCATTTCTGTTTTTTTATAAATTTGCTCTGTTTTTATTGTTTGTATACCATTCAAGTATTTGTATTGACTTTGTTGACGAAATGCTGCCATTTCAGACAATAAAAGTATCTACGTTATATCATAATATACATGATTATATTCTATATAAAGTTCTCACATATTCTTATTTTTGGTTAATTACCGGTTGACCAACTTAAAAACGGAACATAGCCTTCATTGGCTTCGATTTTCAAATTTCAAAAAACAAATTCTGATTAACCTAAAGAATATATATCTGATCCTTTGATATTTATTCACTGAAAAAGATCAGCGATATTATTTAGTCTAATTTATTTAATTATATAAAAACTTATAACAATGGAAGCTGTAATAAAGGACCAAAAAGAGTTCGAATCTATTATACAGTAAGTAAAATGAGGCATTTGGCTCATCCTCATATTCAGATAATAACTTATCTTTCAAGGGCTCATAACCTTTCTGTAATCCACTTCCAAGCAGACTGGGCAGAGCAGTGTTCCCAAGTAAACGAGCTCTTAGAAACCCTTTCTTCACAAAAAAAGTACCCAGAGACCAAGTTCTATTCCTGCCCTGCAGAAGATCTTTCTGAAGTATGTTTGAAATATAAAATCGAAGCTGTACCCACTGTGATATTGTTTTGGTCTGGCAGCATAGTCGAAACGGTCCATGGGGCCGACCCCTCAAAAATCATCGAAGCCATAACAAAATATAGCGCTTTGAGTGGTGATGGTGGTGATAGCGTAGATAAAAACAAATCATTAGATGCTAGGCTGAAAATGCTCATTAACAAATCAAAAATCATGCTATTCATGAAAGGTGACAGGAACAATCCTCGATGTGGTTTCAGCAGGAAAACTGTAGAAATATTAAACAAAATGGAGTAAGTAAGGTTATAATCGCCTGAATGGAAATTTAAATTGATGCAAATCCTTTGATACCTTTTATTCAGTAGTAAATTTATTGTTACTTTTGGGCGTTTTCAATATGTAGAATTATTGAAAATATGATATAGATTGAATAATACATTTGGAATCCCTCAGTTACTATGTTAGATCTATATATCTGACTTTGACAAATATGTGAAGATTTGTACCATCCTCAGTATACTGATAACATACAAATGTATATCAACTTCAAAATTAATCACACGCAGATGGTTTGGACAATCTACAGTTTATGTTCAAAAGCATTTAAGATATTGTATGCCAAATGCTTCAACATCAAAAATCATAATTTTTTTTAGTCAAAGTTGAAACAACTTTCATATATTTTCATAATACAATTTTTTTTATTGTATATTTCAAATGATTCCCAATCGTACAAACTGTACATAAATGAAGGAAAGAATATATAATAATAATCATATATAAAAAATATATAAATATAAACAATATTCAACAGCTTGAATGAAATGAAATTAAAATACAATTGAAGCAGTATTTTAACTGCATTTTATATTCTTTATATGACACTTATAGAAATTGTTCTAGGTTATGATATTTTTTACTCATTAGTAACTACTGTATTAGTCTTTTGAAGAGTACGATATGCGAGCTTTTAATGTCTTGAATATGTAGAATAGGCAATGTTAACTTTGTTTCTTTGGGAATTGTTGATAAATGTTTGCTTCTTGTTGCATAATTGTGATCAAATGGGTTTGGGTTGAAAAGGCAATTCTACAACTATCTTTAGAGACAATATTGAATATGCTTCCATTAATATATTGTGACCCATATGTGAGTAGGCTAATGATTAGTACACAACTATGACACCATCTTAACTACTTTGCATTGCAAATATTGCTTATTTTAATTCTCTACAAATATAATCAATATTATAAGACCTCACGACAGAGTTTTACCTATACACATTCCTAAGAGAATACCTCTTTTGTAAAAATGGATGTCATTTTTCAATGCCTGTCTCAACAAAAAATTTTACATTCAGTGTAAGTCGATTTCTATTGCACTAAGAATTCATTACATCCATAACCGAATTAATGTTGTCTTCTAACTCTTCTGATGTATTCCAGAAACTGTTATAGTAGTATCAGCAGATAGCATTACATAACTTTTTTTATACATTAAGGGAGATGATTTATGTAAATAGAGTATGTAGAATAGTGATGGTCCTAAGATTGACCCTTGCAGCAACTCTTGAAGGTCTTTGTATGAGTTTGCTATATCATTTTGTCGATTATATAAATCTTGATTGGATAATCCTCTCTTCCATTTATATTGTTATGTATTGTGAATTAATTTTCTGTATGGATATGTAAATTCATTTAGTTTGAAGTTTTCAGCAAATGAATATAGAATAGTTCATTATTATCATTAAATTTGATTCAATTGTAGGGTTCCATATGAAACTTTTGATATATTGAGTGATGAAGACGTGCGTCAAGGTTTGAAGACATACTCAAATTGGCCAACATACCCTCAACTATATGTTGCTGGTGAGCTCATAGGGGGTTTGGACATTATCAAGGAAATGTTGGATTCTGGAGAACTTGGGCCAACCCTCAGATCTTGAACTTCATTTGTCTTATTGGGTAGTTTTAGTTCAATTTTCTCTTTCAGTATGAATATTTGTTTTTTGATATTCACTACTCTAATTATTCACATAGTTTCTTTATTCAATTTTATGTAAGCGAATAATGTTCTTGAAATATACTGAGGAATAAGGTTATAGGATGTATCCTTCTTGTAAAGTTTTTGTTCAGAACTTCCTTAACTTTGCCAAAATTTCTTATTTTTAACAGCTGCTGGTTGTGAGAAATTAAGGTTGTTCCTGTAATTTTACATGATGAAACCTTGATTAGAAAACTGTTCATTAAAAACTTCTGTAAGATCCATTATTTTCTTATTTTTAACCCTAATTATTCTTTACTTGGAATCACCTAAATATTACATAATGCCCATTTTTAGTGAAATTATTCGACCAAGTCTCTAAAATACTTTAGTTGAGTTGTTAGTAATAAGGTTGACCACAATTATTTAAGACTTTACTCACATTTTGCATCAATACATTTAAAATTGTTATGGTGCATCTATTAGATTTAAACTCTGTGATATATTACAAACTGAGCAATGTAGATAACTACAATTCTGTGTTCAAAACTAATTTTTTGGGATAATAAATATCAGTTAATTCAAAATTAGAAAATCTACTACTTGATTTTTATACTGTTACCTTCGCCTGAATTCTTTATATCATACTTCACTAACATAGGACTGTGACAAGTCATATAAGTACTGTGTACCATTGATTCATAAATTGTATAAAAAATAATTTTAAACTCAATCTTTAAGTAAGAAGAATGAAATGATATGGGAAATCTTTTTAAATTATTAGGATCAATTCATTGAAAAATCTTATGAATGTATAGGATGGATTTTTCTCTAACACCATTATTACTCTATTTTTATTTTCAAATATGTATATTAGGCTCTGAGATATCGAACTAGTACTAAGGAAACACCTCATTACTATTCAGCTGTTTTTGATTCCAGTCCAAAAAAGTATTAAAATGTAACCAACAAGTAGTTAAACATGTTATATAATGGTATCCATCCAAAAGTTAATCATTTTGACTTACGAATACCTTATTTCATAGATAAAAACTAACATCAAAAAAAATCATATAATTTACAAAAATATTCACAATGTACAGTGTGAAAACAATTCAAGCTTTTAAAAAAGGTACTACTATAATTTGATTCTTTGCTGATTTTACTGTTGTCCACCTCCCTAACTTGTGCTCCCTACCAGCAGCGATTATTAGAAAACTACCATCAGACGAAAAACTCAAACAGTTAACAAATCCTTCCACTGGTATTTCCATTATCAATTTACACGTTTTAAAATTGTTTTCCAGTTTCCACAACTTTACAGAGCCATCTTGGGACCCTGAAGCCAACAAGTCTGTGTTGACAAGTGCTCCTAGAGCACTTACCCAGTATGGCTGATGATTACTGGGGTCTATGCCATGAGCATTTTCCACTACACATAAAGGTTTTTTCCTCAGCATACTCCATACGCACAGTTGTCCATCATCGCTACTCGAAACAAAATTTTCTTCATTTACAAGCCTGACATTGTCTATGTTTCCCAAATGGCCGTTGAATATCAACTGCGTCTCTTCGGGAATCTTCCACATTCGAAGGTCTCGTCCCCCACTAGAAACCAGTCTATCTTTATAGAGAGTATCAATGGAAGCAATGATATATTCATGTCCAAGCAAAGTGTCTATATATGTCATCTCGTCTAGATTCCAGATATACAGAGTACGATCCTCAGAGCTGGAATACAATGTATTGGAGTCTTTTTTGAAGCAAAGTCCTGTTATAGCACTCTTATGACCCAATAATTTCTCTATGAATTTGAGAGAATTTGGATCCCACACAAACACTTCCTTAGATTTCGTACCTACAGCTAAAAATTTGTGGTCCGATGAAATGGCTATACTTAAAATCTGACTACTATGTCCAAGGGGTTTTTCTGAAGTAGGATTTTTAACAAATGGTATAATGCCTTCTTTTTTATAACTTGTTAAAGAGTATTTGACAACTGCTCCGTCTTTACTTCCAGCAAACACGTATTTATCATCTGAAGAAAGGCACAAACAAGTTATGGTGTTTCTTTGCTCTCGTGATTTCAATATTTTAATCTGTTCTTCATCTACACTTTTGTATTTCTCTGCAACCGTCAGCCTAAGTCGCCCTGTTTCTTTCAAATAATCTTCTTTAAGTCTCCTCGAGATAACAGTATCATCCACGTATTTGTCTTCAAGTCTATTCCGTTCCTCTCTTTCAATTTCTTCCAAATAAAGCTTCGCTAGTCGTACTTTCTTTTCTTGTGCAGTTTCATTTTCGTCTTCGGATGAATAAGTGTCGGCTGTTTTGTCAGCATCCAAACCTTCATCTTCACTACTGGTAATTTCTTCATTTTTCTTGGAATTCTTGGCTTTTGTGTTAAGCTTACGTTTTTTATTATTTTTGTCGGTAGCGTACTTAGTACGTTTCACGCCATTCACTTGCTTGCCTTTAATAAAGAACGACATTCTTCAGATTAAGAACTAAAATCATAAAAATTGGAACCCAACTTCCAAATACGGACTATGCACGTGAAAAAATTATTAGGTTATATTTTGACGTATGTCGTTTCGTGACCACTGAATAGTATTGTATACTAATTTGTGTTCTGTGCCATGACACTGATGTTTTCATGACACTTCCTTAAATCAGGAAGAAGATAATTTAATGTGGCTAAATGCGCCGGACGGAAGCAATAGCCAAGATAACCTTTTCATGATATTGATATGTCTTTCTGTGTTATTCTATATAAAATTGAATCAGATCTTCAACCCGATATATTCAATCAGTGTGTAATGAATGATTTCTATGCTCGATAATATTAAGGATTCTTACAGTTCTTGGAAAAGGAAGAACAAAATTTGTATTGAACATCATGCGGCATTTTTACAGTACAAATATTTTGTAAATAATCTACAGAAATCTACTCAATGCGATTTTCACAAAAGAATTGAACAATTTAAATTTCTGTACTTTCACCTTACTTATATTGGTTCACCTGATAACAAGGATGAAATAATTCAAAAACTCCATCTCTATTTTTGCAAGGTCACATGAAGTAAAATATCTTCACTGTAATTTGTCAGTCAGTAAATATCACTTTCTTCTGTAATTGTCAAACTATTTTTATAATTGAACTTTTTGTAAAGATATTAATTAGTAATAAGGGCCAATTTATACGTCTCTGTCTTTATCTCTATGTTAACCATGTTTGCAAACGATACCACCATACTATGGCATGGAAGTGATATAGAAATTCTGAAAGAGCGTATCTTTCTAGACTTACAGAAAGTTAAAACCTGGTGTGACTCAATCTATCTTTGCTTCAACGGAAATAAAACCAAAATCCTGACCTTCAAGTTCAATTATGAAAATCTGACCGTAAAGGAACAAATAAATAACAATACCAGCATAAAATTCTTAGGTATATACATTCATGATAAATTACGATTTGACGACCATGTAAGGACCATAAACAAAAACCTAGCCTCGGGCTGCTATGCAATCAGAGTTATCACTACGGAACTCGGAACAAAGGCAAGTAAAAAATATATCATGCCCGAGAATCTTTCGGAAAACCGTCAAAAGCATATTTTTAACTAAAGGATACTACAGCCTGCAGGAGTATTATAGTGACAGTATCTTGGGCTAACTGTAGCTTTTTGCATTTTATCTATAAGATTAAATTATCTCTATTCTATATTTATGTGTGATTTCATCGAAAGATTAATTTTATATATTTTTACTTATATATTTTTATTTTTATGTTTAGTTCTTTTTACAACTAGACCAAAGATATATGTATTATCTATTGTTTATATCTGCAAATTTTAACCATTTTATATAAAACACTGACAAATTAATAGGCATATACTATTGTATTGTACATGTAAACCATGCTTTGTCAACAAGAGTCTTTCCTCTTGCATATATTGATTGATTGATCAATTCAATCAAAAAAAAAATTCAATATATTTGTTTCCGTGACACACTTATACATCGTTTCATTTTCTTGTCTTAGTTGCCTGAATTGATATCGTGAGGTTTCCGAATTTCAACTTTTAGGACTAGACCAATAAGACGTCAATTTACTGGTCTACTAAGCCGAAGTGAAGCAAAGACCATAAAAAAAGAGAATAAGAAGACGTCAATTAATCACAGGTTACTTCTTCAATAAATGAATACTGATTACACTAACAAGTCAGTGTTTTGTGAAAACAGAACAACTCCCGAGAATTTACCCTTACATAGAGAGCCAAGTCACATACGAGTAAAATATATCTGTGACCAAGTTGTGACTGTTCAAGATACTCCAGAATTTTCTACTTCATCGCTGAGTTTTGTAGTGCCACCTAGCGGTAATAGTTTTCTGGATTTGTTGTTCTTCATTTAATTAGGCGAGTCCAAAGTCGTGTATCCGCCACGATCCCTGAAATATTCAAGGGGACTACGGCGTGAGTGGTCTCTAATTTATGTGACTTGCACCTAGATGAAAACATTATTAGACACTCGAATATCGATTGCTTAATTCATTTATTGTAATATTCGTTTACATAAGTATAAATTTCAGCTTTTTATAATGACTAGAAGGTCTTAAATCTTTGTCAATACATTTTATTAGAGCTAATGATACCCATTCTTCAACTATTAAAAATATACTGCAGTCAACTAGAGAAATGCAATATTGCAGTAAACATTTCTATGCCGATGACACCCAGATCTATTATCTTTTTTGAAGCACACAACATAGACGACGCTAAAAATCAGATCACTCATAATCTCAACAGGTCATTATTATTTGCTGGAGATATGTGTGCTCAATGATTAAAACATAAGTAGTATTTGGTCCAAAAAATCGGAAAATATGTACCTAAATAACTCATATTAGCATAGACTCTAGTAAATTGAACATCGTTAAGAAATAAACAGATATTGAGACAGAAAATATTTTTTTTGGGAAACATTTTCGATTTTCATAAATTAAATTGACTGAGAGATATGATTTCTGCGCCAGTTTATCAACATGGGATATCACAACTGTAGACAGTGATCTTCCATTTGAATCTAATGAAAACAAACTGGTTCAGAAAGATAATATCTCTCAGTCAATTTAATTTATGGGAATCGAAAATGTCTCCAAAAATAAAAAAATTACTCTCTATCTCTATGATGGTTTTCTTCTTTCATGGGCCAAGGATCACCATTACCGTAAAAAAACGCAAGATTCCAGCTTTCACCTTATACATAGAAGGAAGAGAATTTTATCAAAGCTGTCAGAAACTTGTTGGCTCAATGTATGTGGTGAATCGGAGGTTTCTACATTGTGTTTGAGTATCTATACATTTTTCAAGTGATCATTGACGCATGTTTACATATAGATAGATATATATATATATATTTATATATATATATATATATATATATATATATATATATATATATATATATATATATATATATATATATATATGTGTGTGTGTGTGTGTGTGTTCGGAAAAGTTTCCAAGATCAGCAATCTGATGTCCTGGTTGAAGTGCATCTGATATTTTCAGTTGTTTGACATTGAAGCCATTTTCAAGAAGCTATGACACTGAGGTCTCAATCTGCATACTCCTCAGGTAATGACACACTATGGGTTTTGTGACTTAATGCTGGGGTCTTAATCTGCCTATTGTGACACATTCGATGCTTGGGAGTATGCAGATTGTAGGGCCCTACAAATATATGTATTTTTCTTGTTGTTCAAATTCTTATTGAGATCAGATGTATAATTTACTCATGTGTTTTTTAATATTTTTTGTTGCTAGGCCTTGTAACTGACTTTGAGGGTTGAGTGGTAGAGCAAACCTTTACTGTTCTACACTGCAGTATGACACTTCAAAAGTACTATAAAATATTCTTATATACACTACTTAAAATAATTGAATAACTGAATTTTATGAAACCACACATGTGATTTATATACATGCACATACATTTATATTCATGCAAATAAAAACAATTTCACAAACTACACCGGAAACGATTTGAGATATTACTATGGATCTTCAAGTAACCACTGAGTCAATCAGAAAAAACAAAAACAAAATATAATTACATTTGAAGGTTCTCCACCTTGATCTTCATAAATGATGGCCACAAATAAATACTACTTTTTTTCACCCACACAACCCACTAAATAAAACACAAAATATGTTAAATAACTTTGCTTTATTTAGAAATGTGTATGTCGAGTACAATAGAAAGTTGCAGTTAATCCAAAATTATTCGTTCGGAGCGTTAAAACTAAAATGAAAGCTTAAACCAAACACAAAGCTTTCGAAAAATCTAGCACATCCCCCTGTCCTCCGTCCGCTTCCTGGGCGCCGCCTTGATGATGTTATCCACACGCAGGATCATCTCAGCAGCTTCAGAGGCAGACACCAGCACCTGCCTCTTGACGACAAAAGACTCCGTGATGCCGAGCACGCTCATGTCGCCCACTTCCCCACGTTCCATGTCCAGCCCCAGAGTGCTCTTTCCAGCATTGTGTGCAGCCCTAAAAACCAGTATATATCAGTAACTAGGAAAAATAATTGTATTACAACATCGGTGTTGAATTTTACAAGAAGATATTTGATGCAGATACTGTTTTAAACGGAATTGATCATTTCAGATAAGAGTTTTGAGTACCTGTATTTTTCCTATGTTGGGTACTCTACGTATTTGACGTTAGTACCAGTTGGCATATGTATATAGCAATATTTCTAAGATGATTTGATGGCTTTTGAGTTTTGCCGTGGTCTTCTTTGGTTGTAATTCCCAAAGACCACGGCAAAACCTGGAAGCCAATCAAAACATTGACATGCCAGCAGTGAAAGCCTACATTCCAATACTTTGTGTATTTGTTATTAATATCAATTGTCATATGAAATTGATGTTTGTATTATCCAATTTTCAAGGTTCATTTCCCATTTTCATGGTATTCATATATATATATATATATATATATATATATATATATATATGAATACCATACAATATTAGTCTTAATCTAATTTAAAAATTTAAATGTCACAATTAAAATTTAAAATCATGTACATTGAAACATATAAATAAAAACAGCACAATAAATAAAATAAAAAGAAGAAAAAAAACTGTATTAGCAGGTTCCTATACTAAACACTTTGTAGGTCTAAAAGGTGCACTTTTAATTTTCTTTTAAATATATTTAGAGAGGTAGCATTCTTAATATCCTCCGGTAGTTCGTTGAATGCTTGAACTCCTTTAATGAAAACTGTATTATTTGAATTGACATTACTAGTCTGACGTATATTAAAGTTATTGCGATTTCTTGTATTGTATTCATGATATTCAAAGTTATACTTTAATTTGTCACGTAGATATACAGGAACATCACCAGTTTTAATTTTAAAAATAAATATTAATGCTAAATAACGAAAGTAATTTTTTACTGATAACCATTTTAATGTATTCAACATTAATGTTATATGTGTTCTTCTATCACAAGATAATATTACTCTCACTCCTCTATTTTGAAGTTTCTGAAGTCTTCCAATTTCATTTTGGTTTAGTAAGTACAAGATGGTTCCACAATAAGTAAAATGAGGTAAAAATCAAGCTATTATACAAAAGTAAAAGCGACCATTGGTTTAAGTGCTTAGATTGCCTACTTATGTAATTAATTTTGAATGCTATTGTTTTAATAATATATGAAGCATGTTCCTTAAAAAATATTCTATTATCTACAATTACACCTAAATATTTAATTTTTCTTACTAACTCAATTTTATCATTTGATATTTTAATATTGTAATTATATTTTTTGAAGTCATGGTACTGCTTCTCATTTCCCATCTTCTATCACAAGATAATATTACTCTCATTCCTCTATTTTGAAGTTTCTGAAGTCTTCCAATTTCATTTTGGTTTAGTAAGTACAAGATGGTTCCACAATAAGTAAAATGAGGTGAAATCAAGCTATTATACAAAAGTAAAAGCGACCATTGGTTTAAGTGCTTAGATTGCCTACTTATGTAATTAATTTTGAATGCTATTGTTTTAATAATATATGAAGCATGTTCCTTAAAAAATATTCTATTATCTACAATTACACCAAAATATTTAATTTTTCTTACTAACTCAATTTTATCATTTGATATTTTAATATTGTAATTATATTTTTTGAAGTCATGGTACTGCTTCTCATTTCCTATAATCATGAATTTTGTTTTATTTTTATTAATTTTTAACGAGTTGAAGCAGCACCAGTTATATACAGATTTTAGTGTCTCATTTATTACATTAATTATATCAAGCAGATCATTTGATGCATAATATATTAAAGTATCATCTGCAAACAGATGAACAAAGCATCTATCAATTATAAATGAAATATCATCGATATACAATAAAAATAGAAGAGGACCTAACACGCTACCTTGCGGTACACCACACTCGTTTATAATTTCTGAAGATAAAATGTTATTTAATTTTAATTTCTGTTTTCTATTATCTAAATATTCCATCATCCATTTTAAAGCATCATCAATAATACCAAAGCTTTCTAGTTTTCTAATAAGTAAAGAGCGGTTAACAGTTTCAAATGCCCTCTGAAGATCTAAAAAAACAGCACTTGTGATTAATTTATTATTTTGGTTTAGTTTCCACTCATCTAAAACATACTGCAGTGCTGTTTCGCAACTGTGTTTGCCCCTAAATCCTGACTGTACACTACTTAACAAACTATTTTCTTCTAAATATTCAACAAGTTGCCTATAGACTACTTTTTCCAATACTTTCTCAATAGTACAGAGCATATTGATTGGTCTAAGATCAGATGCCTTATTCGAATTAGCAACTTTAGCAATTGGTGTTATAGTTGAAATTTTTAAGACTGATGGAATGGTACTGGTTTCTATAGAATATATATATATATATATATATATATATATATATATATATATATATATATATATATATATATATATATATATATATATATATATATATATATATATATATATATATATATCTATATATATATATATATATATATATATCCCAAATTTCTGCCACTGCAGTTGTCGCTTGATTGGTCAAACCACCAACACTGACATAAAAACTTGGCAAGTTGACTTAGGTGTCACACCTATAAGCGGTTCCACTTATGTCTCGCTTGCGTTTAAGCAGTTATTTTTATTAAGTACTTTTCTTGGTATATATATAACAGCATGATTAAAAAAACATATGTATAAATTAAAAGTTACATAAAAAAGTCATACATAGGAATATACTATATTTTGATCAAGTAATTCCTCAATTGTCTTGAATATATTTATCAAATCACTATCTTCAATTTTTTGTGGGACGTCATTAAAACAATCTGCTCCTTTATAAAATAAAGAATTATGTGTACTATTTTTCTTATATTTTTCAACTTTTATATTGTTTCTGTTTCTTGTATTTCAGCCACATAAGTTAATTTATTTATTCTGTAGATATACAGATTGATATCCAATTTGGATTTTAAAAATAGAAATTGAATGCCATAACAAATAACCAATAAACACTTTACCTCAACTCGCTAACTAGCTGCGCAGAATCGTACCCTGCGTTATCAGCGATGATGGTTGGCAACTGGAGCAGCGCCCTGGCGAAAGCCTCCATGGCGACGGCCTCCTTGCCGGGCGTGTTGGCGGCCGCCCTGCTCACTGCTGTCGACATGAGCGTCTCGCTGCAGCCGCCGCCGAAGACGATGCGACTCTCTTTGACGGTCGCTGCCAAGACGCAGAGGGCGTCATGGAGGGATCGGTCCGCCTCGTCGATTATTTGCTGAGTCGCGCCGCGGATGACAATGGTGCACGCTTCTCCGAGAGCGACGCCGCTGAAGCGCAGGAGAATGTCCTCTCCGATCATTACCTAGGCAAAGAAAATAATTACAGATTTTATTGAAAATAAAATTTATTTTTATATGGTTGATTGTCAATATAGTTAAAATAATTATAATGAAAAAAACTAATATTGAACAATTTTTTTGGGATGTACGATATATATATATATATATATATATATATATATATATATATATATATATATATATATATATATATATATATACAGGATGTCCCTGGACTTCCTCTTTTCCTCTCGGGAATGTATACATGGGGTCAAAATATCACCAGTACTTCATATAACTTTTTTTCCTAAAATCCTTCGTTACCAAGTAACGGGCCCTCGAAGTTACAAAATGAAAAATGTTTTTCTTTGATAACTTTTCAAGTGAATATTCAAAATCATCCAAATTTTGGTAATTGACTAAACAAATGAATTCCTTCGATGAGCTTTCATGCAGGAGTCAGTTGTTTTGCTACAAAGTCAGGAACGGACTACCCCCGATGGTCCACACCCCAAAACTTTGAAATGACAGATATTTTTCAATATTTTTCAACAAATTAAGGTTACTTGGACAATTTTATGAATAAAAGTACTCGTGTGGAAAGTCGATCGGAGCAACGAGTCTTGATAAAAATGTAGTTTCACTCGACGACATCAAACCCGCTCGTCCACCATTATTTGAAATGAATAATTATCAAAGCAGAAATAATAATGATAACGTTAATTCACAACATTTATCCTGAGATGTCTACCATTATTCGAAAATATTAGTTTTTAAGAAAAATGGAAATGATAGGTAAAATGTTCATAACGAATTTTTATAATGCAAACACGTTTAACTAACAAAACTCAAGAGCCTCAAGAGCAAACAGAAATGAAAAATCCGCTACAGAAACTGCTCGATATGACCACCTTCTCTCTCTATACATTTTCTTAGTCTGCGAAGACACCCTCTCCGTACTTGAAATAGCATTCCAGGGTCGTTTCGTATGGCTTCACAATGTAATGTTATTCTATTCAACAATGCATCTCTTGTGTGAATAGGATTTAAATCCGGAGACCGCGATGGCCATGAATATGGCCCACCTCTACCAATCCATCTATTGTGGAAAATATGGTTCAGATGGTCACGCACAATCAAACTAAAATGAGGAGGAGCGCCATCTTGCATAAACCACATATCTCTTCGGGTTTGCAATGGAATATGTTCCAAAAGTCCATTCAAATCGTTCTGAATGAACTCCAAATAACGTTCTCCATTCAATCGGTCCTGTAGAACGAATGGTCCTATAAGATGGTTTCCTATGATACCAGCCCAAACATTCACGTTGAATTTCCGTTGGTGTTTGGTTTGCAATATCCCATGGGGATTTTCTTCGGCCCATATATGGAGATTATGAGAGTTGATAACTCCATCTCTACTGAAACCTGCTTCATCTGTGAATACAACTCGATTAATAAAAGTCATATCCTCTCTTTGCCTATCCATGAACCAATTGGCATATTCCAGTCGTGCTGGAAAATCTTGAGGTGTCATGGCATGTACCTTCTGGATGTGAAATGGGTGGAGCAGTTGTTCCCTAATTATTCTATGAATAGTGGACTTGGATGTATGGAACTGTTCTGATAGATTTCTGATGCTCATTGAAGGATCATCAGCGACGGCTTCCAAAATATTTTCCTCCAATACAACGGTACGTACAGTCCTAGGAGCGCCCTCACCACCTCGTTTTGGCAAAACTGTACCTACAATAATATCGAAATAAAACAACTTGCTCAAATTAATTATCAATTATTACATACCTGTCTCCCTCAAGCTGCGATCGACACGCTCGAATGTTTCTCTTGACGGTACCGTTCGATTGGGAAAATGCTCGGAATACAGACGACGAGCTTCTGCAGCATTACAAAATGCTCGTCCATAAAATACATGCATATCTGCATATTCATTGAATGTAAACTCTTCGGCCATATCAAAAAAATTCAAAATATCCTATAGAATATTGACAATACAATGATAGTCATATGACAACGCACCACTCAACAAAACAAAATCGCATTCCAGTTTCTCATTTTTCATCAAAACTTTCTAAAAGGTTTTTTTGTCAACATCTGTGAAAGAAATGGAACATAATTATTCCCTGGATATTTTTCACCTGATCATGTGCAGCCATTTTTGTAGTTCATTTGTTTGCTTTTTATTAGTATAGTAAATATTTTTTCCGATGTGCGTTTTTTCAGCTAAATTTAGATTCGTGTTAAAGAATTTCTCTCATAAAATTATAATTATCAGTGAAACTCCTCAACAGTTTAGCTGTGAAGAAGAATTTGAAACATTCGAATGTTGAGTTTCATGAGATTCAGATAACTGATCAACACAAAACGTGATTATTCCACACGTATTATGTACATACAAAATATGGAATGAATTCGATATTTCATAGTAGAGTAGCTTGTTAGTTTAAAAACACCACGAATCTACAGAACTTGATATTTCTTTTGAAAAAATATCTGCTATCACAATTGTGACTTAAACTTCCATATAGGTACTGTACTTTTTGTTTACGACTTCATTTTAGCATACTTTGTATTATTCCTGTTATAAATGTTGTTGAATTAACGTTATCATTATTATTTCTGCTTTGATAATTATTCATTTCAAATAATGGTGGACGAGCGGGTTTGATGTCGTCGAGTAGAACTACATTTTTATCAAGACTCGTTGCTCCGATCGACTTTCCACACGAGTACTTTTATTCATAAAATTGTCCAAGTAACCTTATTTTGTTGAAAAATATTGAAAAATATCTGTCATTTCAAAGTTTTGGGGTGTGAATCATCGGGGGTAGTCCGTTCCTGACTTTGTAGCAAAACAACTGACTCCTGCATGAAAGCTCATCGACGGAATTCATTTGTTTAGTCAATTACCAAAATTTGGATGATTTTGAATATTCACTTGAAAAGTTATCAAAGAAAAACATTTTTCATTTTGTAACTTCAAGGGCCCGTAACTTGATTACGAAGACTTTTAGGAAAAAAAGTTATATGAAGTACTGGTGATATTTTGACCCCATCTATACATTCCCGAGAGGAAAAGAGGAAGTCCAGGGACACCCTGTATATATATATATATATATATATATATATATATATATATATATATATATATATATATATATATATATATATATATATCTGTCAGACAGACAGATATATATATATATATATATATATATGTCTGTATTTATATCCTGGACCCGGATGTCACGCAGGTAGCTATCCACAAATATCTCAACAAAGAATCGGTAAAATTTTTATATTTTTCCAATTTTGAGTCTGTAGCTAGATATGGAATCATATTTTGGGGAAGCAATAGTAATATAAATAAAATATTTGTAATTCAGAAAAGACCAATCAGAATGATGAGTAATTTGAAGTATAATCAATCATGTAGAAATGTCTTCAAGAATAACGGGATAATGACAATATATGCTCTTTATATTTATGAATGCTTAATGTTTGTATTGAAAAATAGGCATCTGTTTTTTAACAATATTAATCAACATTCCTATGGAACAATAAGAAATAATTTCGTGCTCCCTATACATAGGTTAACCATAACAGAAAAAACTCCTCATTACATGTCAATGAAGCTGTACAATAAATTGCCTAATGGAATCAAAGATTTGAAGAGCTAAAAGAAATCTAAGAAAAAAATAAAACAAATATTCAAATATTTAATATATTTAGAACCATATAGTATTAGCGACTATTTAGACCAAATCGAATTATAGAAATGTATATATTTATGAGTATATGTAGTCTTTTTAATTTTTTTTTGTTGACATTATTTCATTCTATGTTGTCTGTGTACAAGCTGTAATAGTCGGCATTTTTTTGAAATGAAGATTATTATTATAGCTGCCTACATGGTCATGGCAAACAAGTGTTGTCCATCTTCAAAATTCAAAAAATTATCCAGTTGAAAACCAAGGTATTTGAAGAACAGTAAAAAACAATAGACAAAAAGTCGTGTACACTTCTGGTGCCAACAGAATTATGCAATTTAGTATGAAAATTCTATTGTGTATATTCATAAAAAAAACCAAACTTTTGAATTTAGAATGCATTAGCTGAAGTTATAAGGTTAAAGGTTGTGAAAAATAATTATATAATTATTGAGACTTTAAATGAAAAATAATATTTTAAAATATTCACTGAACTTTAAAGCCATATTATCTTGATTAGGGATGCATGATGTAATGATATTATCTCTCTAATGTTAAATTGACTATTAATTTACAGGTTATGTATAATTTATAATGAGAGGATTTCATATGAAAAACATGAACAGAGACTTATACCTCTCCACATTAACAAACGACAGGTCTTCATTTATGCAAATGATTCAACAAGTGTTGAACGATACATTTGACTTGAATGATTACAACTAGTAGTGAAGAACTTCACTTAATGGTATGATAGAAATCACCTCATTAATAATATGGAAAAATGGTCCTTATCCAATTCAGTAGTCCTCAAAAACACTTCAACAACACTAAGTTCAACTTAGACCACACTGATGCTCTTGTCTTCACGGTAATTAGCTGTAATATTACATGGGGTAGGTCAACTGAAGTATCACACGTGTTTATTTTACTAAAACGATTTCTAGCATGGATTATAATGAATCTTGTAGAAATACTTTCAAACAGGAAAATATTTTAACGTTCCCATGTGTTTACCTACATAAGTTATTGATTTATACAACAATGATGATAATAATAATAAATCTTTATTTTTCAGTTGAAAAGCATAAATGTATGAATACATTCCAGCAGTAACTGACAAAAACGTCATAATTAATATAGAAATGAATTTAAATGATATGAACACAGTCATAAGTTATTAATATAAAATAAGTAAAATATATAATTATATAGAAATGTAAAAAGTTCATAGAACCTATCGACTTAATTAAAAAAGACACAACAAGAACATATTAGAAAAAGGTTAAAAGTGTCATAGTACAAATGACAACTGTCAGTTGAAAAACAACAGCACAAATATAATATTTGAATTGTCAACAAGAAAACATCTTCATAAAATATACTTTTATGTCATAAATTCACTAATACTGTAATAGTTCTTCTCAATAAGAAATGCTTTAAGTCTGGATTTAAAAATATTAATATTTGGAGATGTTTGGATAGAGATACGAGGTGATTAAAAACTTTACATTCCAAATATAAGTGACTTTTTTGGTATAGGTTAGTTCTGTGCACAGCAGGCACAAGAAGATTTCTGGATCCAGTGTCATATTGATGATCCGTTCTATTGAAGAATTTATCTTTATGTTTGTATATATATATATATATATACACAGTTCATACAGATACAAGCCTGTCAAAGTTAATATCTTTAGTTGCTTAAAAGCCTCTCTATACGACTGCCTCCAATTCAGTCCTGCAAGAATTCAATTAATTTACAAAAAATAGCGATCTTTACGAGCAAGATACTAGATATAAAAACAACATACATCTAAATCAATTCAACAAAACATGGTACATAAAATCTCCCATGTATGCTGGAAGCTACTTTTATAACCTACTTTCTGAACACATAAAATTAGCAAAAAATTTAATTCAATTTTTTGCTCCATCACTTCTTTTATTCACTAACTGAATACATTGAGTTGAATATTAGAACTACATCGAATGACCGACGGTCATATTTTGAAAACTTTTAATATGTACATTTTATTTTATAATTTCAACAAGTTTTGTAAATAGTTAGCATCCAACTCTACACTTATATTTGTATATTGTATGCTCCATCAATTACTTGATGTTTTTATGTGTAAATACCTGACTATTCAAACTATTATATTCATCTTATCTTTATGACTACTATTGGACTTATCTCATGTCATGTAAATGATTAATGAAAATTAATAAAATTGTCTATCTATCTATACAACAAAGATTTTGTTACCTGTTCAATGAGATCGCATGTTCCCAACTTGACCAGCTCTGGGTGGTCGAACGTAGAGACAATTTCTCCTCCAGTCACGAGCGCCAGACGCTCAATCCCATCAAAATCAGCATGTTCGATCGCCATAACGCCCGCATCGGCAAACAGCTGCTCGGGGTAGTTGTAGATGAGTTGCCTATTGATGAAAACGTTGGCATTGTGTTTCAGGATCTTGTTGACTTTGTCCTTCATCTTTTCCTTTTCGGCGGACTCCAGCTCAGCTATTTTGGCCATTGAGTCAACTTTGATGTGGGAGCCGAATACTTTAATTTTGTCAGAGTCCATGGGAGTGTTTGCAATGAGTATTTTGGCATTCTCCACTGTTTTGGGTTGATGGACTCCTGGTTTTTTGTCCAATAAGAAACCTTCGTCTAGAAATGAGTCTTCCAGAGTACCACCTGGAATAAAATTACAAAATGAATGAGGTACACACTCATTCAAATTATAGGTATAGGAACAGTGGTGAAGAAGGGATTTAGAAAAGAAGTATAACATGAATGTTGGGAAGGGAAATGGAGAATTATACCATTAGAAAGTCTTTATTCAGAAATGTATGATTCCAATATAGAATAAGTGCAAAAAAAGCAATAATTATAATAATAACGAATACTACATAGAAGTTAATAGTTTTATATTAATAATATCATACCAGTTTTCTTGATAAGCTGGATAGCTTGTAAATCTCCTGATCCCTTTAACCTGAGTACCGCATCAACGGATAGTTTTGCAAAATGTTCCTTGTGTTGTGAGAGAATTTTCGAGCTCAGAGTTGTCCTGGCAATGTTCAACAGATCTTCACGGAATTTTTCGAGATTATCGCTGTTATCCATTGAAGCATCCCGCAGGGCTTTTCTGGCTACATCAACAGCTTTCCTCCAACCAGCAATAATCGTTTGGGGATGAATTTTCTGTTCGATCAGTCTTTCTGCTTCTCTAAGAAGTTCAGCAGCTGAAAAAACACTGTATTGAGAACTGGTGCTTGGGATGATAATAATAATAATATTTATCCACCATTTTGGATACATCAAGTATATATTGTAAGTCAATAGACTTAGAGATGAAAAAATAATGATAAAGTATGTGACACACTCAAAGTATATATAATTAAATACATATTTAAAACATAAAAAATGCTTAAATGGCTATCAATTGAAAATTATTGTAGTTTCATTAGTATTTCTCCAATAGCAAGATTTTAACTTAGATGGGTAGGTATTTTATTGATATTTTAGGTGAATAAAACACAAATAAAATAAGTCCACATTACATTTCACAAACTATATGAAATATAGAGTAATGAATCCAGGACAAGCATTTTTTCAAACACTTCATGTCCCGAAGAAGTTAGAGGTCCCAGTTTTACTTTGTATCTGAATATTGTACTGCTTAGTCATTCGTTTGCGTTGCATTGGATAAAAAAGATACATTCTCTTCAGTAGAGTAGACACAATTTGTTATCAAGAGATATTTCTGATATGACAGGAAAATAGAATACTGTACTGTACTGATACAAAAATACTGACTTTTTTAGACTTAATCTACTTCCCCTCAATAAATCACTCTTCTTGACCATTGGCGATACAAAGCGTATATATGGCAACTCACAAAATAGTAAAAAAAAATAATAATAATAAACTCTATATATATATATATATATATATATATATATACATTCTTTTATTATTAGCAAAAAATACTCTTCATAATACAGTCAGTCACTTATAAAATACAAAACAAAAAATATGGAATATAAATATCAGCATATTCAGTGTTATTCTTTGTTTAGCGGACATAAGAGTCTGTTTCCAACATGTATTTCACAGATGTGCGTTTATTACAACTCAATATTGCCCTCATGGATCTGTTTTGAGGCTTCTGTAGTCCGATTTTTATTGCCTACAAAATAGAGCAACGTACTGCAATAGTCAAAGTGGAGTGCTATTTTTGATTTATATATTGTTAATTTTGCATATTCACTTATTTTATTTTTCAATCTATATAAAAGATTAATTTTCGTGGCTATTTTCTCCTGAATATAACTACAGTGTGCATTAAGCTTTAATTCTTGATTTAATACCACTCCCAGATATTTGAAAGTTGCAACCCTCTTGATGATGACATTATTAATATAAATATTCAATGGCAGCTGTTCATCTTGCAGTTGTCTTAAACAATATTTGCTACCTATTAACATGCATTTTGTTTTATTAACATTTGACTTGAGGCCGTTGTCACATAACCACTCCTTTATATTTGATAGTTCCTTATTCGAACATTCTGAGATTTCATTAGGTGTCCCAGAACAATACAACATAGTGTCATTGGCAAACAGTTTTATCTTATACCTTTTAACATGCATCATAATGTCATTTATGTACAGCAAGAATAGCAGTGGAACCAATACTGACCCTTGAGGGATTCCTGAATTTACATTTGAAGTACTGGATGTCACTTGATTATATTTAACTAGCAGCTTCCAATATGTGAGGTAATTAGTGAACTATTTTCCTTCAAAAAAAGACTTTCATTAAATATTTGAAACAAGTGAATTTTGAAAGTTTAATGCCAAGTTTCATTTTCCTTCACCATTAGAGTGTATCTTTTGAACCATGTCAGTATTCATTTGAATTTGATTTACTCCATGCACCAAATTTGTATAATTTTTTTTCAAATCATGTAAAGTAGTATCGTTGACAAAAGCAATGAGGTGACATATAAGAAGAGAGATCATTTACATAGATTATGAATGAACAAGGGCCCAGAATCGAGCCTTGGAGAACTCCACATGTAATTGATTCAAATTGAACACATTGTTTGAATCAAGTATCCCATATTTTATTTTATTGGTATCTCTTTATCAGATATGATGAAAAAATACTTTGTTTCTTGTTTTCTTCATCACAATAGGCAGCATGTTACGAAATGTGATTACATAATGGGGAAACCTTTTATAAAGTGACATTCTGTGTTTCGGAATTCTCAATAGGTTACTGAAGCTTGTATTGTGACCATTTTCATAAAAGCAAAGGATATCCAAAGTGTTATACATTTCGATCATAACCTTCAAAAATTCGGGCGGCCCCATGGGCTGTGCAAAATTGGCCCAAGTAATTGTAAACTATATACGTTACTACCTGCAGTGAAATATATAACTGAAATGTAGATGTAGAAGTATGACTGTCTTATATCACATAGGTAAGCATTGGTCGACGCCCAGCATTAGTCCAGGAAACAGCAAACCGAGATCAATTTTTGGAAAAAGTCACTGGAGCCCAAATTTGATGAATAAGGTGGCTGCTGAGGCATGATTATGATGTTGTTTTTGATCAAAAAATTATGAACAAGCAATGCCGAATAAGCAGGTGCATTATCTTGATCCATACATTGTTTTTCCGCAATACCCTGTTAGAGTATTGGCACATTGGATGTTTCTTTTCCGCTTGGGGCTTTGTTCATGAGATGGAGCTGACTTTTAGACGAAGATTTGGAACATGCAGTTGAGCCATGTTGAAATTAATCGAGTGCCTAGCGCTTTGCTGTTTGGGTTGGAGCTTTCCTACACTGATGAGAGGTAATACCTCGAAACCGGTCTCTAGGTGATCAACTCGAATAATTTCAGCATGGTCCTGCTGCTGGATTAACGAGAAACCATCTGCAAGACTAACCTTTGTGGTGTGCCAATATTCAGTGTGGTATTAACAGGGGAAGTTGTTGTTTTCCGGCAGACATTTACCAGAACCTACAGTGTAGGCAGTTTGGAGTATGGATATTTTGAGATTTTATTTCACGGGTGGAAGGACTTCGGTCGATAGCCAGTTGAGCAAAATTGTAATTTTGTTCAATAAATTACAATTATTATTTAAAAATATGTACATACACCTCTTCTCGATACAGTCCTCTGACATATATATTTAATTGTGCTTCTAATCATAAAGACTTTGCACATGTCAAAAATGTGGTTATATACTGAAATTCATTGTAAGTAATATACAAATTGTAATGCTCTAAGTCACTACTTAGTGAAAATCAATAACAGTATTCATAAGAATTACAAATCTTCACAATATAGACTTTATTTCCTGGTGAATTAGCAGTGTTCACATTCATTAATTTTTCATCATACAAGTGAAATTTTAAATTCCTCTACATATTTTTACCCAGTGATCAGGAATGCGAAATTAAAATACAAAAATTACAAAGAAAATTCAACTCTGTCGTAGCCTGAACAAGAATATTCAATATTGTTACTCTTATTGTAGATTCTCTGAATTATATTCAACTCACCTAAAACTGTGACAGATGTGGTTCCATCACCTACTTCATCATCTTGCACTTTCGACATGTCAACGAGAATTTTTGCAGCAGGATTATCCACACCGACAGATTTGAGAATGGTGGCACCATCGTTAGTTACTTCTACAGATCCTGCATTTCTTCCGCTGGATACTAGAATCTTATCCATTCCTTTGGGCCCCAAAGTACTTTTTACTAGATCCCCCATAGTTATAGCACCTATAAAACTGCTCAGTCTAGCAATTTCTGCCTTATCTTCTTCAGCTTCATTTTTTAAAATTCTAACTGGGTTCAGGGAGACCTGAAAAACGTAATGTGATCACTACTTTCATAGATTTATTTTAGATTTTCTAGAAAAAGCACGTGGGTATGCCCAGTTTATACATTTTTTGACACACCTGCTTCTTTATTGAAAGAAAAGGAATGGAGATGGGAGGTTTTCACAGCATATTCGCTAAATTTGGGTAAATGTGTGGAAAAACATTAATTACATACCATTTTCGTTTGTTTTAGGATTTTCTTTTAACAATTTTATAAAAATATACCGTGACAATTTTTTTTTGTCGAATTACCGACAACGAAATGAAGAGAGTAATAAACCGTGAAAAATATCTTCTTCTCAATTTTGAAAAATTTTTTTGAGATGTGTTCCAAAAGTCGCTATAAATGGAGTTGCTTGTTAATAAGTACAGAAAGACTTTCATGGTTGACCATGAAAGTAAAAAAACCACAAATATAATGAAACTTGAGTATCATTATATTTGTGGTTTTTTGGGATTATGGATTGGATCATCGTTCGATCTGTTTGGATTTGGGTTCGAAGTTCTATTGACACGGTGGTTGTCATCTCATGCCATCGTCATATATCAATATATTTTATCAGATCAGAAATGATGAAATGTGGCTAACGACATTTTCTATTGCTGAAACTGATGGATTATTATATTGAATGTACACATGTATTTCTTATGTGTACAACAGTTGAGCGTCTCGTGACAGTTACAATTTGTGTTGTAAGAGGAATTTTCCGTCAGCTATGTTATATATTGATCCACCAACACACCTCATTTTCTGCTTTGTTTTTTGCAATTATTATAATAGTTTTACGGAAGCATTAAAAGGCCACGACAATTATTTTTTTGTATTAACAACTTTGAACTCGGCTCCATGACTTTCCGACATTCAACTCGGAATCTCTGATTCAAACTCGAAATTATGTGAATTGCGAGTAAGGTCAAATCAGATCGAGAAGGAAGGAGTGTTAGGAATCACACGTTAAAAGGTAAAACCTCGTTAGTCCTTAGCTTGCACAAGTTTCTCAACTTCTGAGAGTTGTCGTTCGTATGGGGGCGACAGTTAATTAACGGAAAAACAGACTTTCAAACAGATTTTTTTAAAACAGAAGAGAAGAAGTTGCGTTGTGTTCAAACTTGGACTTTTCAAATATTTTTCCAAATAATTGATTTTCTGATTGATTCGACCGTTACTTGATGAAGATCCATAGTAATTTCAAAAACTACACCTCACGATTTGATCTCCACAAATTTTATTTGAAAAATATATCACAACATGTTTCGCTAGCAAGTGATTTATTAATAAATGATAAACATGTGATATATATTTTTCAAATAAAGTTTGTGGATATTAAATCGTGAGGTGTAGTTTTTGAAACAAATAATCAATATTCATTTTGCATCAATATATTAAAGTTTCACTTGTATCTTCAAACATTCTTTACAGTTCATTGGAAGTAATATTCTTGTTGGATTCGAAATATTTTAAAACACATTTGCGTGATTCATAGTACTTCATAGAAAGTGAGATTAGGATTATTCACCTCTAAAACATGAAGCTGGGTTCTAACTATTGCAAAACATTTGTAACACATTAGCTCAATTTCATTATTAGGTGTTTAAACAGTTAAATTGGAATTAATAAAAATGTTTTATAACACGTTGGGTTTGATTTTGTTCTTTCTATCACGTGAACTTATTTTTGGCTTTCAATGACAATAGTAACCATATTCATTACTTTCAGAGATATACTAAAGCAAGATGTTGTAAACAGAGCAGCGTATATTGAAACGCTGGTTTTATCAGTCAGGTTAATAGTTTTGACAGAGAATATTTAATGAATCTTGGCTGGAAGTTGCGAAATGATATTTTGATACTTTATTAGCAGCGTTTTTTATTACTGTATATCTCTGAAAAAACTGTTTATATCACTAAAATCAGAATCGTGGCATTGTTGCTGGCTGTAGACACTTGTCAATATTCTTCTTATAGTTTGAGTTGAGGAGTTGAGGTTAAAGGTTTGCTTAAGTTCAAGTTTGTAGGTTAAGTTTAGAGTTTAGATTGCTTTAAAGTTTTCCATTTTCGAATCAACCCCAATGATCTGATATAAATTATTCAAAGTAAGGAAACTCCAGTGTTCATTATCCCTCTGGTATTTTTCAAGTCAAATGAGTGTGTCGAATATTGTTCAGTATGTGGTCGTCCGAGGAGACCTCATCAAAGAGCTGAAATGGCCTTTGGGGGCTGTTATAGCTCAAGCGTGCCACGCAGTGACCGCGGTGACTCATCTGTTCTACCAAGATGAACACACACAACAGTATCTCCAAGATCTGAACAACATGCACAAAGTGGTGTTGGAAGCTCCTAATGAAACTAGCCTGATGGCTCTGAAGGACAAACTCGAGGAGAATGGTATAATGTACAAATTGTGGATTGAGCAACCCGAGAATATTCCGACATGTTTGGTGGCAAAGCCTTACCCAAAAGAGGACGTTCAAAAATATTTCAAGAAATGCAAGCTTTTCAAAGACTCCTGATATCTTTTTACAGAGTGTTATGTGATGGACAGAAATATTTCAAAATATTGAAATTATTGAATTAATATTTCATATTATTGAATTAATATAAATATAATATACTTATTATGAATATTACAAAATGATATATTTATACCTATCTATTCAAGAAACCATTAGGAGTTTTTCTTATTTTTTAATAATGTTGTTACATGAATTGACTGAAAATTTGCAATTTCCGATTCACAAACCAAAGTGTGTTAAATAAAATGGTAAATTTTTCAATTCATTTAATAAAATTAGTGGTATATAGAGACATCTGTTATTGAAAGGAATAAAGTAGTAAAATTCTCTATTATTAAAACTTTGTATATAGAACCTAAGTCTATATACAAAGATTAAAATTAGTGGATGTTAGTGGTATACGGAGACATCTGTTATTCAAAGGATTGAGATTTGGAACAGGAAATTAAGAACTAATGTCTATCTGATAGATGGCAATTTTTCATTTAGGCAGTTTTGATTGCTCGAGAATGTCATATAAACCCAGCTAGGGTCTACCAAAAATCAAATAAATACCTTCAGTATCATAATTAAAGTCATCTTACTTCATAATAGTCATAATAATAATATTCATTCACAATTTGCAATGTATAAGGTATATGTGGTAAGTCAAAAATGATTAATTAAAAAAATGGGTTAATTTCAATATTGTAACTTTTTTAGTGCTTGTGAAAAAAATTGTTATACAAATTTTATGTACCCCCTTTAAGGAGCTGTATCTTAACAAGTGATGCTCCAATGACATTTCTTTATATGAAAGATCCTATCTTTTTTTTCGATGAGGAATCACCTCCTTAAATGTTTCACACTTATTTAGTTACACCCTGTATATGAAATAATAATTGAAATTATGGCAATTTTGCTTGCTATAGTCATATGTCAATGTATAAAATAAGATGAAATCACCAGTCATAACACTGAAACTAAAGCAAAAAACAATAAGTGTGAACAAAAAATGAAGAAGTTTTTTAAATGGGAATCTCTATTTCGTCCTGGCTGTCCAACGTTAGACTTTTTGATCATGGAAACAAAAAAGCGGAACCAAAATGACTATTATGTTTGACAATTACCTGTAGTTTAATCTTTCTATCTAGTTTCAATGGTAAACGGTGATCACTACAAAGGAAAGAGAATTAAAGGTAAGGTTATCAGCCAATGAAAGCAAATTGGAGGGTGCAGTAGAAAAAAGTTTGTTTATAGCCCATCTAGTTCTTTATAATTCACCATTTCAACTGTTTTACCTTTAAATGTCTTTCAGAGAAAACATTCAGTGTCACTCAAGGCCATACCCGATTGTACCTAATTGTTCCTCTTATTATAATCCCGAGACAAAATTACGTACGGGTTCCCGTTTTAAAACCACCTAGACCTTCAAGTTATTTGATCAAGATAAAATATATGTTCTCTGTCAAGTAATCAAGACAAAAACAAATATCATGTACATTTTTTCCTTATCGTTCAAGTTTATTACCAGAGTTGATAAATGTCATACCTGGTCGTGACTTTTTCTGCTTTTTCATTTCCGTGCTGGAAAATATGGGAACCCGCTAGAAAATAGACTGAGAAGCATCTGAAGGAATATTCTCTGCGAAGAAACTTGCACAAATATCTCTGGGATATAATTCAATGTTTGTCGCCAAGAAAATAGTTGTTTCCGGCAGGAATTTGCCTAGATCCTACTAGGTATATAAGGTATATATGGGGGGGAATTTCAGAAATATTATTTCCTTGAGAAAGTATAGTTTGCTTGGAAAAAGTTCCGTGAAAGGTTTCCTGAAACCTTTTTTTGAACATTGTTTTAAGCAGATTATACAGAATTGTTTCACCTCAGAAAAATCAAACGAAAGCATTGTTTTTAACATTTATTTATAAAAAATAATACTACGTTATTCTTACGGTTAGGAACTTTCTACTTCCACTTGTTTCCTTTCTTGGGACGGCAACAGCAGAACAATAATGATGGCCACTGAAAAACCAACCCATTGATTAAACACCAGTTATTGTATAAAGTGTCTTAACACACTTAGTAAATATACAATATAAAAAGCAATAAAACGAAAAAAGCGTCAACAAAAAGCTTTTTTATTCCTCTTGTTATGACTCAGCCTGCATCCAATGCAAATTGCTAGCTTATTGAAAGAACTATGCAGGCTATTCAGTCTTTCATTTGCATCTATAATAGAATAAGAACTTTGTTCTGGATGTTGAGAAGTTTCATTTTTCGCAGCGTTTTACTTTTTGACCCTTTTCCACTTCCAGATTTTCCATTGCTTTTGAAAATTATCAGGACATTGAAAAAGCGTATGTTATCAAATGCAAAAAATATTCCAACCCAACTATCAAATACAAGAATACAATAAACTAAGGAATATAGAAGAAGAAATGTAATGAACACTAATTCAGTGTAACTGAGAAAGTTTCATTGAAAATTCAGTAACAGTAATAGTAAAATGACGGTACTTACATGCATGTATCACAGCATAAATGTAAAAGAGATAATCACAAACGCTATCCATTATGTAACCAGCAGTATTAGAACCTGCCATTGCACCAAGCCTTCCAAACATTAGAGATACAGCTAAAGCCATTCCTCGAATTTGAGTCGGATAGAGATCAACGATGACGGCATTGACCACCCCTATACCAGTAGCAACCAAGAGAAAAATACCTAAAAAGCAGTTATTTCACTTCGTGACCATTTGCAAATGATAAGATTGGAAACGTCACAAGTAACAAGATTGAAAATCAAACGAGCCAAACAAATGTTCTTACCAAGGGTAACTTGGATGTAAGTGTATCCACTTAATAATTGAGCGAAAACTCCGGATGTTGTGGTTACCAAAAGAAATCCCATGAGGAGCCGTCTGGCACCTATTATATTGATGAATGTGCCGATGAGGACATAACTGACAGCATAACTCGCTCCAATCAGCAGGGACACAAGAAATACTTCTTCATTGACATCATCTCGACAAACTTTTGACTGAAAAGTAGAAAACAATTTAACTGAAGCCGAGGGATTCGTGATTAGCATGAATTTCATTTCTTTGTTACCAAACACATTTGATGAAGGTATTTTTTCTGAAAGATGTACGTTTCAAGGATGTTTTCGAATTTAAATTGGTTGCTGAATTATCAAAAAAAGTATTGAAATATTAGTAATCACTCAAAAGTATTTTTCAAATTATTTGTGAGACTATTTAACTCTTTACCAAAGGGGTAGAGAGAAAAAGTATTATAAAAATATTGATGAAAACAACATTGAAAATATCAAAGATACCTAAAAAGGCATGTTATGTATATGAAGTAGGTCAGAGAAAAAACATCGTTACTTCTCCTTACAACCTTGATAAGCTTTGAAGTAATTACAGTAGTTTTCTGATTGATTCGGCCGTTACTTGATGAAGATCCATAGTAATTTCATAAACTACACCTCACGATTTGATCTCCACAAACTTTATTTGAAAAATATATCACAACATGTTTCGCTAGCAAGTGATTTATTAATAAATGATAAACATGTGATATATTTTTCAAATAAAGTTTGTGGATATTAAATCGTGAGGTGTAGTTTTTGAAACAAATAATCGATATTCATTTTGCATCAATATATTCAAGTTTCACTTGTATCTTCAAACATTCTTTACAGTTTCACCTCTCGATTTAATATCCACAAACTTTATTTGAAAAATATATCACATGTTTCGCTAACACAGTAGCTTCATCAACAGGTGTAGTTTATGAAATTACTATGGATCTGAGTATTCAAATCACGATTTAATATCCACAAACTTTATTTGAAAAATATATCACATGTTTGGCTAACACAGTAGCTTTATCAATAGTGATTTGAATACTCAGATCCATAGTAATTTCATAAACTACACCTGTTGATAAAGCTACCGTGTTAGCGAAACATGTGATATATTTTTCAAATAAAGTTTGTGGATATTAATTAACTCGTGATTTGAATACTCAGATCCATAGTAATTTCATAAACTACACCTGTTGATGAAGCTACTGTGTTAGCGAAACATGTGATATATTTTTCAAATAAAGTTTGTGGATATTAAATCGAGAGGTGTAGTTTATGAAAGTAGTTACAGTAGATTGAACTTCAATTTGAAATTTCGTTTGGCTTGAAAATAATTCATTGCATACGCGGCTTCTCGTCTCTAAGTAAAGTAAAGTTGAAAAGTATATCTTCAATAGATAGATAAATTTATTAATCTTTTAGATGTACAATAGTAATACAAATAAGATAAGTCAAATGCACAAAGTGGAATAAAAAATATAAAGTTATCAATATAAAACGCCTAGTTACAGTTCAGGAGTTAGCAAACATTGCATCACACAAGTAACAACATTTTTTAGAACATGTCAGCTTTAATTACTAGCCAATGGTTCGTGTTGCATTGGATAGGACAGCTACATACTCATCAGTAGAGTATACACAATTTGTTATCAAGAGATCTTTTATATATATTTTGAATATGAACTGATTTAGTTCTTTGACATGGGGAGGTAAAATATTGTAGAGGTTAACATCAATTGAATTCCTCTTCGATTTTTGTAGTCTGAATCTACTTGGCCTTAATAATTCACATCTTCTCGTGTTATAATCATGAAAATCACAATTTCTATTTTGTGTTAATTTATTTTTATGTCTATCAAAAGTTGATATAAATAAATAGAAGGTACCGTCATTATTCGCAGCGATAAAAAAAGAGGTTTACAGGAGTCTGAGTAACCAGCCCCAGATATGATCCTCACCGCATTTTTTTGCAAGATAAATATCCTATTTGCGTTACTGCTATTCCCCCACAGAATTGTCCCGTAAGATATATGAGAATGAAAAAAAGCGTAGTACGCCGACAGTATCGCCTGTTGAGAAATCAAATTTTTTAATTTCCAATATCAATTCATTACATCCTCAACAGTTGGCTTCAGAAGATATGCGTAATATTATTTTTCGTCCTGGAAGTGGTAAAAATTTCTTCATCAAGCAAGGCTCCTTCTCATCCATTGAGAAAAGCCAAAAAAATCTCTAAGCAGTTGAAAAAATAGAAACTCATTTGGCTTTCAGTTTTAGCTGACAAAAGTGAAACATTTCGGTTTGAGTTTGATAAAAGTGGAAAGCATATCATTATCGTAAAAACAACTAATCATTGGACTATACCAGCCCATGATTTGAATCAAAATAATAAAATGAGTGAGATATACCTAATCAGTACAAACAATACAAAAATGGCTATTGTTGTCGCGGGGAAGGAAGGTACTCCTAATCTATAACCTGAATAAGAAAACTAATTTGAAAAATTTCAATACTTCGGTTCGGAGGCCTGATGAAAGAGGTTTAGTCGCGAGGGCTAGAAAAAACCTTTCGGTTTGGACGTCGTTTGAGATAAGTCAATTCGGTCGAGGTAGGTCTCAGAAAACTGCGGAAAATTATAAAATCTGTGGGTGAACCCTGGTGTTCGTAATAAGCTTGGGTAAACTCGGAATAAGTCATGTAGTTTCGTGAAATTCAGAACCGTCATGAACGGAGTCCGGAAGCAAGAAATACTATTAAGGGAGAGTCGTATTTGAAGCTGGATTGTATGTTGAAGAATACAAACGAATATTACGAAAGTTATAAGAAGATACAATAAATTCCATTGTATGTAATTAATCACCCCATCTTCTACAATAAATAGTAACAAAAAAAGGAAGATATGAGAGAAAGAACCAATACACAAAAAAATAATGAGCAAAGGCTAGGTAAGAACGAATTGAAAGCTAATTGAGCTTTGATCTTATACAAATACGAAGGTTATTGAGTGTCTTGATATAGATAAAGAAGTTATTAATCGGACACAGCACTCAAGAAAATGACAAACCATAGACACGTGTCTATGCGGTGTCGCTATCAGGCGGCTCCGGTAAGTATAAAAACTTCTTAACCAGATTTCAAATTCACTTCATTTTCATGTTCACTGGGAAACAACACTTGCTCGCGATATAAAGACACTCGGCTCCGGTTAGTTTTTGGGGACCCCATGCAAAAATTCAGTTAGGAAAGTCACGATGGAAGAAAATATTAGATCAGAAAGTAAAAGCATCTAAAGGCTGACTCTCAACTGAAAGAGGTCGGATGTCAATCTTGCTGAAGTGCCCATCAGTAAGTTGAGGACCGCTCCGAAGGAGCGGGGGTGGATGCACGAGATGGATGTTCTACACACAGTAACCGTGTGGGGAAGATTTAAACTCAGGGCACTCAACCCGGGAGGGAGCATGGGGGGTTTGGTCGTGATACTCAGAGGGTTCACACCATTCTGAAGAGACCATGCCCGGTTCTGACGATGGGGCAAGTACCCCGAAACCGGTTGGTCGTATCGACCAATTAAAATAATTTCTGCTTTTCATAGCGGAAAATAACTTGCGACGAATCTTCCAAATAGAAGACGTTGCACAGGTGCCTGATGGTTTTACTTCAAATCTCTGCGTGGTATTAGTTGGGTTAATTGTTGTTTTCCCATTAGGTATCTGCCACACGTACCTACAAAGTCGTAGATCTATACATGAGAGGCAAGAGGTAAGGTGTTTTCACCTCAACCTGGAGCATGTCGAAAGCACCTCTCCGGAATATTAATTGATATATATATATATATATATATATATATATATATATATATATATATATATATATATATATATATATATATATTTTTGATACTTACTGCTAACGCTCTTGACAAAGTATATGTTTTCGCGGCAGTGGTTTCATTGTCCATTCCGATATCGTAACGAACAGCTTCACACATTGTAACCTCCTCTAGTGGGGCTGTCTTTCCATAATCGGCCATGCTGTTCAAAATCTGAGGATACCACATAATGATTGCAGAACTCCTGTAATCCATGACAAAGTAAAATAATTTAGAGTCGGTTTATCTGAAGAAATGAGGTGGATTTATTCAGCATTAACCTTCATCAACTTTCAACTTTTAATTATACATTTTTTAAGATATAATAACGCATACACACTCATCATATTTCACCATAAACAACAAGGTCAACCTTACCTTGTTTAGTGATATCAATTACCTTTGGTTGAATTTTTCGGACTGTGAAAACTTTGAACAATTTGAAAAAACTGAAAAGTTATCCCAAATTTTTTTACTCCTGTATAGAAAAAGCGTAGTTCAGTAAACCTATTAGGACGAAATAAAAATACATGCTCCTCAAGGATATTTGGTTGAAAAATTTCTTCATTTCATTTGATCGAGTAGGAGATATTTGTTGTTGAATGCACTCATTTTTTGGCATAAATTTCACTAAATCTTCTAAACCACCCGATATAAATCCAAACAACCCTATATTTTTGAGAAGCACTCTGCTCAAGAAATTCAATCGAGTGAAAATATCTGGAATATTCTATCCAAAAAAATATAAGTATGGTCTATCTCACATTTATTGGACACTCTGTATATTAGTAATAATTACTTAAACATAATTTTCATCAATGTCTACAACTTTTTATTAGAAAATTTTTTTTTGTATCTCCAATAGGGAACCATTCCACCTACCTATCGTTGATACACCCTGTATGTCATTTTTAGAATTTTGATACAATTGCCAGCGTGTGCATGAAAAAACAATTTACAGTTTTATTATGAATACTTGCCTTTTAGAAATGAAAATGGAAGTATTTTTTACGAAACACCTACATAATCTGTGGTTTTGGTGTATAAATTGCTCTTCTGGAAAATCAATAGGTAGATTATTTTTTATAGTGAAAGTAGAAGTGTAAATGAAGATGACAGTTTTTGTTGCACCAATCCATTTTAAGTATAACTTAATGAATGAACATAACCTAATAAGGAAGGAAATTACCTTTCCCAGTTGCAAACTGCTACTTCAGTAATTTTGAGAAATTTCATTTTTGTGAATTAGTGAAATAACAAAAGTGATATTTTTCAACAGGAGATGTAATTTTCCTCCCTTAATTCATCAAGCTATATTTATACTTCCTATAAACCTACCCTTACAAAAGCAACAAATTATTGATGAGCAGCGCCGTCTTAAGGCATGTCGGGACCCTTGGGTATACATGAATACGAACAAAAAGTTAAAAACGAGCAATACAGCTTAAAGATACATGAGATATACGAGTAATTTGTATTTTTGATTCAAATATAGAATCAAACGTTGCACTGAGTCACGTTATATTATGTCAAGATGCATAGAATACCCCAGGCGTGATCGCTTGGACCATATTATAAAGATAAACTTGGACCTCCTCGATATTTTATCAAAAAATCTCGACCTACGACAATCGGTTCGATAATTCAATCCTTGTAAGCTGTTCAACCTTATAAAAGATATTCTTCAAAGGTTCTGGAGGAGTTATTCATTCTAGTAATATTATTAATTTTTTATCTTCATTTTCGGTATTTTTCGGCTATTATGATCACAAAGTTTCTGAGGCAAAATTTATTTTATTGCATGAAGGAATAAAAGGAATTTTGACTATATCAAACCAAATGTTGAAAGAAATATAACTGCTGAAGATAAAGATACCCAAAACGCAACAAACTCATGTTCTTAATTACTAATTATTAGTGATTGCGATTCATTTGTTACTTCAAATCCAGAAACGTATATTACTGAAGTTTCTGAAGATTAATTTTTTCATACACTCAAATCAGTGTACTTTTCACATGGATCTCGTGAAATCAACATAGGTATTTGAAGGAAAGATTCAAAATAACACTGAAAGTAGATTTAGGTAAAAATAATGTTCATTAACTATTTTTGAAACTTTCTGAAGTAGGTATTGAAATAGATAGATGCAGTAAATTATGAACTGAATAGGTATAATATGGAATTGAATGAATACATTTCCAGAGATGTAACCCAAAATTCTCTCTAGCTCTTGAAATATTAGAAAAAAACTATCGCTTCTTCATTCGATAGTAATACAAGTTATGATTTTTATTCAGATCTGGCATATTTTCTACTCAATTTATGTTAGGTCTTCATCAACTGAAATATATTTTCAAAAATATTGAAAGTTATTATTTCTAACAACAATATAAAGAAAACCCAATATCAATATACTCACGTGAAAAATATGGCAAAGTGCAAATAGCTGACCATCAGTGTCTTCAGTAAGTATCCTTTCTTGAACAAAGGCACAGTCTGTTCCCACATGGACCTCAGTATACCCCTTTCTTTCTCGAAATGCAAATCAGAATCCTCTTCCCACGTTATCATAGATACCGGAAACTCATCCTGGCTCTTTCCAGTATTCACGGAATACATTTTTCTCAGTATAGCCAGAGCTTCGTCATGCTGACCTTTCGAAATCAAATATTTGGGACTCTCGGGAAGTGAACAAAGAAGAATGGCGAAGATAATGCTTGGCAAGGCATATATGACGA
Organism: Leptinotarsa decemlineata; assembly: GCF_025532065.1. NCBI lineage: Eukaryota > Metazoa > Arthropoda > Insecta > Coleoptera > Chrysomelidae > Leptinotarsa > Leptinotarsa decemlineata. The sequence continues at coordinate 6,160,742 of NW_027412587.1, forward strand.
CGAGAAGTCGCCAAGGCCTGAACATGATGTTTATCAAAGGTATTTCGTATGACCACTCCAGAGGCAGAATAAGCCAAGCCATTCCTGGTAGGTACATGTTACCAAAAGCTACGAAGGTAGCTATCCAGGAAACTACTTTCGGGCGGAATCTGTTGTCGTTGAATTCCCCGGCGTAGGCGTAGATTATAGCTGATGGCCCACCAACACTAAAAATAATTGAGAATTAGACTGAGAGGGCCGAACACTTGGCAAAACAAAAATTAGTCTACTTTGTGAAGCTTCCTTACATTGTTTTTTATCCTATATAATAATTTGTTGTCATTTTGACACATAACTTGGAATGCTTCTTTGAGTAAGAGGTGTGGTCTTTTAAAAAAACAGGTAATCTTTTTATACTATTTTACAAATGTTTTGTTGATTTTACTAGCACTCAGCACTTGTGTGAAATTCATTTTTTTAATCAACTTGCAGATACACTTCTTTCAAGTGTTTAGTTTTTGAATCATGTGGCTTCAGGATTATCAATTATTCCTTTTCAAAAGTACTGTATAGAAAATCAACATTTTTTGCAGTATGACTATACAACAAAATTATACACGTGAAAAAATGGGTACCATATATATCGTTTTGTAAAATCATACACCAATGTTGTTTCAGTATTTGTTGAATACTTACACAGTAAATAGAATATAATATACTGAAGACCTTGTAGTCTACTTTGAAACAAAACTTAATTTCAATCGCTATGTGGAATATGTCATTAATTCGAGTAGTAGATCACTGCCTTTGTTTAATAGAATATGCAGACTTCAATAATTATGCTGCCACTGAAATCATCTAATAATAATAACAATACCACCTACGGTATGTTTACAGTATTGACGAGACATCGATTTGGTTCTACGCTCCGGGGGATATTGAATCTGTTGTGGTAAATGAGTAACGACTATTTCTATTTCTGCAGTTGCTAAGAGGCCCACTACCAACTTCAAAATCGATTTCTGCAACATGAGAGGAGTCGACTCAAATATAAACACAATGCACCATCTACATCTACAAACAAATAGTCCTCAATTTTTTGCTCTTACAGAAACCAAAGTCAGTGCTTCATCAAATCCCGTCAATTTTCAATATCCTGGCTATGATTTCCACTCCTGATTCAGACGTAACTTTGAAATATGTCTTTTTATCCGAAGCGATCTCTCCTGTCAACGACAGGAAATGCTGAAACCCCAAAACTTTGACATTATTTGGTTTGGAATAATATCACAGAAGATCACTAAATTCTTATGCTGCGTTTATCGACCACCAAGCGATACACATACACCATTTACTTTCTGCAAATCAATCATTTCATTGCCGAAATTTTCATATTCGGTGAATTCAATGTCTACAATATCAAATGGCTCAAATTTCCAAATATCAACGACGAACAAGGTCGTGAAGCTGAGGCTTTTGCAATAAGCAGCGGACTTACTCAGATTATGAATGAGCCAACCAGGATTCCTGACCGCGATGGAGAATATGCTAGTCTTCTGGATCTATACCTAACAACCAATTTATACAGCCACCGTAAGATCTTCTGACCACAAACTCATTTCAGTGTTGAGTGAATTACAGATACATCTTGGGGAACAATCTAAGCCGAGCAAAGTTTGGCATCACAGATTTGCTGAGTGGGATGATTTTCAAGACCATTTTCGAAATTTCCCCCGGATAGATGTTTGTTTCATCTCTAATAATCCAGCTCTAATAATCCAGCTCTAATAATCCATAAACCATCATTTTGAATGGTTTTTGAGGTGCCCGAAAAAACGCTACCGTGAGGCCATATTGTGAATCATATTTGCCCCATAACATTAAAAGTTCCTTGTAATTGCCGCGATTAATCGAATCTTCGGTTTCATCGTGTCCGCGAAAAGCTAATTCTTGGGAACCCAAATAAATCGTAATATCGATAAGTCTTTTTAAATTCGACCGATTTTCCCTAACCTGATTATTAGAAGAAATTATGGCCCCATTTTGAGCTATATGTAAAGCTGTTGCTAAATTTTCTTTGCTAAACAATTTTAATTTACAAGACGAAAATTTATGCTCCTTAGATTTAAAATGTTTTTCTGTAGAACGAGGTAAATTTTTTAAATTGGAGTACTTATCCTATTTTGGACCACGTTTGGTATTCGGTTTGTACGGAAAATGAAATACAGGGCCAACAAAAAAGTTTTTCTCGTTTAATGGAGCCGGTTAACCAATCGCATTTATCGTACCAACTAATATTAAACCTCGATTTTGTCGATTATCTGAGGCTTTATTTGTAATCAAATTTGATTGAGGCCTTCCCAGAGTTTAAATAATGTAAAATTTATTATCATAAGATAAAAACTTAAAACCATTTGTAAGCAACCAATCGACTATATCGTCAGATTTTCTAATTTCGTCCAACTCATCCATAAAAAATGGAAAAGAAAACTTATCGAAAAGTGAGAACCTGAAAACACCTTGAAATTGAAAGAGAACACTTTAAAAACACATCAAAAATATTACTAAAAAGCACTGCTATAATACAATAGTGCCTGTTTTATACACAAATAATAAATATTATCAAGAAACATTAAAACGATTTACCGAAATATTTTTCAGTCCCGGTCCGTTACGGCATCCCGTCCGAATAATTAAATAAAAAACAAACGCAGTCGTACACTAACGGAGACCAACTGGAGGCTAGCCTCCTCTAACGCTATAATTTCTGCAACTGAAATTACAACTCGGACGTATGTCGCTCGGTGGATCGGTCTCGTGGAGCCTGTGTTTTTTAAAGCGGTCGGAGGCTTGGCTCCCTTGCAACGTATGGCATTTATTATTTCGGGTTGATTGTTTATTCGTAATTCGTTCATGGGCGGTGCGTTTGAGTTTTGTTGATACAGGATACAGTGTGGTACGTACTACGTAGTGAGTGATAGTGTTTTTTCGAGCACATTATGTATTTATATTAAAAATTATTGGTAAAGTAATGATAAATGATACCCAAGCATTTTTAGAAAAAAATAATCATAATTATTTGTCAATATCTTTTAATTTATTGCGATGAATAGCCTCAAATTTTATGGGGAGGCTAAGCCTCCCTTGCTTTCTCTGACGAGCCGCCGCTGATGGATGCATATATTTTCTTTTCAATAAAACGAACTTCTGAAGGCAAACCTTGATTCAACAAAGATTACGAGCAAGCTGTGGCGTCAAAATCCCAGTGCCGAAAACCGAACTAGTTTTGTTAATGCTCGTAACATCTGCAAAATTAGAATAAATAAAAACAAAGAAGTTCACAATCAGAGAATTAGGGATTAACTGCTTGCCAATCCCAACGGGTCTAGATCCTTCTGGTCGGTAGCTGAAGCTGTTAATCAAAACTTTACAAAATCAAAAATTCCATTACTGACACAAGCGGATAGTTCAATTGCAACAACAGCCATAGAAAAAGCAATTCATTCACAAATTGAGTGGGCCCACGAGGAATTGGGGCTATGCTGTTAGTTATCTCGTTCATAGGCAGATGGGGCGATGACAAACACTCTGTTTGTCGTTCGCTTCAGCCTAGTTCGAGAAATGATACATTGAAGAAATTTGATTTTCAATTATCAGAAATCGTCGAGTTTATGTTGATGATAGACACAACCTTGCACTGACGAGCGGCCAAACAGCTCGAAACTGGTCTGCAAGTGTGTTCCAATGATTGAAAATCGATTGTGGCAGTTGTATCGCCAACAGCATATGCAGGAATAACTTCAGTGAAGAATCCTGCACTGACACTTTTCGGATATAATCCAACGCCCTTCATGGTATTAGCCAGGGGAGTAGTTATTTTCTGATAGGTGTCAGTCTATTAATCTACAGTGTAGGTAATTTGATATTGGCCTGAACGAATTGTTCTTTTAGATAATTTGTTTTTCTTTCTTGTTGGAAGATGGCTCGCGTTCAGCCTATTTCCAAAAAAGGCAACAAAAAATTTCCAGATAAGTCCCTTTGCTATCAGAGATATCAAAAGTCACGGAGAAAGTTGTGAACCACCATATTCTCAAATATTTGAAAGGCTTCAATATTTTGAGCGTTCATCAATATGGCTTTCGGAAACAAAGATCAACAAGAGATCTTCCATTGTATATCACCCATATTTGGAATAACACAATCGAGAAACATGGAGGGTCGAAAACTGTTGCGCTTGATATTTCTAAGGCCTTTGACCGTCTGTGGCATGAGGGTTTGCTGGCCACACTTTGATGCTATGGATTTTCGCTTATTCAGCTTCCTGAAAGAACGTGTTCTTCAATTGGCCGTCTATGGATATCTCTCGAATACTTTTACCATTAACGCTGGTGTTCCCCAGGGATCTATATTGTCTCCAACACTCTTTTTATTGTATATTACCAACTTATTGGAAAAAACGAAGAATCCAAAATATATTGCTTAGCTGACGACAGCACAGTTGTCTCGTCGTTCTATTTCAATTCCAGGACATCGGCTGTGGATGCAGCAGTAGGTTACAGGAGGATCTAAATGAAATTTTTACTTTTTCATTCAGTATATTGTGTTGAAATCTTGTTAATGATATCTGATTCAATTCCATAACGAATGTTGGGAATACAAACTGGGCAGAGAAAAGCATTTTTGTATAATTTAGTGTTTGACAGTTATCACAATCAACAGTCCCGTTCAACAAAAAAAAAGAAATCGTCTGAAAAATAAAAAAAATTGAAAATATTGTCAAAGATGAATGTACATGATGAATTCATGCCAGAAACTCTATATAATTGCCCAATACTTAACGTAGAATATATTTCATGTAAGGGGGTTCTTTTTAATGTACTAGTGCTTCTTCCTTCATAAATGTGGTTATACATTCAGTACCATATTTCAGGTGACATGCATATTCTGATCCCAGTCTTTAAACAAATGTGCTGTACTATTAGCGCACCAACTACTTTCATAATGAATTTTAATTATCGATACTCATTTCGCAGTTGAATAAAACATTGTGAACAAAATAATAAGCTGAAACAGTCGTGGTGAAAAAACTGTGATATAATAAATTTTGATAAAAGTAAAGAAAATTTGCATCAGTTCTATTTTCATCCCAAGATAGCAAAAAACTGCGTTTATTTTTTTCATTTCAACCATTAAATTCTTGATGAAAATCGTTCTGGATATATATTAAAAAGTTAGTTAACTTCATTCGAAAACAATTTGATATATTATGCTTTAAATAACCTGATAAGTATCACTGAGGAATTACTTGAACTTATCACTTATTATTTGAGAGGTGAAATCATCACTTTTGTTTTGATTCGTAAATGAATTTTCAAGAAAATGAGGCTAACAAAATAACCAGCATTATAAGGTAAACTTTCCACTGCTCACTATCTCTACTAATATTTACGTAAAAATTTCGGTTGTATTAGGTAATAAAATGTAATAAAACATCGCAGGAGGTATAAACCAGATTTATGATTATAATTGATATATTTGTGAATGACTTCAATAACAACGACAAGAAAAAAAGAATCATGAAGTAGTGCAGTAAATGAACTCCTTCATTATTAGGAGTGCAGTAAATGCACTCCTTCATTATTCATATAGGCCAGCGATCCTTCTAAGTAGCATGCTCTGAAAATCTGTATTTTCCTCTGGAATTGTATTCGAGACTTTCTATTTGAATAGCCATGTATTCTGGCTGTTGTGATCTGGAAAGAAATGAAAACTCTAAAATAATAAACCTGGTCGATTTGACAGCATTTCAAAGCCTTCAGATATTTTTACATGCACGTCGTATTGATTTTTTTGAGTGAAATCACGTTTTATCATCAACTATTATATAGCTATCGATGGATTAAAATGTTTAACTGACATTTGGAATACAACTGTATAATAATCAGTTTCTTCGCAATCAAGAGTCAAATTCTACTTTATTTTTTTACCAGGCATGTTTTCTAGGGATATATCTATTTTTATGGATAGATGAACCTATTTTTTAGTGAAAGGCAGTAATAAATTCCGAAAATTTACGATGAGGATTCTAAAGTTTTTTGTTGTGTAATCATATGTCGAAATTAGTATTTAATTAAAACCAATGTGCGATGTTTGGCAATCAGAAAAATGTTTTAGGAAAAATTTGACAACTGTGAGTTACCAAAATTTTCACCTGATGAGATTAGTGAAGTTTTGAATAAGAATCTAACGAAATTTTTGGTTTCACCTTGATTATCAAACTGTTGCTGTAGAGCAGTCCATCAATCGAATAGTTAATCAATGTTAAGAGATGGGACTGGGGGTATTATTGGCCACCTTGATCGCCCGATGCAACACCGTTTAGCAACACTCATCAGAATAGAGAATAGAGAAAAAAATATATAACGAATCTGCCCCTGACCGATATGTCGGCCGACTCAGCGAACAAACACATGACATTATCGCGAAAGAATGCAGTCGGGAATCGCCGGTAAAACTCTAGAACCGAACCGACTACAGATTTCTAGAAAGGACCGTTACCGATATAAGCACGGTTTCCCGACCCAAGAGGGCAGTTCAGAAAGTGAATCGAACGGCTGAACAAGAAATTCAAATAGTAGAAATGAATTGAGCGTTAGTTGCTGAGTGTTGTAATAAATACATTAGTTTGTGATTAGTGAAATATTGTTGCAAATAAATTTGTTTAAGACAGTTAATTCTTTAACTTGTCACAAATGAAAAAAAAAGAGGAATCATCAAGACTATATTAGACTGTGCTTTCGTTAACACGAAGAAAGAACTCGAGAAGGAACTGGACATTATCAAAAATGATTTTCAACGGAATGGCTACTCCAAAGCGATGGTAGAACAGACTTTGGCTGAAAGACAGCAAAAATCTCACAAGGAAGAGAAGCCGTCATAAACAGTGCTTCCACTTCCCTACACTAGAGGATTATCGGAACGGAAATGATGAAGAGAACACTATTCGTAGCAGCCTCACAAAAACCAGGCCACCAAACGCGAATTGCGATTCCAAGAATTGCATTTACCGGATACCCTGTGAGTGCGGAAAATCGTATATCAGTGAAACTAAGAGACCATAGAAAGTCCGCATTGCCGAGCACAAGAAACACACACAGCGAGGGAAACCAGCAAATCAGGAATAGCAGGGTATGTTTTGACCCATCAACATAACATCGAGTGGTCCCAAGCTGAGATCTTGCACAGAGAGGAATATTGGTTTAGGAGAAAATTCAAGGAAGCCGCATACATGTTGCCCAACAACGTATTCAGCCAAGCTAGGGTAGAGATACGCAACTATGGAAACCCATAATCAAGCGAAAAATGGCCAACTCCCGCCATACGGTCATCTCCCGCTGAACCGGTGAAGCGGAATCGGGAAAGTGGTAAGTGAAAGTACTCGAATGACCCATAAATATTCATCTCTCGGAGGAATTAATCCAGTCATCACCCGAAGACGATTGTGGATACTAACAATCGAAACGTAGTGAAGTAACTTGGCTTGGAATCTCTTAATCTTTAATTGCATTTTTAATTTTTTGTTTAATTGTTTTATTTTCAACTTGTATTTTATTTTACTGTAATTTCTTTTCAGTTTTTTTTGCTTTGTATAATTGTTATTTCTTTTTAATTTCTATTTGTATTGGTTTTTTCAGGGATTTCAAATCATTTTACATAATACTAGACAATGGAAATCCGAACTAATGAAATTCATCATGAAACATTGTCAATCACCTTCAAACATAAATTTCAATTGTTTTCAACTTTTTTCCCGAGTGAACGTATTTTTAGTCCAAAATAGCAAAAATATTTTATCAGCTACATTGCATGAGAAACAATTTTTTCAAATTTCGAATTTCGGTAAAAGACATTTCTGATTTGTTTTTGAATATAAATTTCACATATAACGAATCGCAGTTGGTGAAAAGGATTATATCAATGCCAGGACCGATGCCAAAGTTCAATCTTATGTAAGTCTTTAAGACAAATTAATATATTGCTGACTCTACTGGAGCCACAGTAACATAACTTAGTTCTTATTATGATAAAACCCCACAAGAAATCTTGTGTAAAACATGAGACGGAAACGTCTATAAAATGTAACAAGATAGTGGGTACTTACAAAAATCCATTTAAAAACCTCAGCATGATGAACAACCATGGTAGAGAGACCAAGCTTCCTATAAAACTGATAATTGCACTACATATCAACGACCACAGCGTTACTGTTTTCCTCCCCTTAGTATCTCCCAAATACCCCCAGAGGTGCGAGCCCGAAACTACCCCTAGAAAGCTAATCGCGTACAACAGTCCTTTGTCGCTCAAACTGAGACGTAGATCGCACTGTGCAGCTGGTGTTATGAACATTGCACACATTGTCTCCACTATCACGCACATTAGGCATCCTCCAGAAGCAACCAGGACGTACAGGTTGAATTTTCCAAAGCCTGCAAGAGATTCACATATTTCACGATCAAAAACTGAAGAAAACAAATCAACAACACCTGATGGCATACCCAAACGATTATTCGGAACCCCAGATATAACCCAAGCTTCGATTCTGACCCACATTGTCTTTTTGTTCAAAGTTCACTTAATTGCAGATACTAACTGATTAATCATTCCTAAAGGCACCAAGGGAATGAAAAATATAAATTGCAGAAATACTTTAAAAAATATTGATGTATTTTTTATAAAAGACTAAGAATTCGACACTACATGACACCATGTAGTCGGAACAAAATGTTCATTTCCATTTTCTAGGCTTGTTAAATTATACTTATTAAGTTTTAGAACTTGAAATTCGATGACTCACTAACATCCACTATCCACAAAAACTGTAAAAATTTGTAATGAGTAAAATCACTAAGATAAACAGAATTATAGAGTATACAATATAAATGAAGAGATAATAATAATGATATAATACGTCTTCATTGACCATTCATTTTTAAGTTTGAGCAAATCACGATTTGGAAACAGCTGCCTGAGGATGTTATAAAAAGTTTGGTTCAGATAGTGTTTAGTGAAGCAAAGTTCTAGATCAAACCATAATCCTAAGTTTTTCTTTTCGGTCACGGAGAGACATTTTCCATGCGGACTTGAAAAAAAATAGAGGTGGTCTCTGTTCTTCTTGGGTCCAAACATCTTTATTGCAGATTTATTAGCATTTAGCTTTAGTTTATGGGCTGTAGAAATATCAAAGATGGCTTGAAGATCCTTATTAATATATGACTGGGTAGAGGTAGAATCATGAGGCGGAAAACAGAAATATAACTGCGTGTTGTCGGCATAGTAATATGTACTGCATTTTTTAACTGATATAAATCGCAGATGTATAAGCTAAAAATCAAGGGCCTAAGCATAGATCCTTGTGGCACTCCTTTTGATAACGGTAGACCATCCATTACAAGTCCATCCACAACAACTTTTTGACTACGATTTTTCAGATAGTTTCCTAAAAGTGACACTGGTTTCTGAGAAAACCCAAAGGAGACAAGTTTGTTACAGAAAGTCTCGCAATAAAAAGTGTCGAATGCTTTGCTGTGATCCAGAAATACTAAACAGGTCACATTATCATCATTTACACTATCTACAGCTAAAAAGATCGTCAGTAATTGACAGAAGAGCCGTGGTGGTTCAATGCTGTGATCTTAATTCTGATTGAACAGATGTTAAAATATGATTCTCATTGACATATTCATTAATCTGATCTTTCAGTATCAATTCCACTACTTTAGAGAGACAAGGGAGAATTGTAATTGGTCTTAGGATATCAAGAGTCCTTAAAGTATTCCAAGTTGATTTGGATTTGATATTTCGCAAAACGAAGCCAAGATATGCTTTTCTTCACGTCGTATGGCTCTACATGTATAATTTCTGAGTTCTTTATAACTAATCCAGATAACTGGCGAGAATAATGTAAAGGATCCAAATAAGTGAATAGATTGAGAAAATCAATTTACCTGTTTGTACGCGGCTAACAGGTATTAGGGAACACAAAAAGGTAAGCAAATGATCAATTCCCAAAAGTACTAGCCCATACTACCATGAATTAGGTACTCTGAGATTACTATTTGATCAGTAATGATATGTGGGCGCTCAACTATATCTTTCTTTTTATAATGAACTGATTTAGATTCGCGTAATTTTCCCACTAATTTGCAAAAAAAAATCCCAGAAATATTTTTTTTCAGGATGCCATTGGTTGAAATGCTAGTCAACCCAAATTTAACATTCATTACCTTCTCCGTAATTGAGAACCTTATAACTGACAAACTAATATGTCTGATGGTTTTTCAAAATAGTAATATTATCAACACGAAAAAACTACTTTTCGAGCCCTGAAGAAGAATTTAATTGAATTAGAAACGTCGAAAAAAATACAATTGTTTTTATAAGAAAAAATTGATCCTGTTACCCAGGTGTTTTTGTATTTTTTGCAAAAAGTTCTTTCCCTTGCCTTGGCTACTCTATACAATTTGGCTGAATTGAAAAGTTCTGCACCATGAATACATAGTACTTTCATTTCAGAACGAATAGGTACTGTTCAATTTCTCAGACAATTTATTTCAGAGTTATCGACCGAATCAAACACATAACAAATGGAAGAATGAAACTGTTGTAGGTTAGACCTTCAATTATCTTAATGTATTAACTGGATTGAAACATATACTGTACATAATAATTTTTGAGTGATGACTAGGATATAAGTGAGAAACATATGGACATCTTCAGTCATGTGAAAAAGCCAACCGAATTGAGAAAATTCGGTTGGTGATAGCAAAAGACAGCAGAGATCTACTCAAATCAGCGGGAGTTTACAGAATTTCCTGTAACTGTGCTAAAGAAAATACCGAGGGGCTAGCAACATCGAATAATTATTCAACAAAAATATATCTAGAAGCCGTAGAAATATACAAACACCAAGAGAACTTCAACAGAAAGGAAACGAGAACATATCTACCAAAGATCTGGCACATACCATTGGAAAGTGGCAAAACGAAACCAAGTCAACCAAATTGCATGGGAAGTACGCGCGAACCCACCACTATAGAAAGTGCGCGAAAAATCTGCACTATACATGACAGGGCAGAAATAAGTACTCCAACCACGCCACTGAAGATGACTGCCGCAGTTGCAGTCGAAACGTTTGGAGATTGTTACCTAGGAAGACCAGGGCAAAACCCGGAAACCAACCGAAACAACATTCTAGAACAGTGATTTCCAAAGTGGTCCAGATGGACCCCCAGGGATCCACGAGAGACTCGACAAGGGTTTACGTTGGCGAGACCAATAAATGAGGGTTCACAATTCGTAAGGCGATCCACAAAAATTGATCTGGTTTCGATAGTGAAAAACTAAAATGATGGCTTGACCTCAGCTATCAATGTAGGCAGATAATATTTCAAGAAGCCCAGTGACTGTTACATGTAAAAACTTGCAGATTGAATACCACAGAAAGGGGAGATTTGCGGTTATTCCTAACAAAACTGAAGCCAAATATTGATAACTTGTTGTCCATCCATCAACAAGTATATTCCTCCCATTGAAATATTGACTATTTTGCGATTGTTATTATGATTGTTAGAAGTTACGTTATTGATGTTTAATTTTAATCACATTACGACTGAGTAATGCTGTAATAATTACATACTTGAATAAATAAGACAAAAAATATTCTATTTTCCTTTTTATTTTACTACACTGAATTGGTAGTTTTCCGAATGAAATAAGTGAGAATTGATTGGTTTCTTGTACTGTGAGTAGACGTCAAAAAAGTAAAATTGGATGGAATCACTTTTTTGATTGATCACCTTGACTTTTTTGACATCGACTCACATCACAATCAATTAATTAACCAACCAATCAATTCTCACTTTATATTCAACAACTGTTAATTCGTGGTTGGAACGCAACGCAGATTTCCATAGTTAGATCTAAAGTTTCAGGAATATGATAGAAATGTAGCTGCAGGGGGTCCACCGGAACCAGCAAAATTCTGAAAGTGGTCTATGATAAAAAGAGTTTGGAACTTTTGCTCTAGAAGATGGACTGAAATGAGAAAAGAAAAACATTAAAGTTCTCCTTCTCTTATCAGACATTTTATGTTCCGATGCTGAATCTATGTTGAAAAAGTGAAATGATAACGTTATTTTTCCATTTATTACACTCACCAGCCAGTGAAACCGCTTCCTCAAAGGTCTTGGAGGATTTTTCGTAGGCTCTGGCCATTTTTGAGTACTTCAATCAAGAAAAAACCAACCACCTGCTGTGATCACCAGCGAACATTTGTTATCTTGTTCTCTCAACAACGGTGCATAATATCCTTCGCGAGTCGAAATATTATTTGGCAAAGTATTAAGTAAGATTCATGAATTACGATAAGCACAGTTTTTTGTAAACATAATATATCAAATGATCTTGTTTTGATGATCATTCAAACACGAGTCAATCATTCAGTACAGCGCAAATTTAATTTACGTAGTGGATAATGAGATTCAACACTTATAATCGATTTTGTTATGAATATTACCAAAGAATGTACGTGTATTGGAGAACCAATCGTAAAATCAATAAATATCATTGTAGTGCTTACGTATGTATTGCAACTATTAGTCTGTTTTGAATGGTTTTTCAAAATAACAAAACCAAATATTGAGGCTTGTAATCTAGTTTGAAGGTTTCACATGAATTTGTGTGGAAAAAACATAATATACAATGAGAGGACCCTGAGATGATAGTGATTACACCTATAGGAGGATTTTTATAAAAAATATAAACAATTTCATTGCCCAAGTTGAAGATCAAAACTCCAAAAAGGTTTGCATGTTGCACAAGTTAGAACAAATAATTATTGTAGCATTATTGAAAACACAGATTTTTTAAACAGATATGCGGGACTCTTCCATGAAAAGAAGGGATCATTGAGTGTACCAGACAGAATGATTTTGGATGGAGTCTAAAAAAGCTTCGAATCTCATTTTTTTTTTCACGTCCGAGTCTATGGGAGCTTGGTTTGATTTCAAATGCTGAACAAGTCGTAATTTCATCTTTGTTAAATTGTTCAAAAAAAATCCATCAAAGAAAGATTGAGCTCCGTTTAATTTTTCCGGAATTGTAGTTCATTCGATGCGGTCTTGATTCTAAAATACAGATAATTCATGATGTATGGGATGGTGTTTTCTGGATTTTTGTGCTCTCGTCACATATTTGTACAGGAAAGAAAGCTTTGGAACTTTACAAATGACAAATGTGAAACATTGTGAATGTTATTGAAGTTTTTTCTATTCATCAAAAATGTCAAAGCAACAAAGCATTATTTCGCTTCAAAAGAAACTTTGAGTGAAATCTATTAGAAAAATGTTTTTACTCACTAGATGAGAATTTTGAAGGAAAGTTTAACATTAATTTGTTCTTGTTAAAAGTATTTTCATGTACTTTAATTATGACAACTTGTATTTCTGGTATTTTTATTTTGTTTTATATGTACTTTATATTATATTTCATTTCACATCTGACTATTCCTATACATTTTATGTCAAAAGGAAAAATATATTATTATTATTAATATGTATGGTTTACAACTATAATAACTCCTAGTTTATAATAAATCACGCTCAAAGCTATTTGTTTCCTAGTTTTAGAAACGTGATGTTATACTTGGTCCCAATCCTTCTTATTCTTTCCAAGTATAACATCAAGACATGCTTCAGATCTGGGAACACTATCCGTAGCAGCTTCACGAAAACCAGGCCACCAAACGCGGATTGCGATTCCAAGAATTGCATTTACCGCATACCCTGCGAGTGCGGAGAATCATACATCGGTGAAACTAAGAGACCATTGAAAGTTCGCATTGCAGAGCACAAGAAACACACGCAGCGAGGAGAAACCAGCAAATCCGGAATAGCAGAGCATGTTTGGACTCATCAACATAACATCAAGTGGGCTCGAGCTGAAATCATCCACAAGGAAGAAACCAGAAAATTCAAAGAAGCCGCATATATGTTGTCCAACAACGCATTTAGCCAAGCTAGCGTAGAGATACGTAACATATGGAAACCTCTAATTAAGCGAAAAACGACTAACTCCCGCCAAACGGTTATCTCCTGCTAAAACTAATGAAGCGGAAAGAGGGAAGAGAGGATAGGTGAAAGTACTCGAATGTCCTATAAATAGTCACATCTCGGAGGAATAAAAAAATGACACAATCGTCGTTCTCCCATTGTGCCAATTTATAGTGACCACAGCGGACGAAAAGAGTTTACGGACAAAAAGTGTTTGCAGACGAAAAATTAGTAAGTACGTGAAATGTAATTTATTGTAGAGGTTGATGAAAAAATTATTGTGTTTTAGTTCTCAGTTGATACCATCTAGTTCTTGACAGTTGTCACATTCTGAATTTGTTGAGTCAACGTCATAATTTTCAACAGAAGGGCCACATATTTATTTGTTTCTTGGAAACAATCTTCAATCTCGAAAGTTCGAATTTAAATCGAACAATCCTGATCTCGAAAGACGTCGAAATTTCCAGATTAAGGTCGAAATTTACAGATTAAGGTGGACATTTCCAGATTGAGGTCGAAATTTCAAAAAAGTGCAGAAGGGCCACATATTTTTTTCATTTGTTACTTATAAATTTCGACTTTAATCTCGAAATTTAGACTTTAATATCGAAATTTCGAGGAATTTCCAAGAAACAAACCATACACTGGCTTCTTCAGGTGTGTGAAGACTGTTTAGTGAAAATCTCACAACAAAGTGTTATTTGAATACGTTATGAATTTTCATTAAGTATAGGCCTATTTCATCAAAAATGACTAACAAATAATAAAAATATTTTTCGAGTTTAAAGTAGGAATTTCGAGTTTGAAGTTAAAATTTCGAGATTAAACTCGAAAGTTCGAGATAAAAGTCGAAATTTTGACTTTAATCTCGAATGTCCGGAATGTCCAAGAAACAAATAATAAAAATATGTGGCCTTCCTGAACCTGTTCGCGATTATTGACATTTGTAGCGTACAGCGAATTTGATGTTGATGTGTGTTCAGATCTCAGTAAATGGCTTTATAATTTGGAAGCTTTGATTATTGAAACTTTTTTGCTGCTTGCTCGAAGGAATATATTTTTTTATTGAATTGTGCTCTCAGGAAAACATCAGAAACGTTGTCTTACATTTCCAATAATTTTCTGATTAAAACTGCCTCACCAAATGCGTATTTTCCAACTAGTAAACTTATAGAAACCAACCACGTTACTACATATATCATTAGTAGTCTATGCAGCTTGTGTTTTTTTGCGGAAAGTTTTGCAAGAGTTTTGAAAATTGGTTCTGAATAGTATTTTGGGCTGCTGAACACGGACCTGAGGTTTGCCAATAGAATTTTTTACGGAAAATATGTTTTTTTTTGTAAAAATTGTGAAACAATTCGACTTAGTTTAGGTTTTTTGCGAATAACTCGAAAACTACGCGATTGGTTCAGAAAGGTCACCAAAACAAAAATAGAGAAAATGAAATTTCCTACATTTTATTTCAAGAAAGTTTTTTTCTACGGTCAACCGTTAAGCCACGGGAGAACGCTAAAAGTGGGGAAAACCCCCAAATTTCCTAAAATCGGGATTTTTGGCGATTTGACGCGGGAAACGTCTTTGTTACCCTCAAAGTTATTGGAACCAAATATTATGTATTATGAAAAAAAGTTCAATTCAATTTCAAATAATATATTGATTATAAAAACATGGAATCGTTTATATATACGAAATGAAATTTGTGTATATTAATAGTAATATGAACGCTAAAATTGTCATCATCTTCATTCTTCAATCTTCGAATTCTTCTTCGAACGGATTAGTGAGGACTGTGAGAACTCTAAAAAGTTTAGAAAGTTGTAATCCTCAAATTATTGTACCTTCGATTTTCTTACGTCCTCAACCTTTTCGAGGGTCGTTCATTAGGATCTGGATCACCTTCATCTGTAGAAGAAAAAATAAAAGCATAGAATCAGTGGAGGGAGTTAAATTTCAATAACGGATTGAGTAGTATAAAGATACTGCAAGCATTTACCTTTTGAGTTTTCTCCTTGTGGAATGTCAAACGGCAACAAATCGTCCATCTCAGCCTTGGCTTTCTCCTCGTCCTGCTCCTCCTCTTGCACCGTTTCAATGTTATTACAGGTGTCCTCACAATTCATGCATAAGGAGGAGCAGGATAGATCTGCCTTCCTGCACCCACAATTTCGCTGGCAATTTGTGGTGCACTTGCACGAAATCAGCTTTAGAAGCGCAGGGGGAGCAAGCGTGATCACTGGCTCTAAGCCTGAGATCGCTTTTCTCCAACCCCACTCCTCAGAGTCTTTTTCCACACCAAGCCAGTGCTGAACCTGGTGGTAGACCCTGAGAGAGAGAGAGCTCCCTCGCTGCAGCAGCACTAGGTGGTAAAGCTGCTACGTTTGAGCTGAGCGTGAACGCTGCCTTGCTGAAGATGAACCTCAGGTGGTGATGAAGATGAAGATGAACCTCAGTGTGGGTGTGGTTTTCCATGCGTTCTCCTGCGGCGATTACTGCTTCCTGGGAGGCGTTGGGGTTTTTGAAGCTGGATTTCTTCACAAGCGTATTCAAAAATTTCGTCTTTCCTTGCCTGAAGAGGGCAGGGAACCCGCTTTGAAAACAATCATTTCATTGAGAAATTTTCCGTTAGCTTTTATTGCTTTCACCTTAAAACTATTCAGTAAAGGTCATTTGTCTACTGGATTGTTGCATAGTACCTTGTTTCAACTTATACCTGTAAAAGGTAAGTGAACTTTAAGTCAAGAAATCCTTTAAAATGTATTGAATTTTACTTAAACAGTTACCGACAATTGTGATAGGAATCAAGAATTCTTCAATAAGACAACTTAGTGTAAGTTTAACGAATACTTCCTTCAATATTGCATTCCCGTGTCAAATCGCCGAAAATCCCGATTTTTTGAGTTTTGGGGGTTTTCCCTCACTTTAAGCGTTCTCCCATGGCTTAATGGTTGACCGTAGAAAAAAAAATTCATTACATAAAATGTAGCAAATTTCATCTTCTTTCTTTTTGTATAGATAATCTTTCTACACAAAATGCGTAGTTTTCGGGTTATTGGCAAAAAACCAAAACGAAGTCGATTTTTTTCACAATTTTTGCAAAAGAATCATATTTCCCGTAAAATATTCTGTTGGCAAACCTCAGATTCGTGTTCAGCAGGCCAAAATACCATATAGAACCAAATTTCAAAACTTCCCGCTAACTGCCCTTTTTTGACACAAGCTGCCTAGAGTATAGGGGTTCCCCGGGGATTAATTTTGGATCTAATAGCTTTTATCACCTATGCTTAATTACAGAAAGTGCTACAAGCTTGTATCTACTCAATTTGAAAAATCCTTCGAAGAAGAACAACATTATTCTAATACTAGATTACGAAATAATGCCCTAAATATCAATGTTCCATACAATTAGCGATAACTATTCGAATTATTGAGTATAAAAAATATTTATTTTCTATTATTTCTGAATGAATCTCGGTCTGTCTGAAGGTGGTTGACAATGTTTCATGGTGAATTAGTTCGAACTTCCATTGTCTAATATGATATGAAATGAAATATTTTTTTTCATTTGTTATTTCAAAGATTTCAAAACATATCATATTAGACAATAGAAGTCAGAACTGATGAGAATCTCGGTCAGCTCTGTTTATAAGGTAATGAAATAAATGGGACAACATCACAAATGTATTACGTAATCAATAAATTAATTTCTATATACAATTTATATATGATTGAATAGCTAAGCAGGAACTTTTTCTTTTGTTGGTTTTTTCTGGGATGCCATCAGCAGGACAATGATGATGACCACTGAAAATAAAATATTGAAGTTAGTTTAAATTGAAATGGATATACTTTTAAGAGACATCAATTTTTGGAAAAAAAAGTTTTGGCTTTCTACTTCTCCATCTTCATACAAAATGATGTGATACACAAACTGGAAGAAAAGCCCCCATGAAACAACTACTCTCATGTAAATATTGAATCACTCGAAAGAAAAATACTGTCGCAACAAATACTTTCTTATGAACACTGTATTATACAAAAACACTGTTCTGTATTCAGTTTGAATGAAGATCCGATAAGGCAAGTGTCTTACCAGTCAGGATGACAGTGCATGTAAGTGAAATTTCAACTCTTTCATTTACTGTATTGTATAGTAATTCTGTGAATGATATCTGATTCAATTCCATAAAGAATCGTGTGGGAAAGTGTTTCCACGTGAGGGACTATTCAATCGTCGAAATAATCACTTCTGGGCTTCAGAAAATCCCTATTTCATTAGACAATGGGCGATAATGTTTTTTGTATGCTCACGGATGATAAAGTTTCTATTTGCATTTATGAAGAAAAGTTGAATTCCCAGAAATATTTAGATATTTTGAGATCGACTATGAGTGATTTTCTAGACAATTTGCCCCTGAACTTGTATCGGAATTGTTGGTATCAGTTGGATGGATCACCGGATCTGGCTCCCCTAGATTTTTACCTCTGGGGAAAAATCTAAGGAAGGGTATATAGAACACCTATCATTACGAAACAGGAACTGAAAGAGCGGGTTAGATGTGCCTTCGAAGAAATCGACCCGTCAGAAATCCGCAGAGCCACGACTGATCACATAATAACATCAATCCATCAAAGTTTCAAGCACCTGAGCTACTGAATTTTTGTCATGTCAGTATCAAATGTCAAATAATTGCGAAGCTAGTTTCACAATTTTATCTCTTGTTTTTTAGATTAGAATTAATTTTGTTATCAATTTAATTTTGAAAAATGTTCGTTCTTCTGCCAAAATAGTAATGTTTGTCATACACCCACTATGTAATTTCATTCATGTATTCCATTAAACCTTTCTGAACTAATATAAAGTTATTATTCATTATTCAATGTGTTTACTAAATACATTTTTCGCCGAATTTTGTATTTGAAGTGTTATATTTGTTTAGAAGCAAAAAATTATAGAAGAAATCAAAACTCATAAAAGGTCAGAGATAGGTCTACGACATAGTTGATTAAAGTTGTTCACCTTGGTAGGCTGAATTCAAAAATTGAATAATATACAGGGTGTTCTATTTGAAAAAAAAAAATAGTCGTTTTTCAAATATACAAATTGAGACGTATTTTTCAGACACTCTATATGAAATAAGATTTGAGTTTCGTTCTGAAATAACAACCAACATATCTTATCTTAATGTTGCCAGAATTTGAATTCGGTGTATCAGTTAATTCGATACCTATTAAATATTAAAAATAACATGTTTTCGCCAACAAAAATAATTAATATTTTAAAAACGGTGAGAGATTGGTATAGAACATAGTTCACAAAAGTAATTCGGATTTCGATGCAGAATTCAAAAATGATATAATATATTGGGTGTTCTATTTGAAATTTCCAAGTTGATGTCAGTTAAATGTAGATGTGGCAACAATGCGGCGATGAAAAAATTTTCAAACCATCTACATCTTAGCCATCTACATCGGTAACCAAAATTTGAATCTCCCATCTTTTTTGTTCTCTAGATACGTCTAATAGATATATATATATATATATATATATATATATATATATATATATATATATATATATATATATATATATATATATATATATATATATATATATATATATATATATATATATATATTACAATGTAGGTTTTCACGGATGGTAGAATATGATGTGTTGTTCTTCCGGGTGTTCATCCGTATATATATATATATATATATATATATATATATATATATATATATATATATATATATATATATATATATATATATATATATATATATATATATATATATCTATAGACTTAGTTTTTGAAACTTATTGCTTCCTTCCTTTGGAAGTTCCCCACAGTTTTTTGTATGAAGATGGAAAAGTAGAAAGCCAAAACTTTCTTTCCCATTGAAGTCAGTGTTATTGAAAATACTCAGTAGGTTTTTTGGAAAGCATTATTTTAGAAACAATCGATGATTGCAACTAACTGAATGTAATGTATATGATTAGTTACAATGATAACCCTCATTGAAAACAAATGTATGAATGAAATGATTTCAATGGATTGAAAAACATACAATGAGTATTGGATACTTTAATAGGGTATAATTTCATCGTTGAATGATACTTCAAAATTTAGTTACATACCTATATGAGCTGCTCCACAAATATAAAACAGATAATCGCATGCGTTATATACAATTAAACCCCCAGTGTTAGAGCCCGTAACGGCACCAAATCTTCCAAACATCAGCGACACAGCAAGAGCCATTCCACGAATTTGCGTCGGGAATAAATCCACAACAACTGCATTGACTACCCCTACTCCGGTGGCAACCATTAGGAAAATACCTAGAAAAGACAAGAAATTTTCAACGCACGGCATAACCTACATCCCGAAGAAATGAATTTTAAAGCCATTCATAATTATCACGTATTCATATATACCGGGTGGGGCACCCCATACAACACGGTCCCTGTAAACCAAACCATAAATTTTTTCGGGATTTTCTCCATTTCATTTCTCAAAGAAAATTTTTTTGGAGTCTATTTTGGTAGCTCGAAAAAGTGTAACATATCGAAGTTGTGTTTATTTAAATGGAACACCCTGTATTTTGTTTCACTTTTGTGCATTTCGTTACACTTTTCACATATAGTCAGTGGGTATACTTGATGACTGGCTATAAATCAAATAATCTAAAAGAACAATTCATTCAGGCCAGTCTCAACTCCCTACACTGTAGGTAAATGGACTGACACCTATCAGAAAACAACTACTCGCCTGGCTAATACCACGAAGGGCGTTGGATTATACCCGACAGGTGTCAGTGCAGGATTCTCCACTGAAGTTATTCCTGCATATATGCTGTTGGCGCGATAAAACAGCTGCAATAGATTTTCAATTATTTATTGGAACACACTTGCAGACCGGTTTCGGGCTGTTTGGCCTGCACTGACACCTGTCGGATATAATCCAACGCCCTTTGTGGTATTAGCCAGGGGAGTAGTTGTTTTTTTTTGATAGGTGTCAGTCCATTAACCTACAGTGTAGGGAGTTGAGGCCTGAACGAATTGTTCTTTTAGATGATTTTATTTCGTTACACTTTCGTGTAACGATTATGATTGTGTAACGATTGTATAATGTATATGGATTATAAAAGGAGTATAAAAGAGGCTTTGGGCTATTGATTTCGATAAAACTCATTTCTCAATATTATACAGAATGTTCAAAAATCATTATCACTTTTTTATGATTTCGGACAAAGATAACTTTGTTATTTCAAATAGAACAGCCTGTTTTTTTTTGATCGAAACAATATAAAATTCAACTATCTTTCATTTCATTTTGGGGTTCCCTATATCTAACCTAAATAGTTTTTTAGATTTAATCTTTTTCAAATAGTAGTTCTAATTTCAATAACTTTCAAAAATATCTCTAAAGAAAAAAATATCAGATTTGTCAGTTAAAAATTATCGCACTTGCAAGTTCGAGTAAAAAAAATTGTTAATCAAGTAAGGCACAATTAGCTGGAAAATCGCGATGAACATTTTTTGGCCGCGAATTATTGTTCATTCATTTATCCAGTAGGTGCCTGAATTTTTTCTATTCATAATCCAGAGAACCCATTTCAGGACGTATTTTCAACCCTCTGGGAAAATTATATATATTGACCCTACAGTTCCGGGAGGTAGGATTTTTTGGTAGATTTCTTCTTCTCTTTGAATCTGTTTATTCAGTTTCAATTAATTGTTTATAACTTTTGCAGTTTTTCAGTATTTAATTTTACACTCCTTCTCCATATTTCAACTATCTACTATATCTTCGAATATCTCCGATTTTCTTTTAGTTTTTGGAATTTCTAGTCTACGAACATGTAAGAAAACATTTTTTCATAATTTCTCTGAATACGAGACCTATATGTTTGGAGCAGAAAAACTTTTGTTGATCTATGAGCAGGAAAAAACAGATGCACCGTGTTAGGAATCACACGTTAATCGTTAGTCGTTAGATCGTACAAGTTTCGACTTTTGAGAGTTGCCGTTCGTAAAATGGCGACAGCTGGTTAACGGAAAACAGACAAACAGGCACACAGAAATTGTTTTTTTGTGGTGCAAAGTTCCTCAATACTTCCCAGTTTCAACATTAGCTGACTCGAATTCACTCATATGGTTGAGTAATTGAATGAATGAATGTGCTTCTCATGTATAAAATAATGTTCTACTTTGTCTATGAATGTGAACTGTAACAAATTTATATCCAGTGTAGGTAGCTGAATTCCTACTCAAAATGTATTTGAACAGTGGTAAATTACATAAAAAAAGCATTATGTCCATTAGTTATCTATTTACCTTTCGACAAAACAAGTACGAGTCAGTTTCAGAAGCAATTGAGAAGACTAGAGAAACTTAGCCCATAATAGACGAATTTCTAGAGGTGTATTTCTATTTTTTCTGTTGATGGGGCAGTAAAAGTATTTCCCGGACGATATTTTGGATGTACGTCTTGTATTTACCAAAATTATAAAGTTTGAATCATGTTTCGTTCAGATCGGTAGAGCGAAAATACAAAAAAAATAAATAAAAAACTTAAAGTGATAGTAGAGGGTTGAATATTGTTGAAGGAATTTTAGAAATTTCTTTTGAAAATTTCTTTGGTGTAGATTAGAACGTGACAACTAAAGTGGGGCTCACATTCAGTCAATATTCAAGCAAAAACTAACTGCAAGGTTGAATTTCAATCATATCTACTAATAAGAAGTGCCATATGGTACAAACTTTATTGGTGTATAATTGACTGAGTGAAAAACAACCACATATGACTTGAACATAAATAAAATGTATGTCCTATAAAAACTTGCTTCTAACACAATAATTCCATCGCATTTCAATTATTAGCAATCTTTATCACGAAGTAGTCATAAAGCTAGATTTTAATTACAACAAGACAAAGTTATTCGAATATTGTTGAATCATAGAAAACAAACGTCAATAACATTTGCGAACGTATGAAGGAAATATTTTGGACCAAACCAGAACAGAATTACGGTCTCTCGACGCGCGTTTCGCTAACCAAGTTAGCGTCTTCAGGAGATCATTATGACTACTATGTAAGTGTTTTTATGAGCTAGTGGTCTAACTACTACCTGTTCGTAGTACCTAAAAACTACCGGTTAGTATTACCTAACTACTACCTGGTATTGTTCCTATGCTAAACTACCTGTTTTTTTGATACCTCTAATTTGTTATGTATTTCCTCTGTGTTTGTGACTATTCCCTACATTTTTCTCTGATATTCATCTATCTTTCATTTAGAATTATTACGTATAAGACCAAACACGAATCTGGATCACAGACGTGGATGATGTATTTGCCGTTTTCGATACGAATAGGAGTAAGGTAGAGAATTTTATATATTGTCTCAACAACAGATTTGCAAGTATTAAATTTACGTAAGAAACTGAAAATAACGAAGAACTACTATTACTGGATGTACTACCTATTGTAAACGTCGATAAGGGCCTAGAGTTTGATTTACAAAGAAAGAATACGAGCACTTTCGTGTATATCCCTGACAGCTCCCATCATTGCCCACAACAAAAAATGGCAGAATTACAATTTCTTGTCCATGGACTGCTCACATTTTTCTTCTGCAAAGAAATGTATGAGTGGCTTTCAGAATTACACGTACATTTTAACAAGTGTTGGACAGTCCGAATAACAAGACGTTGGAAACAAATGTCTGCGATTTACGAAATAAGATGCGAGTATTGTGATAAGAAATATGTTGGTCAAACCACACGGACTATATTAGCTCGCTACAAGAAACATGCTTCGCATGGTCGGTTTCATAAAACGGAAAAATCTAGTGTCGCTGAACATGTCATAGAGAACGACCACAGAATAAGTGAGAAACGTTTAAAATTATTCATACCGGTACATGACAACAGGTTTCTGGATGCCTTCGAAAGCTTGGAAATCGAAAAGTATGGAATGAGTTTTATGAATAGCAACAAAGTTACCCTAAATGGGTTGGCAACCCCTCCAAAAAATCTTAAATGATTCAGGTGGCGACTGGCATATTATTTCAAATTCACCTGAGATTTCTTTGTAAAACACACATTTTTTTGTAAAATGAGCCCTTGAAAATCTTCAAATAATAAACGGATACATTGATCAAAGAAGGTGATGGGTTTCATCAGAATTGAATAGATAGTTTTGTTCTGATTTCAGATCAATAAACATTGTCTAGATAGTGAAAATCGTTGGTATTTCATCTCCTATTCTGAAGTGAACGTTACAAATCATGTTGGTTCAAATAATTGCAATGTTAACTTAAAATTATAAACTAAGAAAGTTTCAGAATACCTACAATTAGAGCGGAGGCTGGTGTGTACCCTCCTCCCCCCTCCCCGTGGAAAGTTTGAGGTTTTAGGTGTTGCGAATTACAGCATATCCCGGAAAAACACAAAAAAATCATGAAAACTACCAAGTATTTGATATATTTGAATTCTTTGCTTCTAATATTTTTTTTTGTTTCAGATAAAATTTAAAAATGTCTGATGAGAAGCCTTTAAGTTTAAAGAGAAATGGAGCATCAACATTACAAGGCAAAAGATGCATTATTCATTTTGATGAAAACAAATCTGACACTTTACTAAGGCCATTTTCGGCCCAATCATTTCAAAAAGTTCGTGACTGTGTTGAAGTAAGACTTAAGGAAAGCACTGACAGTTAAAACTTTGAAACAGTATGTTCCATTGGTTCTCAATACAGATTATGACTTTTATCATCGCTGGTGTTACCAACAATTTACAAACGTCTCAAAAATTACAAAACGAGTGCGGGGCAAGGACAGTGAGCCGTCCACGTCCAGGCGTGCACACAAATCTGGTTCAATAGGAAATATATTTCCAAGTGTTAGCTGAATTTTTTGCAATAAAAATCTTAAATGGATTTCTTCACAAAAGAAGTGTGAGCTACCTACAAAATGTTCAACTGAAATTGGTGGGACATCCATTTTAGAAGCTGCAGAAGCAAGGGCAGACGAAAACTTGTGTAAATTGAGAGATGTTGATTTCATAGCTCGGGAGGTGCACCATCATAATCAGATTCGTAAGGAATATACAAGAAATCCTGATAGGCGTCCCCATGCTGATATAGACAGTGAGTCACTTGCACAGCAAAATGCCCACAAATTGAAAAAATTATTGTCAAGAAAGTATAATTGTTGGTGGTAATGTTGAACGCATGTTGATACTTCATGAGCGATATTTGTCATTCATGACTGAAAAGAGAAGAGTTATAAAACTGACAAATTGAAAGACATATTGAAAAAACATTTTGTCAATAAGTTATCATTTTGGCAGCCAAACTACAGGAGCGAGCTTGTTTACTCATCATTTATACAATCTGGAGAAGCTGAAGAAGCTGCATCCGAAGCAGCTTCATCTGATATGCGAAGGATACAAGAAGCTTCAATGATTTTGAGACGACATGTCCAGCAGACATATGAGAATTTACTTTCAATGCCTTGGCCTCCTCCAGCCGAATTCTTGGCGTAAGACGAAACCAAAGCTCCCGATATACTATATGAATTTCTTTCGAATGTGACAAGCGGGAAACCACTGAAAACTGCACATGACAAAATTGAACGCACAGTGAATTGGATTATTATTCAAGAGAGAAGTACTGTGTCGCAGACATTTAGTAGCCCCCCTGATGTACCTAGAACTAAACAGCGTTCTGTGAAATTGAGGGATCCCTACGACCTTGTTTCATTCTAAAGCATCCTGAGCCCAACATTGAAGCAACATTGAAGATGAACCAGAAGTACTAAACTTGGACGACATAATACACGAGGATGAAGAAAACTACAGTGACAAAAAGGACAGTTGATTACAAAAAAATAATGATACTACAAAATCATATCATGTTGGTTGAGTTAATTTGTGATAAAATTGTATTTTCAATATTAGACTTTGAATATATACTGTATGTTCATAAAAAATGATAATTATTGTACCCTTTTGTATTTTCAATTTGAATAAAACAAAAGTAATTGTTTTTTTAATTCTTCAGTATTTCATTATTATCCTTTTTTTTCACTGAGGATACACTACAAAAACACACTTTGGTCTATTTTCCACGATATTTCTTTATTGTTGACAAGTTTCGGCTATGATACCATTTTCAAAACTAACTGATTACATTTAAATCTGAGTAATATATACCTATGTTGCCTATCCTATCATAAATAATTTGGTATAAAATTTTTGTATACCTGTAATATCCATGAACATAACAAAATAAAGCTTTTTATATAATGTAGGTTTTGG
The DNA here is from genome assembly GCF_025532065.1 of Leptinotarsa decemlineata. NCBI lineage: Eukaryota > Metazoa > Arthropoda > Insecta > Coleoptera > Chrysomelidae > Leptinotarsa > Leptinotarsa decemlineata. The sequence continues at coordinate 6,187,159 of NW_027412587.1, forward strand.
TAACTGGATTATAGGTTCAGGAGAGGACTATTATTTAGATCAAGTTGTTCGTTGAGGACAATAGAATTGGTATTTTTCTCTGACCTGTTTATTTCCATAGATTCCAACAGATTCAACATTTTCCCTTTTTCGCATGTGTGAAGGATCTTTAAATTATCTTTATGTATTTTATGTTTCCAATTTTGAAGATGTTCGTACATTAATGATTTTGTATCCAAAATGCCATGTTCGTGGTACCTTGTATCAAAATTTCTACCAATTTGGCCTGTATATATGGCGGGGCATTCACCACATTCTAGTCGATATATACCAGATTTCAATGAACATGAATTTCCACAAAATAAACAACAAAGAAGTTTTTATATTTTCTTTAATGTGCTGTAATTTTAAAAAGCAAACAATTGAATCATTAATCTGGTAGGTAATACAAATAAAAAAAAGTATAAGTCATAAATTCCCACGGGGGGGGGGGACGGTTTCATATTGGTAGCTCTAAATACTTTTTAGTGAAAGTCTCACTTTAAATTTACGGAGACTGGATTAATTGCTAACAGAAAAACAGGGTTACTAACAAAACAGCACGGGTTACAATTTTAGGATATGTTCAACTGAATCCTTCTTCAAGACAATTAGAAACAACAATTCCAAATATTCAAAATATCTCAAACACCATTGGTTCTTTATCTATAGGATACATCCTGTGCAAGAGATTGGTAAAGATGAATTAGACCGTCCTTCACAAGGGATAAATGCCAGAATTTTGAACAGTTCTTTTTTTTTTGAAACTCTACGTGCTTTTTTGATGTAATGGAGATGTGAACGGATTCAATTTCTGCAATTATGTGAAAACACCATTCACCAATATCCAGAAAAGTTAAATGATTATTTTCACAAACTACACTTAAACGATTTGATCTCCACTAACTTTATTGAAAATAATCATAACATGTTTCGCTAAAACATTAGCTTTTTCAAATGATTATGATTTTTCAAATTAATCATTTGAAAAAGCTAATGTTTTAGCGAAACATGTTATGATTATTTTCAATAAAGTTAGTGGAGATCAAATCGTTTAAGTGTAGTTTGTGAAATTACTATGGATCTTCATCAAGTAACGGCCGAATCAATCAGAAAGTTAAATGATTAGCCTGGAATTTTCGGAAATGATATTGTTGGTCATATTTTATTACTCAAGATCTCATCCACCACAACTTTGTTGAAGTTAATGAAATCAACGACCAAATTCCAGAAAACGGTGTTTCAAAAAATGGCGTTTCTCCACCCTACGCAGCTCCTGAACGTGTAGTTTTAAACCAATATATTCTCCAACACCGTAAAACGAGTTTCATAGAAAGACCCCCAAGATCGTCAGATCTAACACCACTGGATTCTTTCTCGCAGGATGATCTGAACCCTTTTCGAAAGGTGGATTTTAATGAGTAACAAATAATTTCAGTGTGTTTACGATCAGCGAAAGCAAAATCGACTTGAGTCCAGGGCCTCCTTGTCGTTGTTAGAGTACAAAATTTGGGTATTTTATATTGTATATCGTATTGGAGATTGCTAAGTAAATGTTTCGTATCTTACCTAATGTTATTTGAATGACAGTATAGCCGTGCAATAATTGTGCGCAAATTCCACACACCGTCGTAACAATCATGATTCCTATGAGAAGTCTTTTGGCTCCGATGATGTTGATGAAAGTACCATTGAAGATGTAACATACAGCGTAACAACCTCCTACTATCAAGGAAACTAAGAAGACGCTCTCGTTTACTGTATCAGAACAACTATCAGACTGGAAAACAGAAAACAAAACACACAATCAGTGGGAAAAAAAATCAGCCACTTACATTAAAATTCCAAGTACTGCCATTTACATTTGTTTAGTTAGTTCTTACGATTGACTTGCGAATGATGCATTTATGATTCGAAGTATCAAATGAAGCTAACTTATATATACTCTTTACTTAACAGTTCACCAACATTTTTGGGAAAAAAAGTTTATAGGCTTTCCATTACTCCATCTTGTTACAAAAATTGTGGGAATCTTCCAAAGAAAGGAAGGAATCAATCAATTTCAAAATAAGTAACTATATATATATATATATATATATATATATATATATATATATATATATATATATAGATATATAGATGTGTAGATGAAAGCCAAAAATTTTCTTTCCTAAAAATGAATCACTCCTAAAAATATAACCCTTTCAATTTTCACCAACATGCTTATCTAAACAATTATGAAGGTGAATTTCATTAGTTCATACTTCCATTGTCTGATTTATTATAAAATGATTTGAAATCCCTGAAAGAACTAAAAGAGAAGTATTGAAAATGAATAGCTGAAAATAATTATATTAAGCAAAAAACCTGAAATGAAATAATAGTGAAATAAAATACAAGTGAAAATAGAACAATTGAACAAAAAATTAAAATTAAAAAGTTAAGATATTCCAAGTCAAGTTACTTCACGACGTTTCGATTGTTAGTATCCACAATCGTCTTCGGGTGATGACACAACCAGTGCCTGCACTTTCCTAGCTCAGAGGATAATCGGAATGGGTTAGGAAAATTGGTTCCAAGTACAACATCAGAACCTGCTTCAGATCCGGAAACACTAACCGTAGCAGCCTCACGAAAACCAGGTCACCAAACGTGGACGGCGATTCCAAGAATTGCATTTACCGGATACCCTGTGAGTGCTGAGATCATACACAGAGAGGAACATTGGTTTAGGAGGAAATTCAAAGAAGCCGCATACATGTTGTCTAACAACGTATTTAGCCAAACTAGCGTAGAGATACGCAACATATGGAAACCCACCATCAAGCGAAAAATGGCCAACTCCCGTCATCTCCCACTAAACCAGTAAAGCGGAAAAAGGAAAGCGGCGATAAGTGAAAGTACTCGAATTACCCATAAATAGTCATCTCTCGGAAGAATCAGTCCAGTCATCACCCGAAGACAATTGTGGATACTAACAATCGAAATGTCGTGGGATAACTTGACTTGGAATCTCTTAACTTTTTCATTTTTATTTTTTGTTCAATTGTTCTATTTTTACTTGTATTTTATTTCACTATCATTTTTTCAGGTTTTTTGCTCAATATAATTGTTATTTTCAGCAATTCATTTTTAATTCTTCTTTTTTAGGATGTTCAAATCATTTTATATGATATCAGACAATGGAAGTTCGAACTAATGAAATTCACCATGAAATATTATCACCTTCAAACAAATTATGAAGGTGGTGAGCGTTGAGGGTCAAACCTAGAGGCCCCGAAATGGTACATTGAGGAACTCATGTATGCAATAATTTTTTTACTTACAACCAATAGTTTTGTCACGGTGTCATTTTCTGGTGGATTTAGTGCTATATTCACATTTTTATTGTTTTGATCGTACATGACTGATTTGCACATGGTTACCTCGCTCTGTGAAACTACTTCTCCGTATTCAGACATGAGATTCAGAACTGTTGGGTACCACATGATTACCGCTGCAGTCCTGAAAACAAAATATAACATAATACTATATTTTCAAAATTATCCAAAAATATCGACAGTGATTTCGAACTATTGATTCCTAGCCATTCGATTATTACATTTTATATCTCTCTCCTCCAAATTATTAACTTGGTAATGATTGAGGTTTTGTTTCCTTTGCCAAAAAATGTTTCAGAAATGTTGACATGGTCTTCTAATTAAAAAAATCACTTCTGTTCTCTTAATATTTTGAAAAAAATTTCAATACCTCGAAGTTTTAAAGAAAAATGAAAAGAGAAATGAAAAATTTGTTTTTTCCATGTTTCTTACCACTTTTATTTGTAACTAACGTTACTGCAGTTTCGTCCTATATGGACATTCTCAAACTTATACAAAAAATATTGAGTTTATAGTATAAGTTTGAGAATGTCCATATAGGACGAAACTGCAGTAACGTTAGTTACAAATAAAAGTGGTAAAAAACATAGAAATTGTCATTTCTCTTTTCATTATGATCTCTTACCACGTAGTAACGGCTACATCCATCAATTTATTTTAAAGAAAACTTTATTATTTAGCAGTACCATGAGAGCAACCATTGCTCGATTGGTATTGCTCAAAAATAGTAAGTTTGCCTTTGAAAAAAAATGGACATTCATCTGGAAGAATTTTAAGGCCAAATGGTATTGGAAGAGATTATTTCCTGAAGTATCCACAGCTGACTGCACCGATATAAGAGCAAACTCTCAATTCTCGAATTGAATCAGTTTTATCACCTGAATAACAGGAAATTTCAACAAGAATATTTATTGGAAATTATAATTATTGAAGAAAATGTTCGTATACATAAACAGAGTACGTAAATGACTGAATTCGAATTTTTCAACAAGAGAATTTCACTTTCAAAATCTATCATTATACCTTAACATGAGACTGCGGAACTGGTACTTGAGTCACCCGACGTCGCGTATTCTTTTCGATTCTTACTATCTAAAATAATGTTTCAATTCAAACCAAAAATGCCTTATTATACCAATAGATTTTGAAAAGGGTACTGAGATTTCTGAATATCATGGAAATTGTTATTAGACAAGGTGGAGTTTGAATTGAATGATTGTTTCATTTTAGTGAGGTTATGTCAATCAGTGAGGTGTGGTAATTCGTTTATCATTTCAGTCTTGTATCTTTTCATTGAATTGGTGAGTTTTATTTCATTCACATTTTCTGTCTGAGTAGAGTTAGGGTCACAATAATATCAAATTGGACCTGAGAATTTCTGTAGAAGTATGCATAGAAAGTTTTAATATTTGATTTCACTGGTTCAATTTGATAAGAACAAAGACAGTGATTGGAATTGTGAGGATGATGCATATGCATAACTATAAGCCCTTGGAGTCACATTTGAATCAAGAATATTGACAGCTAGATGTTAGTTTTATGTATGCCAGTTTTATCGCTGCTAGAAACGGGGTTTTATTGCTGTGAAACTATTTTGGTTGCCTAGCTTTCAATTTCATGATATTTCATCGATTTAAAGAAAATAGTCACTGTGAAACCAATTTTGGTGGCCTAGTTTTCAACTTTTTCATCATTTTATCAGTTTGAAGTAGTATTATAAGTGGTACATATCATTTGAATTCCATTAATATATAATGTGTGAATATATACGAATATCACATATTCAGTAAATATTTTAAATGATTGAATGTGATAATAAATCAATAACATTTGAAATGGACGCAGAAAAGTAATATTTTTCATTCTTTTCCTGACTTCAGTGCACTGTATTTTTGGAAAATTATGCTTCGAAATAAAATACAACTTACGTGAAAAACATGATAAACTGCAACATACTGACCATCATGGTCCTCAGCAGATATTCTTTCCTGAACAGCGGTGCCGTTTGTTCCCACATGGACCTCAGCAGACCTTCGTTTTTCTCATGGTTCACTTCAGAAGTTTCCTCCCAGATTATTGAACTCACTGGAAATTCATCCTCACTTTTTCCGGAATTGATAGAAAATATTTTCCTCAGAATAGCTAAGGCTTCTTGGTGCTTTCCTTGTGAGATCAAGTACTTCGGGCTTTCTGGTAAAAAAAAGACGAGCACAGCGAAAAAGAGGCACGGTAAGGAGTATACGATCATAAGCAATCGCCACGGCCGAAAGCTGACGTTCAGGCCGCTTATTTCGTAGGACCATTCCTCAGGAAGAATAAGCCAAGCCAGACCTGGAAGATACATGTTGCCCAGCGCTATGAAGGTGGATATCCATGATACTACTTTCGCTCGGTATTTATTGTCATGAAATTCGCCTACGTATGCGTAGATGATTGCTGACGATCCACCGATTCTGCAAAATAAAAATGATGGATATAGATCTGAAGAACGTGAGAGCTTTTACTGAAATTCCTAAGTTTTTACATCTCTGCATCATCATTGTCTGTGCAAAAATTAGAAAGTGTTAGTACTAATAATGTATTATCAGATCATTGAATATCAAGATGATAATATCCTACTGAAATATCAGAAGGACTTCAGACAAAACCCATTCATGTTAGTCAGCTTCCCAAGTTTGAAAATTGAAAGAAAGGGCATTATTTTGTAGCTATGTTTTTGGATCTAAAAAGAACCTGTAGATAATGGATCCCCATATACAGGATGTCCCTGGACTTCCTCTTTTCCTCTCGGGAATGTATAGATGGGGTCAAAATATCACCAGTACTTCATATAACTTTTTTTCCTAAAAGTCTTCGTAACCAAGTTACGGGCCCTCGAAGTTACAAAATGAAAAATGTTTTTCTTTGATAACTTTTCAAGTGAATATTCAAAATCATCCAAATTTTGGTAATTGACTAAACAAATGAATTCCGTCGATGAGCTTTCATGCAGGAGTCAGTTGTTTTGCTACAAAGTCAGGAACGGACTACCCCATCGGGGGTAGTCCGTTCCTGCAAAGAATGCTAAAATGAAGTCGTAAACAAAAAGTACAGTACCTATATGGAAGTTTAAGTCACAATTGTGATAGCAGATATTTTTTCAAAAGAAATATCAAGTTCTGTAGATTCGTGGTGTTTTTAAACTAACAAGCTACTCTACTATGAAATATCGAATTCATTCCATATTTTGTATGTACATAATACGTGTGGAATAATCACGTTTCGTGTTGATCAGTTATCTGAATCTCATGAAACTCAACATTCGAATGTTTCAAATTCTTCTTCACAGCTAAACTGTTGAGGAGTTTCACTGATAATTATAATTTTATGGGAGAAATTCTTTAACACGAATCTAAATTTAGCTGAAAAAACGCACACCGGAAAAAATATTTACTATACTAATAAAAAGCAAACGAATGAACTACAAAAACGGCTGCACATGATCAGGTGAAAAATATCCAGGGAATAATTATGTTCCATTTCTTTCACAGATGTTGACAAAAAAACCTTTTAGAAAGTTTTGATAAAAAATGAGAAACTGGAATGCGATTTTGTTTTGTTGAGTGGTGCGTTGTCATATGACTATCATTGTATTGTCAATATTCTATAGGATATTTTGAATTTTTTTGATATGGCCGAACAGTTTACATTCAATGAATATGCAGATATGCATGTATTTTATGGACGAGCATTTTGTAATGCTGCAGAAGCTCGTCGTCTGTAATCCGAGCATTTTCCCAATCGAACGGTACCGTCAAGAGAAACATTCGAGCGTGTCGATCGCAGCTTGAGGGAGACAGGTATGTAATAATTGATAATTAATTTGAGCACGTTGTTTTATTTCGATATTATTGTAGGTACAGTTTTGCCAAAACGAGGTGGTGAGGGCGCTCCTAGGACTGTACGTACCGTTGTATTGGAGGAAAATATTTTGGAAGCCGTCGCTGATGATCCTTCAATGAGCATCAGAAATCTATCAGAACAGTTCCATACATCCAAGTCCACCACTATTCATAGAATAATTAGGGAACAACTGCTCCACCCATTTCACATCCAGAAGGTACATGCCATGACACCTCAAGATTTTCCAGCACGACTGGAATATGCCAATTGGTTCATGGATAGGCAAAGAGAGGATATGACTTTTATTAATCGAGTTTTATTCACTGATGAAGCAGGTTTCAGTAGAGATGGAGTTATCAACTCTCATAATCTCCATATATGGGCCGAAGAAAATCCCCATGGGATATTGCAAACCAAACACCAACGGAAATTCAACGTGAATGTTTGGGCTGGTATCATAGGAAACTCTCTTATAGGACCATTCGTTCTACAGGACCGATTGAATGGAGAACGTTATTTGGAGTTCATTCAGAACGATTTGAATGGACTTTTGGAACATGTTCCATTGCAAACCCGAAGAGATATGTGGTTTATGCATGATGGCGCTCCTCCTCATTTTAGTTTGATTGTGCGTGACCATCTGAACCATATTTTCCACAATAGATGGATTGGTAGAGGTGGGCCATATTCATGGCCATCGCGGTCTCCGGATTTAAATCCATTGGATTTCTTTCTGTGGGTACATCTAAAAAGCCTTGTTTACGCTACACCTATTCACACAAGAGATGCATTGTTGAATAGAATAACATTACATTGTGAAGCCATACGAAACGACCCTGGAATGCTATTTCATTTCTGTACATTTTCTTAGTCTTCGCAGACTAAGAAAATGTACAGAGAGAGAAGGTGGTCATATCGAGCAGTTTCTGTAGCGGATTTTTCATTTCTGTTTGCTCTTGAGGCTCTTGAGTTTCGTTAGTTAAACGTGTTTGCATTATAAAAATTCGTTATGACATCTCAGGATAAATGTTGTTGAATTAACGTTATCATTATTATTTCTGCTTTGATAATTATTCATTTCAAATAATGGTGGACGAGCGGGTTTGATGTCGTCGAGTGAAACTACATTTTTATCAAGACTCGTTGCTCCGATCGACTTTCCACACGAGTACTTTTATCCATAAAATTGTCCAAGTAACCTTAATTTGTTGAAAAATATTGAAAAATATCTGTCATTTCAAAGTTTTGGGGTGTGGACCATCGGGGGTAGTCCGTTCCTGTCTTTGTAGCAAAACAACTGACTCCTGCATGAAAGCTCATCGAAGGAATTCATTTGTTTAGTCAATTACCAAAATTTGGATGGTTTTGAATATTCACTTGAAAAGTTATCAAAGAAAAACATTTTTCATTTTGTAACTTCGAGGGCCCGTAACTTGGTTACGAAGACTTTTAGGAAAAAAAGTTATATGAAGTACTGGTGATATTTTGACCCCATCTATACATTCCCTAGAGGAAAAGAGATCGTCCAGGGACACCCTGTATTACAGAATGAATTGCAAGGTATTGTAATTGTATTGCTGTGGGTGATTGAGTATCTATCTTAAAGAAAGCAAATTTAATGGATCCTTAATCATTTTGAAAGATTGTTATCGGGGTACGCCAGGAAAGTGTTTTAGGGCCTGTTTCCGTATATTTTCTACTGCATGAGATGGCATTGATCTTTATTTCTAAATTCTGGAAACAAATTCTCAACCAACCTTGAAAAATTCTGTATATATATCACGGATTCATAGTTATTCAACAAGAACAAGTATCTCCTAACAATTTCATCTTGTTCTTACCCAATTGACTAGCACGACAAAGTCCTCATTTCTTAAAAAATGTATCAATATTATCAACTACTAGTATTGAACAATATTGAATTTGTTGAAAAAATAAATTCTTTAAGTATATTGACTACTGGGAACTTATTGTTTTTAATATTATTATTATAAATACCGTTCCATTATGTTATTAATCTAATCCGAAAAGGTATCACTGTCATATACTTGGACTATAATTTCAAAACTGGACTAAAGGGGTCTTACCTTTTAACGTGTGATTCCTAACACGGATTGGACCCGGCCTTGCGGTTCAAACCACCGGTTCACACAGCGGTCGATTGAGTGAGTGGAGCAAACCACCCACGTTAATCCACCAGGTTACCGTCCCATATACACGCTCATCGAAGACTGTAAAGTTTGATGGATTTGAGTGTGTTAGGGGCTATTTTAAGTCTGACGTTCCATCTACGGTTGCGGTAGACAGTATGAAAAGCGATTACCCAACAGACATTGCTAGTTTACCCCAGCAAGAACTACATCACTGGTACGCGGCAATATCTTTCTTGGGTCTTATTGACCGCCTAAATTTGGTGTCGCTATACTAATCCCCTTTCAGGGGGTACTGTTCCCGAGTAGAGAGGACTAGATCCTCCAGGAGAAGGAAATATAAGGAGCAGTTTTTGGTTCACAGATGGATCAAAAACACCTTCAGGTTCTGGTGCAGGTGACAGAGATATCAACCTGCCTAGGAACCTATGCGACTGTATTTCAAGCGGAAATTCACTCTAGTGAATTGTATGCGGAGAAATTGGAAGAATCCAACCTCATACACAAGTCGATAAAAATATTCTCGGACAGTCAAGCGGCGTTGGAAGCACTTGGCTCCTACCGAACAACGTCTTAATTGGTGGCAAAAAAACAGTCCTTGACTCTCCATATTTCTTGATTGCGTTATTCCAAATATGGGTGACATACGATAGAAGGTCACCTCTTGATTTTGGTTTCCTAAAGTCATATTGATGATCCCTCAAGATGTTAAAGCCTCTCTTCTATATATACTTTCACGGGAAGTGTTCAAGTGACTTGGCACATTTGATCGCACCAAGAACAGTACATATCAGAAATACGCGATGGACTGTGGCTGCTCGCTGTTTTGAGGTTCAACTCAGTATACCTCGAACTTCATTGTTTAAGATATCCCCCATTTGGGGAACTTCGTTTATTTGGAATAAACTTCCTGATGACGTTTTTCTAAATGTATTTAATCTCCACCGATTCAAATCCAATGTGAATCGCTACTTTAACAAAGGCACCGCTCTTAGAGCACCTCAAGGTTTTTCCTGTGGTGCTTGCGTTTTGTCCTTGTGAAAAAATATGACACACATCCAATACAGGAAACTATTGCAGGTACCACAAATGTTTGAAGATGTGTCATGCAAAGAGAAAAATACAATAAGCCCTTGAGGCCGAAGACTTGAATTAAATTGACAAATCGGGCAGTTTCAAAATTGAAAATATACTGCTAAAATAGCTTGGGGTCTCAATGCTTTATTTACAGGGTAATTTTGATTTACAATTCTTTGGTGCTGAAACGCTTATATAATATAATTTATTTTATTATTTTATTCATAACATTTTTCATCTTTGCAATAAAACCAAGTTGTTATAGTCTATTATCTCGAGCTTGGTATGAGCTTCTAAAGAAAGTTTTTTCAAATTAGTTCAAAGTTTATTAGTCAGTTTTACCTAGGTAAGATAGAACAGAATTCACAAGAGCATAGTAAACATCTAAGAGGTGTTCTTCACTCTGTATTTTTTTTCAGTTGTATTAAGGCCAGTTCAATGCGTAGTCGAGATGTGAACTCCTAGAAACTTTGTGGATTCTGATGTTATTTATAAGAATGTGTCTAGGATATTCCACATATTTTCTTTGAAAAAACTGTACCGATACTATTTTTTTCTGCATTGACCATAAGTCTTTTACCTACTTTGACACCACTATGAGAAATTTTGACTCATTACATTCAGATTGTCCTGGAGTTTCAAAGGACTGTTGGCTTAACAGAAATAGAAGTGTCATCTACAAAAATAGCTATCGATGTAGTGCCGATATGTTGTGGCAAAGCATTTATCTATAACAAAAACAGTAATGGTCCCAGGACTGAACCTTGTGGAACTCCAACTTCCAAGTCTTATGTATTCGAGTTCATACCCTCATAAATATTTTCCAAGACAGTTGTATCCGCACTTTCCGTCGATCTATCGAGGCAAAATCCATTTTGACATTTGTTGATTACATTATGTTTCGTTAAGAAAGGAAGTAGTATCATATTCTTTCAAATACATTATTTTTTGTGAAGGAGCTAATATTTCTGTTTATTGGGTCTCTAACCATCCAAAATCTAAAAATGAACAAAACAATCAGTAGAGATTTGGCTGGAGTGTAAAAATGGCCGAAAAATGACTGCGTAATATAAAAGTCCACTTAGTAACTTGTAATATTTATAAATTTTAGCTATCACGAAGGTAATGGATTTAAGATTTCATAATCATTAAGGTTATTTATAGGCAAAATTCATAAATTCAAGTTACTGACTCTCCAAAGTAATTTTTATTTAGGTATGAACTTATCAGTTTGTCCTTCATGACACTTAAGCATATTCTCTATTATTCTTTTTTGTTCATTTCTCAGATAGTGGAAGATTATAGATCAAATAACTTTTTAAAATTGGAAGGTTATCAGTTATCTCAGGCCAAGTGTAACATTGAAACTTCTTCAATTGTGCAATCAGCTACCAAAAAATTTGGCTATTTATTCAACTGGATCACTGAAATCAGTTTTTATTCAATTCCGATAGAATGTTCAATTTTACTCATTTCCATTTATTAATCAATTATGAAATGGAACAAAATTATTTCATTCTTTAAGAGTTGTGTCCGAGTTATACAGAGTGGGTCATTAAAGACCCTCAATTATCAGATAAAAAACTCAACGAACACTTGAGGAGAAGAAATTTTCACTCATAAACCATAGAAAAGTTAACGTTTTCCATTTTTAAATGGAAACATTGTTGTATGAAAAGGGTTTTCGATTCCCTAACCATTGCTACTTTGTCTGCTGCAAAAATTTATTCATCCTCAGTTTTGCCAAATCTCGCTGCTTTGTTTTCAAACAATCATTTTCGGATTGTCACACAGAAAATAATCTATGTGCTATAGCAGGCGATTGTAGTGGGTGATCAAAAGTGTAAGATCCACGTCGAGAGACAGTGTTTATAGACATACGGTGCATTTCTTTAATGTCCCCCCTTTTATTTTTTGAACGGGTCAACTAAAAAAAATTGAAATTTGGGATGATGAAATGAATGTATGAATACTTTATTTTGAAGTGAAAAATGAAATGGAAAAGTGGGTCTTGTGATACTTCATTTTGAAGCTCCTGACGAATACTTCACAACCCTAGAATATGGAGTCAATAGCTTCACCTACTACAAAATGACAAAACATTCAATAATTTCCTGAAGACAAACACATTAATATCGATATTTCTAGAAATATTCCTTTTTATCTGCCATATGGCAATTCCAACAGCCCGATTAGGTTTTCCGAATCGTCCTATCTGAGAAAATATTTGAGGGAACGTGTTTCCGAATTCACAACTACCGGTAGTGTACCTACATAATAAAAAGCCCTCAAGTCACCTGTTCATTCCGGAAAAACAGGAAGTGCAAATAATTGGTGAGATGGTAGTAAATCCTGAACAGTCTACTTATTCCTTCGCAAATGTTTGTGAGGTGTCTCCTTTTACTGTGTGGGGACTTTTGAAGAGGAATAGGTATCCATACAAAATTGAAGTGGTACACCAATTAACTGAAGATGACCCTGATCGAAGAACAGAATTCTGCGAAATCATGACGGAAACCATTGCAAGGCATCCTACCTATCTCCGGAATATTTGTTTAAGTAACGAATGCACATTTTTTTAAACGGCAATGTTCACAGACAAAATTGCCGTTCTTGGAGTGATACCAACCCTCACGTTTTCCGGGAAACACAATCCCAATATCCAGAAAAAATTAAAGTTTGGGCAGAAATATGAGGAAACCATATTGTTGGACCTCTATTTATTGATCAAAATTTAACAGGGGAACTGTATTTGAATATGCTGGAAACTACTGTTGACCCTCTCATCACTGAAATCATCGAAGCGAATCCTAATGAATTCGATATGGATATTATATTCCAACAAGATGGAGCACCACCACATTACTCCAGACAAGTAAGAAACTATTTGGATTCCACTTTTCCAGGTCGTTGGATTGGCCGTCGAGGTCCTACAGAATAGCCGGCCCGCTCACCAGATTTGACACTTTTGGACTTTTGTATGGGGCTATTTAAAGCAGATAATAATAAATATTTGTAGAGATACTGACGTTCGGCGTGAAATATCGGATAGGCTGTTCATATGTCAAGACGTTCAAGGCAACCATTTCGAGCATCTTCTGAACTGACCTCAAGCTTATTACCTCATATTATGTAGTTGAATGTCAATGTATTCAGGCAATTGAGTTTGTGGCAATGCTTGGATACGTTTACAAACGAAGAAACTTTGGATGGAAATGAAAAACCGATGTGTTCGAAATGCAAGGATACGAAATAAGCATACGTCCTCTTTTATGAAAAGGATGGAACAAAATCGCACTTTTGAGATAACTGAGTGAAAGTTTTTTTGTGCAATTATTATTTATTAGTTGTTGAGTTCAAACAATGTGAGAGTTGTATTATTGATTATTGAATCTATTCAAATATATCGTCAAAATTAAAAAAAAGGCAATTATATAAAGTTCCGCCATTTTGTAGTGGTTGAAGATATTGACATTATATTGTAGGCGCCTAGGCGCCTAGTCACCATCTTGAAAGTTTCATCTGTAAGTTTCACTTCAAAATAAAATATCCATGCCTTAATTTCATTATCCCAAATTTTAATTTTTTGAGTTGAACCGTTCAAAAAATAAAAGGGGGAACATTGAAGAAATGCATTGTACAACACTTAGTTGAACTGAATAGCCAAAATATTTGGTAATAATTCGTCAACTATTTTATTTGGAAGTTCTGAAAGAGAAACACTTGCGGTCCTTACTATAGAGTGTCACCCACCCATTGAAAAAATAACAAAAATATTATATTCTATTTAATTATTCTATGGAGCCAGTACATTCCGTTTCACAAAATTTACAGCAAAACCAATTAACTCGCGTTATCGATCAGAATTCTTTTGAAATTTCCGACATAAATGTTTAAAATCTGTATAAAATCAGTTTTTCCGTTAATCAGTTGCCGCCCCCATACGAACGAAAACTCTCAGAAGTTGAGAAACTTGTGCGAGCTAAGGACTAACGAGGTCTTACTTTTAACGTGTGATTCCTAACACGGTTGCAGAATCATTCCAGCTTCAACCAGATAAAGTCTCTCGAGAAAAATATCTGGTCGAAGCGGGAATCGAACTCACGACCTTCCGATCGTGAGTCGGACGCACTACCACCGCAGCCAATTCCACAACAAATCATTGTAACATTCCACATCCTTATTATGATACGAATACGTACTTTGCAATAGATAACAGTATCGGGTTTAATCACTGAAAAATATCTTTATCAATATAATCAAAAATTCCATTTAAAAATATTTGAAAATATCTTTATCAGTAATTTTCGAGGATAAACATGTAGTGAGATATAATTCATCGTTTAGTAGTAATGCACTCCAAACCCCTGCTATATTTTCCTCAATATAGTGATGACCTTATTGGCGGTCAGTTTACGACTTCCTTCGTCAGCAACACAGGGAGATGACCTCTAATGACTGAATAGTACTAACTGCACCGACAGCCAGAAGACGTTCTTTGGAGCCTTTGAGATGACCTGTAGCCATCCAAGCCAGAATGTGCACATCTGGAGTCGTACCTGTGGATCTTCTGGAATGTCATCTACCTACGGCAGCCATTATGGTATTCTAAAGAGATTCCAGTTTATTGCTCGATTTTGTAGTTTTTGTATGTTCAAGGTGCAAAATTCCTACAATCATCCTTTAGTAGTAGTTTTATTTTACTGCGACGAAAAAAAGTTGAAAAATCGTTAAGCAAATTCGGCCGAAAATTCTCAAAGATGTAGTAGAAGATTAATTTTGATTCATAAATTCAAACGCTAAGCTTCGCGTCTCATAAAAGTTAATAACGTCGAAGAAACACCACGCTGAACGACCAGTCGAGAAATGTTTACAAAAACCACCTGTGGTGCGTCAATAGACCGCTTAGTCAAATAAATAACCAAATTATTGTGCCGACAAAGAATAAACGAAAATATTCGATTTCAGACCTCTATAGGCCTCTTAGCTGAGCCAAATATGGTTTTCCGTTGAACCGCATCGTGTCTGGGCCCGATTGATCAGAACGACATAAAATTGGCGACCATCTTAACTAAGGCGGAGCCATAGAATTGATCATAAGTCTGGTAAACCGAGTTCGACTCAGAGAAAAATAACCTCTCGCGATTGATCGAAGAAGATTACAAAAAATTTTGACAGGGTAACCGCGATTTTTTTGTAAATTTTTGAGGACAGTCGTCGCGGGGGAACCAAGCGGAAATTTCGTCGAAAAGCGGCGTCAAGTGCTCTGAACAAGGGAGTTTAATATGGAAACCGGGCTTAACTATTTTCTTTTGTAAGGGGATCAAATAGTGTATAAAATTTGAGTGGTAATCGAGCAGTTCAGTTCGTACTACGAAACCGAGTATAATAGTGTTACAATTGAAGTGAATTTTATTCCGATATTTGCTGGGTACAGTCATTCTTGTGTACAAGGGGGAATTAAGGCAAAGGCACGAAATTTGAGTTTTTCGAGATTTGCTTATTATTTTTATGGGTTTCTGTTTTGGTTGTATAATTTTCTTTTTCGTTGAATATAGTAGTTTTTAGATTAAAAGCCAGTTTTTATTTCAAAACTTAGCATAGTAACCTCTCAACACCCAGAATTTGATGTGGAGAAATCCGCGTCTGGTGACAGCAGCTGTCAAATTAAATTTACGAAACAATACGGCATGACCGTAGAGTTACAAAGGAATGATGAAAAATTCATAAATACATATTCATAACTACATATTCAACGAAAGTCATTTTTTGTGGAGGAAAAATCAGTTTTTTATCGACCTTTTTTGGGTATTTGTTTCCTTCCACAATCTGATAAATATGAAAATTATAATTACGCAGTTATTACGCAGTTACGCAGTAACTTATCGGGGTAAACTAAAAAGTTTGCCCTTCATCACTTGTTATAAAGTTCTCCATTATAATTTTTATATTTTTCAGATCGTGGAAGGTAACAAATACCCAAAAAAGGTCGATAAAATACAAAAACATATATGTGGGTGATTCTGATAGGGCCGCCCTGTATATAAAATTCCGAATACTTACAAAAATCCATTAACGAATCTCAGCACCATAAACAGCCAGGTGAGCGATATGAGACTACCTATGAAACTGAACACAGCACTGGAAAGTAAAGAAAACAAAGTTACGAATTTTCTACCCCTGGTGTCTGCCAGATAGCCCCAGAGATGCGAACCCGATACCACACCCAGGAAGCTAATAGAGTAGAGGAGTCCTTTGTCTCCTAGGCTGAGATTCAGATCACATTTAGCGGCTGGGGCTATGAACATGGAGTTCAACGTTTCGATTATCACGCACATGAGACATCCTCCGGTTGCCAGTATAACGTACAGGTTGAATTTTCCAAAGCCTGCAAAAAAATAATTAGTTCGTACCTTCCTGTATCGATGGTTGTGGATGTGGTAGGTCCTATTGACGTAACAATATTTGTTTCTGTTTTAATTTATGTATGACAATTCCTGAGGGTGTTGACTTATAGTTTTATAAGAATGAAATGAAAATGATAATGGAGTAGGTCCGCAATTAAGTGTATAACATTGCCTAGCATATCGTGCCCAGTATCGTGCAATATTCCACTTCACGCTTATTTCCATAGACTTGTTCAATACAAATGAACAATTATATTTATTCATACATTTCAACATAAACGACGTCTTCGTAAGGGACGATGACATATTCTTTACTTTTAGGCTTGTCTTCTTAGGGACGGTGCTGTTTATCTTATGAGGTACGTTTCATTCTCTAGTTTTGTTTTACCTATGAAAGAATTATTCTTTTCATGAATGTTATTTGTTATTATAAAGTCTCCTGTTACTCGAGAAGGTCGAGAAATACATGTAAACTAAAAATTGCGATTATTCTATCACAATCAAATTAAAATGAACAACAACCACAATATTCATTTGCTAAATTCTACAATATATTTTAGATTTATAAAATTCAATCATATACCATATTGAAATAATACCTAATCTATACTATATATTTCCGGTGTGTGTGAACGTTTTCATTTTCTTAATCAATTCAGTTTTGCTGTTTCAGAGACGTAGTAAATAGGAAGTGGTAGGTTCTACATTATCAGCTTCCTGAAATAGTGTTAAATTTGCGCTTACTGTTTAGATTTCTTCATTCATGATTCTACAAAAGATACTCTTTTTCGCAAGTATACACGTTTATATTTTTTGTTTTATAGTATTTTATACAAAGGGATTTTAATTACAGATGTTTTGCAGATCCTTCGATTCATGTTGGTCAATTATATTATTTTCAGAAACTAAAACTGTATTGGTATTTTTATTTTTTCTTCCAGTAGACTAGAAACAATAGGTAAATAACCACTGATAGTCATTTAGAGGCTCAAATAGATGGTTGAACTTATCCAATATAATCCTCAAGAAAATTTATAATTATGAAAGTATATATATTTGCATTTGCAATGACTATTATAATAAGTCTCAAGGCCAAACAATGTCCGTTTGTGGCTTGGATATGAGCACATGAGCACATCATGTTTTTCACACGGACAATTACACGTGGCACGCTCTCGAGTGGGCAAATCATCCAGTTTGTTTGTGTTAATTAAATATGGACTAAGGGAAAATATTGTACACATTGTAGCATCAGGGAATTATATTATTTGTTTTATTGTTCCGATACACACTTATAACGAGTTAGTTGTTATTTTCTACCTTAGAAATTCCCTAGAAATAATTTATGTAGCAGAACAACGTTTGCAGGGTCAGCTGGTACTTCTATATATTTCTATTTACTTCAGGTATTGTTTGATTTATGACGTAGGGTGTTTTGTCTGTACTGATAGTTTTTCTCTGAACCTAATACGTACCGTGGAACTTGTGTATTGACTTGACGTTCAAGTCTGTATTCAAAGTTTAGGAAAACTTTTCTCCCACTGGTACTTAGTCTCTTGATTTTTTGTTCGTCGTAATTTGAACAGTTTGAAGTTGTCTAATATTGTGTGCCATGAAATCTAGCGGCTTGATAGTTATATCATAAACAACATCCAAAACCAAGTATGCTCAATAACTCTCATAACGTTTAATTATGAACGGTAGCTTTATCAGTTGGCGTTACCAGTCCACCTGAGGAAACTACCATGTAGCGAAACGTGGCTTTATTGTGGAAGTTGTATACATTATCATTATCATGGATAATGTTATTCATTGTCATCAAGTACCTCGTGAGTGTATTCATCATTATATATCAATTAGGTCTGGTAAACTAGGTGGTCACCATATAACATAGATATTCCAGAACTATAAGACTGAAGTGGGCTGGTGCACCGTCATGATTCAATCGTATATAATTTCTTAAAATTTATGGAATCTCTTCAGGCAAAAGCGGAAATTCTTGCTGTAAAAATTGAAGATACGTGTGACTGTCTAGACGAGCAGGTAAAAACAAGGAACCAGTTATCATCAATAATACCAGTTCGGACATCAACAGCAACAAAAATTTTTAAAAAATATCAGAAGTTTAATCTCCTGTTATATCATGAAAGAAGCTTTTGAGGATATGGATTATTGAGTGTTTACTTTTCAGATTCATCCATTTATGAAAAATGAGAAATAAAACTTCCTATGTTTTTATACCACTTGTATTTGTAACTAACGTTACTGCAGTTTCGTTCTATAGGGACATTTTCAAACGAATACAATAAACTCGTTGGAAAATGTCCTTATGGGACGAAACTACAGTAACGTCAGTTACAAATACAAGTTCTCATTTTTCATGATGATTTCCTACCACGTAGTAACGGCTACATCCATCAATTTAACCATCCATATAATCACCCCCTGCGATTAGAAGGCACAACAACAATTGCCTAATCGTTGTTACGTTCTCGCAGCCAATGCATATATCACTGAAGATGTTGCCGCAGAAGCAGGCGAAACATTCTGTACTGTATTTCACTCTCAATTATGTATTGTGAGTTTTCATGATAATACAAAAGAATATTTCTTGAGGAATAGTAAAATCTAGAGAGAGAGAGTTCGTGGAGCTTTTTACACCAGCTTTTTCTTCTTCCAGTACTTCTCCTTCTCGAAAAAGCAAACTATGAACGAATGACAATGAAAACTTCAATACAAAATGAAGAAGTTTTTTATCGACCTTTTTGGGGATTTTCACCTTTAATAATTTGAAAATGAAATGGAAAACTTTATGCAGGTGCAGAAGGGTTACCTTTTCAGTTCACCCCGATTTAGTCTAATCAACAAGTTCAAAAACATGAAAAATAAAGATAAAGGCCCTAAAAAAATGAGCGGTAGCTCATTCGATTCGGAATCAACTCTAGAAACATGTTTTTGAAGGATTTTGGTCCAAAACATATTGATATTTAAGCAATTTTGAAAAGAGCTCGTTAAAGAAGAGAAAATTTCCGATAAAAAAGTCCCGACTTCCGAAACTCTATCTCCATTATTTATAATTTTAATTTGACGTTGAAAATAGGGTTCCGCGCGGCTGTTACGGCATGCGCCGTAACAGCCGAGAGTTTATAAAAAAAAATTATAACATAAAATGTCATTTTAAAAATTAAAAAAAATCTAGTATCTTCTTAACACTTGAATGAATTGAGTCTCGTAGAAAAAAAAAGTTTTATCACCATTTTTCAAAAAAAGCTGTTCAATTGTTAACTAACAAATTTTTTCCCAATCTCCGTTGCCATAAATAATAGGATAAAAGGTATAAATACTTGTCCTTCCCGGAGCCCTTTTGATATATACTTTATACGATCCTGCGATAATAGTTCATAAAAATTATTCAATTTGTTAATTATGATTTTTTATAACTATTGCAAAATGAAATATCTAAAAATTGTTGATAACATTTTTTTTCAATTGATATTTAGCTGTCTGTTTTCACATTAAACAATGACAGTTATTAACATATGATATCGTAAATCAGAGTAATTTTCACAAAGAACAATGTTATATTCATCATGTCGTATTTGATGATTTTGCCTATCAAAAAAAAGAGCTAAGGAATGAGACAAATACTTATCCAAACGTTTCGGAGGCTAAAATCTGCTCCCAACTTTAGAATTGAAAATATCTAATATACTATACAGTATTCTCTTCGATTCGCTTAATTTTTCAAACCTCTTTGACGGAAATCAGAAGCGTTTTGGAATGTTTGCCGTTCTACACTTGCTCTCCATTGTAATTTCAATTTTTCTCAGATTGTGAAAGGAGAAAATTCACAGAAAGGTTTGATTTTCCCCGATAAAAAATAAATTTCGATCAATATTTCAAGAAAGAATTCTCCTGGGTACTGAGAATATATCTGTTGAGAATATTGATATTTTTTTAAATTATTTCAATAGGAAATTCAACAAATAGCCCTGTATATAGTAAGAAATTAGAGTGATAAAAACTATGCAAAACCAATTATATCGAAAGATTTCTGCTAGTTTACTTCAGCATTCTGCTTAGGATTTTGATATATTTATACGAGTACTCACCAGTCAAAGACACAGCCTCCTCGAAACTTTTACTTTGTCCGTTAGGACTACCCTGCATTGCAGTCATTTTGAACTTAGTCACTTTCGGAAAACACAAAAATTCAGAGCCACCATGCACCCCCACCTTGTATCTCTACTGGTCCGCGTCTCATCTACGAGTGGTGATGAAGGATCGACACTCGCGTAATTATAATTGATTCTGTTATTGATAAGGATACGATTTTGATGAATGAAATCATTACTGTAAACAATGAGCATGAGCATGCCTATTAAAGAAGCCAGCTTGAATAGGATTGCGAATTATGTAATGAAAGATTTTAGCATCCTGGGGAATCGGATTTTTGGTTGGGGCAGGAGTGGACTGGCCTTTGAGACTATCATTTGTGTTTCGTTATATCCATGTTGGTTTACTGTAGCGTGAAACTAAAACATCTATTATTGAAAATATTAGTTTAAGGTCCAGTGTACTGGGCGATGGTTTAGAGTCCCCTTTTCAATTGGTCATCTGATTAGATATTTTAAAATATGTTTCTGTTTAGAAATGGCTACATAATTTTATTAAATTTCAGTATTTTTTGCATGCGCTGCTGTTATCGAAGCGAATCTTCTCAGAAAATAATCACTAAATGCGTAAGAAAGCACAGTCCACATTTGAAATTCTTCAAATCTCAACCACTAAATGATAATAGATAATGACATTAGTTTTTTCAGATCTTTTTAAAAGAAAACACATTATATTTTTTTATATATTTCCCATTGTGGGAAAACATCGAAATGTGTTTCATGTCAAAAATTGGAAAACTTGGTCAGAAAAAATTAGGTAAATCTCGATCTTCCTGTAACCATAGTATGTAGGTGTTCGCTAAAAAAATAAATGAAGGTTTCGTTAACATTTTTCAAAAAAAATCTAGTGAGACAAAATCATCTGCGATGTTTCCACATTTATAAAGATCATAGCACCCTCTGAATATTTTCTGAAAATTTATTGCACTTGATGTTTGAAATTCTTCCCAGATTTTTGAGTCGAGTGGAAGAGCAGATCCGTAGCGAAACTTTTCCACTATACCAAATTTGCTTTGTCTTTCATGTATTTCAAAACAAATCAGAGAAAAGTATTACTTTCACAGCTGTAACAGTCGCTTATAAAAATGTTCTTTATTTTCGACGGCGTTCGATACTGAATCATTTTGATCTTTTCTTGTGATTTTTTTTATTTACTTTCCACTCTTCTTTTTTTTGCCTTGCAAGGAAAGTGTGTGAGAATTGGTCAACAGACCTAACACTTATTCTTTTGTTTGTCATTGCCTTTGATTATCATGTATATTTCGTTTACAACAAACAATAAACAATTTATTATTATTGAGTTGAAAGCCAAAACCCTTAGTTTCCCAAAAAATTCAATATTATTTTCCACCACCAAAACATTTGATGTTGATGAATAAGCTGATGACTTTCACCTTCAAATAAGAGCTGATGACTGATTAGGTTTTATGTCAATATTTTTCTGAGATTACAGATTTTGTAAGACGAAATACTCGTACAATCGCAAATAAGTTATTTCACTTACATTCTCATTATATGGATATTTCTGAAATTATTCAGGGCACTTTAGATTCTGTATAGATTTTTTATATGCATGAACCATCAACTTGTACTTTTGAAGTCACGGAAGTTCATTCTATCATCCATGAATGCATATATTCCTTTTTCAATGAAACGACCTCCAAGCGGCAAACTTCGATTCAACAAAAATAGCGGGAAAGCTGTCGCCTCCAAAAATCTCGTCTACCGGCAATAGCGCAAAAATCCCAGTATCGAAAACCGAACTAGGTGAAAGTAAATTACTTCACAATCAGAGAATTATGGATAAACTGCTTGCTAATCCTAACGGGTTTTGATCCTTCTGGTCTTGTAGCTAAAGCTGTTGATCAAAACTTTATAAAATTTACAATTCCATCACTAACACAAGCATTCATTTGCAACAACAGCCATAGATAAAGCAAATCTACTAGCTGAACAATTTGCGTTCCACTCCACAGTCGATTTTCTGGGAAAGGCACCACCCACTATTCACACTAGAATCCACAATGCAGGAAATTACTTTTCGACAACGTCTAGTCAGGCGAATTTTGAAACAGCTCAAGGTCTCTGGTCCTGATGAAGTGCACATTATCGTACTTAAAAAGTGCGCAAATGAACTTGCGCCAGTATTTTGGAGACCTTTTCACCTGTCTTATATACAAGAAAGATACCTAGCGTTCACTTTATTTATTATAAGGGCAAGAAGAATCTTCCAAATAACTATAGACCAGTCGTTTTCTATCCAGCTTTCTGAAAGTACTTCAATGCAAATGGCCGTCGATGGCTATCTCTCGAATACTTTAACATCAACGCTGGTGTTCTCCAGGGATCCATATTGTCTCCAACCCTCTTTTTATTGTATTCAATGACTTTTTGGAGAAAACCAAGAATCCGATATGTATATTGCTTTGCTGACAACAGCACACTTGTCTCGTTATTAAATTTGGATTTCAGGACATCGACTGCAGATACACATCCTCACCGGCATCAGGAGATTGCATATCTTAATTGGGGTAAAAGTAACCAGGTTCAATTCAATGTCACCCATGCATCGAGTTTTCTCCAAAAAGATAAATGCCTTCGAACCGGACAGACAATTCCGCTTTCTGCTTCGATAAGTTTTTGGGGATTAAAATGGAGACTAGTATATCTTGGCACAATCATGTCGATGAAATTGAAAAGGCTGCTTTTCAAAAGTTTGGAACACAGTTCCAAACCAGAAAACTGTTCATATCTTAGCAACTATTGATGCCTTATAAAGCTCAGAAAAAGCCTTCTTTGGAGTATTACTCACATGTACGGAGCTCCGCCTTTAAACATGCTGATTAACGGAAAAACAGATGCCGGATTCCATCCCGTCTGATTGGAGACACGAACACCACTTTCAACCTAGATAGTCTGGAACATCGAAGAAAGGTTGAACATTTGTTTTTCTATAGATACTTTCACGGGTGGTGTTCAAGTGACTAGGTACATTTAATTCCACCAAAAGCGGTGGCTGCTCATCGTTTTGAGGTTCAACTCAGTACACCTGAAACTTCACTGTTTCAGAACTCTTTCATTCGGAGAACTGCATTTATGTGGAATCGACTTCTCGAGAACGTTTTCTCCTTATAGCAGGGAGCTCACAATGCAAAAAGGGGATTTACTCGAGCGTCATTGAGACATATTAGGTTGCAAAGCTTAGTTGATAAGAAGAAAAAATGTTACATAATATATACCTTTTCATCGGTGGGGGAAGCGGCTATAGATTTTCAAATTTGTGAAAAAATACTGTTGCATGGACAAACTCGATCGCGTCAGATATTGATAGCATCAATGTCCTACGTATTTTTAATAATGTTGGTATGTTAATCTGATCGTTTGCATGATGTGGATGGTTGTACGTAAGGGTTAAAAGTGAAAAAAAAATTATTCGAGCGCGTCAGATTTTCTAAGGGGGTGTTAAGTGCAACAAAAAAAATGTCTCATTCAATAATCTGACGATTTCGATCTGACGCAAACTCGCGGCTGTTATTATAATGTGCAAAAAAAATTCGCCATTTTGAAATACTCAAGCGCGTCAGATTGAGATATGTATGGTTCATCTTTTTGTTTTAGACGTGCTGTCTCATAATCTGATGATTATTTAGAGGGATTCGCTCAATGTGAAAAAAACAATATTTTTTTGAATTTTTTTTATTAATTCATTGAATTTGAAATAGCATGCAAATAAATAAGTATGTTTTTCAAGTAAAATACTTGTATTTATGAGAAAATAATTTTTAAAAAATGCTCAAAAATGTAATTTTCTATAATCAATTTATTAATTAATGGAGAAAAGAGAAATGAAACTCTCTGTTTTTCACCACTTTTATTTGTAACTAACGTTACTGCAGTTTCGGACGAAACTGTAACGTTAGTTACAAATAAAAGTGGTAAAAAACATAGAAAGTTTACAGTGTCATTGCTTTTCGAGTTTGAAAGCCGTGGATTTTTGGAATTTCTTCCTGACGTTTCGCTGGCGCGAGTGGCTAGCTTCTTCAAAGGTTTAACCATCATGGCTTGCTGTCCGATGACTACTTTTTAGGCTTCGTAAAGCGAAACGTCAGGAAGATATTCCAAAATTCCACGGCTTTCAAACTCGAAAAGCAATGACACTGAAAACCTCAGTCTAAACCATTTTGTCATAGAAAGTTTAATTTCTCTTTTCTTCATTATGATTTCCTACCACGTAGTTAACGGCTACATCAATTAATTATTTGATTAAATAATCATTATCTTCATCTTCATCACGAACGAGTCTCTGTGATCAGCTGTGATGGCGTTATGGCAACAGAATTCAGAATGGGAACTGAGTAGGTCAGATTATATATTTTTCGTTATCCTTGAATTATTTTCTTCAAAATAAAAAAAAATTAGCTACGCTCGAAAATGTCGAAATTACGTTGTTTTTTTACACCTCTGCTGCCCTTCCCTTTCTTTACGTCACTCTCAAATTGTCAGATTACTGGAATATACACTTTTTAACAGGTAATTAACTCACTCTACCTTGATCTGAAACGCTCGAGAATTTGTGATGATCAATTTTTTTTTACTAATCTGATCCTTTATCCCTCACAGGCGGCCTCATATTTGGTTTAGGTACTCAACCTGTATATTAATCTGCCGCGCTTTAGTAAATCCCGAAATCCTCGCTTGGGCTCCCCTATTATTAAAATAAACGCAAAATTATAGATTTCAAATGTGCACTTACTTGCATTTCATCATCTTCAGAAACAAATTAGAAAATCGTCCCAGGCTGAATTTGTTTTTATTTGGTCCACCTTTGGATATTCTTGGCGGATATCACTTTAACTATAGAATGTGTGCCACTGGAAAACCCTCGAGTAATCTACTAATTTTTAACGCCAATTCTGTGAATACCACGAATTACTTTAAATTTGGTTTCTTTATTCAATTGTTCAATAAATTTACGTTCATATCGGGCCAGTCCGTCGATGGAAGCCAGTGCGTGATTCCCCATGTAGTTTCTCAACCTGTAATATTTCTTTCCCAGCGATAAAGTACAGAACGGATTCATTCACCTCTGGAGCACTGTTCGAGGGAAATTTTTGACACAGGTATGAGATCATTGAGTTGGCAAAATCCTGCAGTTTTTGTCGATAGAGAGAAACAAGGTGAGTTCGAAAGGGAGTGTTTCAAAGATTTCATTATGATGTTGAATGAAATTCAAATGATTAAAGAGAAGAATATATTAATTTTTGTACATTATACGTCGCCTTATGAGTTTTGATGTAAATGCTTCTTCAATACATTTTTTATCAATATTCAACTCATATATTTTACAGGGAATAATCATGAATAAAATCATTTCCTCCGCAATATAGAAATATTTATGAATGCAATTTTGAAATGTAACAAACAAATATTGAAAAGTAAAATGAAAAAAAAAATAGTTCAATTGGCCAGGGATTGCATGTCAAAAGGTAAGGCCTCGTTATATTCTTAGCTCGCACCCTGTTTCTACTATTGAGGGTTGTCACACGTAGGGCGGCGAATATCCCAGACTCATTCCATGCTGTTTTGAAGATTTTTTCAATGTTTTTGAATACATTTGTATTCAAGAAGGTGCGAGGTATTGTATATTTTTTATCAGTCTTATATGATCACCTCATTCAGTATATTTATCAAGTTAACGTATTCAAAACGTATTCAAAAAACATTTAATTGTGAAATTTTCACTAAATAGTTTTTAAAAAAAGCAACAAATGTAGCCATACAAAGGCTACTTCGAGCGTATCTTTACTAACTATATTCTACATATTCAATTCTTTATACACTTAAATTTACAGTTTGAAGTACTCTTTCCGGGAGAATGAAATTTTAGGAGCAGATAGTTGTTGGTTCACAGATGAACCAAAAACACCCTCCGGTTCTGGTGCAGGTGTTTTTAGTCGCAGACCCAGGACAGAGTTATCTACCTGCCTGGGAACTTATGCGACTGTATTTCAAGCGGAAATTTACGCTGTTGAATTGTGTGCTAAGAGATTGGATAAATCCAACCTCACTCACAAGTTAATAAAAATATTCTCGGACAGTCAAGCGGCGTTGGAAGGTTCTGGTTCAGGTACTCTCACCATCTGACCTGAAAGACCACTCACCATACAAACTAATCAGCTTTGCTGCTCGGCTGCTATTGAATGCAGCAAATTTATGCTGATAAGGGTGTGTGGAGTAAATGCGTATGATAATGTCCGTGTAAGATGGGTTCTGGAAGATTGCAAAATCATGTTTATTGTTATTTTTCGTAATGGTTAAGTGAAGTTAATTTATTGAATTATTTACCTTCTTTTCAGTGGTGAATTTTATCGACTGGTGGATGGAATTGACATATTCAACGAACTTATCTAATTGCCTGTCTGTACCAGTAAAACAGACTAAGATATCATCTACGTGTCTGCAACAGTACAAGAAACTTTTAGTTAACTGATTATTGTGGATTTCATACTGTATGTTATCCATGAAGATTTCAGCCAGCAAAGGACTCAAAGGGTTCTCCATTATTAGTCCTTTTCTGTATGAATACAATTTTTCGTCAAATTGGAAATAATTTTGAGATAGAAAAATACGTGGTTTTTATCTAAGAGATATTTGGACATCAAACGATATTACTTTTGCGTTATCAGGAAGAATGATGTTTTTAAGATTATTCACTAATTGATAAAAATAATGTATACTACTTTTGCGTTATCAGGAAGAATGATGTTTTTAAGATTATTCACTGATTGATAATAATAATGTATACTAAATCTCGGCTTGAAATTGATATAGGTTTGAATCAATTTTATAAGCATTCCTAAGATTTTTAAGGTAGGTGTCGATACAAACGACACCACAGGTCTAACCGGGAAATTGGTTTTGTGTAATTTAATAAGATAATACAGTTTGGGTAGTTGTGAATTCATGATAAATGCTCTACATGTATCTCTTTCATTCAACCCATATTGTTAGTGTTTCTTGAATTCGTTGGTTATGGCTTTTTATCAAGTATCTGCCAATTCCATCATATATCTTTATCAAGTTGTATTTTTTTGACTGTATGAAAAGTGCAAGACAATAAGTAAAAGAGAATAAATCTGAGAACAAGCACCGCCCGTTTCAAGTTCACAAACTTGGTTGGTGAAACACCCATTGAGAACAGTATTAAAAATATGGTGATGGGGAAAGGTGTTTGTCTTGGAAATGAAAAGTGATTGTTGAAATATATATATGATCTTTGAATAGGTTCTTCACGCCGAGCATGTGGTAAGCTCATTATGAATATTTTTTTACACTTCTATCGGTCACTCCTGAATTATTTCCACTTTTGCTAAGAAGACAAAAAAGTTTTTGCATAATTGCACTTTTCCATTTACATACATTTTCATATATTTTAGAATAGCTGATACAGTAAAAATAAAAATATGTCAATGAGTGGCATCATACAAAAATTAAAATGTAATAGCTTGTTGAAGTTTAACTGTTAGTTAATTTTAATGACGCTTGAAATAGTAAAAAACTTTAAAAGTCGCTTTTCATTGGTGAAACTGGTTTGTATTTTGTTCAATGTGTTTATTGTTTACGATGCATTTGAAAATATGTAATATGCCGCTAGAGTCAACCACTTTTATTTGTTATTGTGATGAGAATATCCAACCCATAGTGATTCACTAGCAACGTATATTTTTAATTTACGAACATTCTTGGGAAAACAGTATTCATTATATTGGCAATTTTTACCTCAAACTCACTCATTAAATTCGATGATTCATTCAAATTAGTCATTTTTCATGAATTTCATCAGTTCGGACTTCCATTGTCTGATAATATATAAAATGATTTGAAATCCGTGAAAGAACTAATAAAAAAGAAGAATTAAAGATGAATAGCTGAAAATAACAATTATATTAAGCAAAAAAAACCTGAAATGAAATAATAGTGGAATAAAATTCAAATAAAAAAATAGAACAATTGAACAAAAAATTAAAATAAAATAAAAAGTTAAGAGATTCCAAGCCAAGTTACTTCACGACGTTTCGATTATTAGAATCCACAATCGTCTTAGGGTGATGACTGGACTAATTCCTCCGAGAGATGACTATTTATGGGTCATTCGAGTTCTTTCACTCATCTCCGCTTTCCTTTTTCCGCTTCACCGGTTTAGTGGGAGATGACCGTTTGGCGGGAGTTGGCCATTTTTCATTGATTATGGGTTTCCATATGTTGCGTATCTCTACGCTAGCTTAGGTGAATACATTGTTGGACAATATATACGCGGTTTCTTTGAATTTCCTCCTTAACCAATGTTCCTCCCTGTGTTATGTTATGTTGATGGGCCCAAACATGCTCTGCTATTCCTGATTCGCTGGTTCCCCCTCGCTGTGTGTGTTTCTTGTGGTCGGCAATGCGGTCTTCCAATGACCTCTTAGTTTCACCGATATAGGACTTTCGGCAAATACAGGGTATCCGGTTAATGCAATTCTTGGAATCGCAGTCCACGTTTGATGGCCTGGTTTTCGTGAAGCTGCTGCGGATAGTATTTCCGGATCTGAAGCAGGTTCTGATGTAGTACTTGGATCCAATTCTTCTTATCCTTTCCGATAATCCTCTGATGTAGGGAAGTGCAAGCACTGGTTGTGACGGCTCCTCTTCCTTCCTTCAACACATAGCAAAAATAATTGGTTAGTATGTACAAAATTTATTAATTCATTATTTTTTATTTTTTCTTGTATCTGTTGACACCGTGTATCTCTATAACCACTACTATCAGTGGATGCTTCTTTGGGTATTTACCTGTTTGTATCCCAAATTTTGAATAAATGAATAAATTGATAAAAATATAATTGTTATTTTCAGCTATTCTACTTTAATTCTTCTTTTTTATTAGTTCTTTCAGGGATTTCAAAAATTTTTATATAATATCAGACAAAGGAAGTCGGAACTAATGGAATTCATCACGAAACTTTGTCAATCACCTTTAAACATAGTCATCATTAATTTTGCAACCAACGTGTTTGGATAATTTCTATAATGCATTCATTTGCAACATTTTCCTTTCAAATAACCGTGAAGGAAATTTGCCTTCGAAATCGAAGCGATTTGTTTGTTTTTATGCCCACTATCAATCAATTAGTCGGTTATACAAAGTATCCAAGATAAGGATGGGAAAATCGGAAACCAAAAGTACACTGAATCAGGAAAAAATTGCACAGAGCTTATTTGAATGTTTTTCTGAAAAAAAGGTTAGTTGGGTAACAGGATCAAATTTTTCTTACAAAAACAATTGTTTTTTTTGCCGACGTTTCGACTTTAATTGAATTCTTCTTCAGGACTCGAAAAGTAGTTTTTTCGTGTTGATTATATTACTGTTTTGAAAACCATCAGAGATATTAGATACATATATAAAAAAAATAAAAAACATTGCAACAACCAAATTTTTGAGACAACACCAACACAAAACGACATGAAACAAACAAACAGTAAACTAGTTAACTTAAATGTTTTTTTAAGACAAAACACAAGCACTAGATGGTTTGAAATGTAGAAAATTCCGATCAGGTGTGGTACAACATGAAGTTGTCGCCAAAATAATGGGTGGTTTTTCTTACGGTCTATATAGAGAAGAAAAAGGGCGATGGTCTCTTTGAGACCAAACGTGGCAATGAGAAAGTGTTTTTTTGTTTTTTAATCTATTCTCGAATAACGTTATAAAAATTAAACCAGAATTGGCAATTATCCATTTTTTCAAGTATCTCTGTAACTAATTAAAGTTTTGTGAAATTTCAAAACGTCATTGGCATATTTTTTTTTTAAATTTAACTCTATTGTATCTCTCACCTCTTTCTAATTTCTTATGCTGGTCCTCCTTATCTTGGACAGACAATATAGTAGAATTCTGATAATGTGACTGAAACGAGATAATTATCACACAATTAGAAAATTAGTCAATGAAATATATACTTTTATAATTTTGGAATACAAAATGATGGGTGGATAGATTAAAATTTTGGTTTGTCTATTAACCAGCTGTAGTTCCCAAATAACCCTCTGAAGCCGTAAACGTACGATCAAAGGATTTTTGAGGACTTACCTTTCACCGTGCGATTCGTAACACATATGAGAAAATACACAGTGAACAGAGTAGCGATAGATAGAGTCACTATAACTATGATGAAAGAAGTGATGGTTTATCGAAAATTTATTGTTGAATTGAGATTATGGGATTATCTATTCGCCCCTTCAGTGCTTTGATATCATTGTGGCAGTTTCTCTCAATTTTAACTTTTTAGATAAAGTTAATTTACCATCATCCAAGGTACTTCTTTTTTTATGATAGTGAAAAACGTGTATTTCCCCTTATGTTCATATCAGTCACAATCTACAATAATAATTCCGAAAAGTAAAATATTTTAAAAATCAAAATACTTATCCGGAGTACCTAGATACTAGAATATAATTGTGAAATACCGCTAATTTGATTAATATCGTTTATCTTATGTTTAGGAGACGAACAATAATGACGATGACGTATGAAATGATCTTCTTTAAGATATATCGTACCGACTTGCACAATACGTCGTAATATTGAAAACAACTTTTTGAGATGGAACATTTGTTATGAAAATTCAATATCGTTGAACCCATCATCAAATCGATAAATATTTGGTGGTATTTTATGATATTTTCATCTGTCAAGAGTGAGGAAAAACTGAAATATCGCAAAATGAAACAGGATTTGTGAGATTTTCAATATGGATTCGATTATTTCCATTTCCAAATGAATATCGTTTGATATTTGGGGTGTTTGTGTGCTTGGGATTGTACTTTGAAAAGTAAGAACCCTACCTTTTCTAAATTTCTATACGACGTAGTGAAGCCGTCACATCCAGTGCTTGTACTTTCCTACGTCAGAGGATTATCGGAGAGGATAAGAAAAATTGTATTCAAGTACAACATCAGAACCTGCTTCAGATCCGGAGACACTATCCGTAGCAGCCTCTCGAAAACCAGACCACCAAACGCGGACTGCGATTCAAAAAATGCCATTTATCGGATACCCTGTGAGTGCGGCAAATCCTATATCGGTGAAACAAAGAGGTCATTGAAATTACGCATTGCCGAGCACAAGAAAAACACACACAATGAGGAGAAGCCACTAGAACATGTTTGGACTCATCAGCAAAACATCAAGTAGTTCCAAGCTGAAATCATCCACAAAAAAGAATACTGGTTCAAGAGATAGTCAAAAGAGGCAGTATGTATGTTATCCAACGACGCATTCAACCAAGCTAGCGTAGAAATACGCAACATATGGAAATCTATAATCAATCGGAAAACGAACTTCACCCGAAGACGATTGTGGATACTAACAATTGAAATGTCGTGAAGTATCTTGGTTTGGGATATTCTTAAATTTATTTTCAATTTTCACTTATTTCTATATTTCATTCAATTTTATTTTTATTTCTTTCCACTCTATGGTCATTTTCATTTTGTATTTGGTTTAATTTATTCGTTGTACTGTATTTTTATTTCAGGTTTTATTGCTAAATATAATTGATATTTTAGCTATTCATTCTAATTTTGATTCTTCTTCCAAAGATTTCGAATCATATTAGACGATGTTGTGGAATTGTTGTGTAACTGGCCTCGGTGGTAGTGCGCCCGACTCACAATCAGAAGGCCGTGGGTTCGATTCCCTCCTCGACCAAATATTTTTCTCGAGAGAATTTATCTGGTTGAAGCTAGAATGATTCTGCAACCGTGTTAGGAATAACACGTCAAAAGGTAAGACCTCGTTAGTCCTTGACTCGCACAAGTTTCTCAACTTCTGAGAGTTGTCGTTCGTATGGGGGCTACAGCTGATTAACGGAAAAACAGATTTCAAACAGATTTCAAACAGATTCAAATGGAAGTCCAAACATCACTCAAATGTCCATTACGGCTTCTCTGAATGGAGCGCATCCGAAACGTCCAATTTTCCATGATTCTGGTGCATTAATCAGTCTGAATTTGACCGTGGCTTTGGCTTTGAGGACCGCTGTGGTTTGTGGCTCATTCGCATATATCTGCGACTTGAGGGAACCCCACAAGAAAAAATCAAACGGGGTCAAATCAGACGATCTCGTTGGCCAGTTCACATTACCTCCATTTGTTTGGCACGTGGCGCCGTCCTATTGAAACGTGTCGTTGCGTTGGTGTCTGGTCATCCAATTCAGGCCAAAAGAAGTTAGTAGTCATCGACCTATAGTATTCACCGTTGGCAATGTGGCCTGACCAACGTCGTTCTCAAAGAAATATGCACCAATGACTCCGCCAGCCCAAAATCCACACCAAACAGTGACTTTTTCAGAATTCATTGGACGCTCTTGGATCTCATGTGAATTGGTATCGTCCCAAATTCGACAATGTTGTTTGTTCACGTACTCATTTTTCCAGAAATGGGCCTCATTGCTGAGGATGATTTTTCGATGGGTATTAGGGCCAGTTGCTAATTGCTTCAGAGCCTATTCAGCGAACACACATCGTTCTATGTGGTCGTTTACCTCCAGTTCTTGAGTAAGTTGAATTTTGTACGGGTGCAGGCCCAAGTCACGACTCAAAATTCGCCAAGTTGTGGTCTGCGAAAGGCCGAGTTCTTGTGAGCGATGCGAAATCGACTACCTCGGATTCTCCTGCACACTCTCATAGACAGCGGCGATGTTTTCGGCAGATCGTCAACATCCGGGTGTTGGTCGCTCGTTTTCTGAACCATTGGACTGAAATGTATCAAGCACATTGCTAATAGTCGTTTCGGTAGGACGATTATGGGGACCGTAAAATGGACGGAACGGGCGGTACGTTGCCCGAACAGAACATTCATTTTGATGAAATAATTTTATTATTTCCACGTGTTGGTGAATGCCATATGCGTCCAAGGGAATTTGGCAAAACAGCTTGAATAAATGTTATAGTTATCAATTGTCAAAGTTCAGAAGTCCCTGTTGGAAAACTCTATACAGGGCTTTTCATGATGAGCGTTAATTAGCCGTTTCTGACAAACTATTTAACAGATCAACTTGAAAATTCCACAGTATGCATAAATCAATATGATCTACACGCCTAAAATATTTCTGACGAACCGGCGTTGTCGCTTCTACTATAAAGTAGCGGCTTCTTTGATTTTTCAAATGGAACACCCCGTATATAATATCATATTATGATTCATTATCACTTTGTTAACAAATTCATATACTATTTCCCTATACCTATCTATTACCGATTAGAAGATATAAATTAATTTCGATATTTTTTTACTAAACATGAACTTTTATAAATGCTGATGATCTTAAACTCTCTTGCACTAAAACGATCAAATTTGAAATGGAGTGGAGTGATACTATGAGGATCTTCACTTCGAGTCATATTTTCATTTGCCTCATACAGGGTCTTCAAAAAATGCAGATACTTTGATCTCATGAAAAAATGAGTGGAACTCAATTTTTTCAAAAGGAACACCCTGTATATTTCAACATTTTTGAGCTCTACATCCAATTTTAGATTAACTTTGTTCAGATAATACTATTTCTATTTTGAACCGTTTTCTCAATTTTAACTGTTTCAAACGGAAACTGACGTGGTTTTCTTGCTCGTTTTTTTGAATTCATCACTTATTTTGGATATTCAACATTTTTTTTATACTTAGTAATATTTCTTTTTTGGTCCAGTTTTTTAGCTGTCTCAGATCAGTCAATTCGAAATTGGTATTTACCTAACTTAGAAAAAGTTACAATTTGTATACATTGAGGTATTGGTCTCTAACGTACAACAGTACACATTAATATTTTTTAAAAGTGTGCTTTGGAAAAATAAATAAACCAATTATTTAACGTCAGACTTTCGTTGGTAGTTTTGACTGATTGTGATAGCTACCAATTATAATAGAATAATGTCAAGATTAGGTTACAGTAATGAAGATTTCTTGAATTTATTAATAATTTATGGTGAGTGCAATAGAATTGCAAGTAGAACATGCCGAGTATTTCATGAAAGATATCCACAACATCCGAAGCCGAATAATAATGTGATAAATCGACTACTAAAAAACTGTAGGTTGAATGGAACCTTCCGTCCAAAAATCATTCGTAAGAAGACTAAAGTGGATGATGATGACAATGGTATAACAGTTTTGGGACACTTTCATGCATTTCCAAATGCTTCTCTGCACGAGGCTGAAAGGGAGACGTGACAATTTGTCGAATTCTTAATAAGCATAAATGGCATCCCTATAAGTTCTACTGTGTCCAACATTCGAAAGAGACTGATTTACCTCGTAGAGTGGAATTCTTTGAATGGTTACTTGTCAAGACTCAAGAGGATGAACATTTCCTTGACAATATCATATGGACAAATGAGGCAAAGTTCACAAAAAATGGAGTTTTCAATAGACACAACAGTCATTATTGGGCGCCAGAAAATCCCCATGTTGTCCGCTAAAGGGGTTTTCAAGAAAGATGGCAATTCAATGTATTTTGTGCCATAAAGAATGAGTCAATTTTTTATATCGAGTTTTATGATGATAATTTGAATGCATCAAAATATGAAGATTTACTGAGGAATTGAATTCAAATGATTTTAAATAATAGACCAGGAAGAGAAAGTGTATGGTGCCAAATGGATGGTGCTCCACCCCATAATTCTCATTCAGTCAGCGAAGCTTTAACCGAATTCTTCGAAGACAGATGGATTGGTAATAATGGACCTTTTTGTTGGCCTCCTAGAACACCAGATGGCAATCCATTAGATTATTTCGTGTGGGGTTTCATTAAAAATATGGTTTATTCTTCTCCAATAACAACAATCGAAGATATGAAATCGAGAGTTACAACTGCTTTCAATAGTTTGACTCCAGACTTGATCAGAAGCGCTACACATGACAATCTTTTAAAGAGATTATATGTTTGTTTAAGTAGAGGTGGAGATGTGTTTGAACACATTCTGAAATACACTGACGATTAAATTAACTCATTAATTTATGGATTTATTATTTTCAGTTCCTGTTACAGCGTTAATAAAACTATTGTTTGAAGAGAAGTTTCATTCGATGGTTGAGGAGTATTTTAATAATTATCTTTTCATTGTATTATCTGTGACTAATTGAGAAACATCAAACGAAATCTGTTTTACAAAAATGAGTGATGAACAAGGAAACCATGTCAATAACAGTTTATCTCGAAAACGGTTCAAAATAGAAATAGTATTATTTGAACAAAGTTAATCTAAAATTGGATGTAGAGCTCAAAAATGTTGAAATATACAGGGTGTTCTATTTGAAAAAATTGAGTTCCACTCATTTTTTCATGAGAACAAAGTATCTGCATTTTTTGAAGACCCTGTATGAGGCAAATAAAAATATGGATTGAAGATCCTCATAGTAGTGTAAGAGAGTTCAAGATTATCAGCATTTATAAAAGTTCATGTTTGGTTAAAAAATATCGAAATTAACTTATATCTTCTAAACGGTAATAGATAGGTATAGGAAAATAGTATATGAATTTGTTGACAAAGTGATAATGAATCATAATATGATATTATATACTGGGTGTTCCATTTATTTGAAAAATCAAAGAAGCCGCTACTTTATAGTAGAAGCGACAACGCCGCTTCGTCTAAAATATTTTAGGCTTGTGGGTCATATTGACTTATGCATACCGTGGAATTTTCAGGTTGATCCGTTGAATAGTTTGCCAGAAACGGCTAATTAACGCTCATCATGAAAAGCCCTGTATAATGGGCACGTTCTTCTCTTGAATTTTCTAGTTTTCTCTTTATATTACGTTGTTTCAAAAGTGTTGCCCGTTTTGATGTCATGTGTAAATAATTAAATCTGGTAAAACATGTAGATTTCAAAAAAATAACAAAACATTATTAATTTCAGGAAAACAGGTGTGAATATGTTAATTATGGGTATTTTGTTTAAAAACTCTATTAGATTAATGAAATGTTCTGTGAAACCAATTAGATTTCTGAAAGACAATTACAATACTTTTTTAGAAAAATAGCTTCCTCGGTAAAAGCTACCGCGGAAGCTACTGTGTTAGCGAAACTTGTCTAGAAAATCAAAATGAAAATAAACTGATAGATGTAGCCGTTACTACGTGGTATGGAAAACATAATGAAGAGATAAATGAAAATTTCTATGTTTTTTACCACTTTTATTTGCAACTAACGCTACTGCAATTTCGTTCTATACGGACGTTTTCAAACTTATACAATATACAAGTTTACTGTATATACAATATACAAGGTTATTGTATAAGTTTGAAAATGTGGTAAAAAACATAGAAATTTTCATTTCTTTTTTCGAAATGAAAATGTTTGTAAACATTGTATAATTATTATCATGGATAGTGTTACTCATTTTCATCATGTAACGGGTCAGTCCGGTACGAAACTAGTTCGTCGGGTCAACTGCTCTCCATATATCAATTTAGAAGTAGTTCTTGTACTTTCTGATAAACCTTGTTATGGTGAATGGAAATATAGTGTTATCATAAAATATTATTCAGTTCTTGTCCCCCTAATGCAAAACAATAAACTTAGCATGAAATTATGCAAATAGGTGATATACCATACGAGTATGAAGTCGTCCTTCCTACTCACATTGCGTGTGGTTCACCCTCGATTACACTATTCTAGTATTGATTAAATTTATCGCATGAATTCGCCTTGATAGGGTGGAAATATCACTGTAAATATCCGACCTCCACTCTCTCCTAACATCCTAATAGAAAAATTTTCCAGGAAGATACCTCGAGAAGCTTTCCGGGTAAGGTATGAGGAAAATTGGAAAATTCTTTCTAGTTTTCTTGAATTAGCCTGAGAGAAAACCCTTTTCAGTGGAGAACGGAAAAATTGGGAGTACTTTTTCGAGAATTTTTGGTTTTCCATCTGTTGCAACTGTTATCGATTTTGTATTCAAATGTGTGAGAAAAGGAAACGTGAATTCAGCGAGTGGGAGAAAGAAAAATACAAACGCCGATGAAAACGCATGCGGCAGTTGCAGCAACTATATCGACGATATTCATTTTATCTCTAAATTATTGTTCCTTGATATTGTCTGGATTTCAAACCTTCCACAATTCGAAAATAAATATCCATCATGATAATTGTAAAACTGAGGTCACTAATAATTCAATGATCAACCCAATTGTACAAATAATCTTAAGATAATTTGTTAGCAAGATTCAAATAAATGATTATGTGAGTAACGTGGAAATTGGAACCATACAGAAAATTTATTTAAAAAGAAAAGCAATAAACATATAATAATAAAGATTTGATATGGAGTATAGAAACCACAAAATATACAAATTTGTAAAATGAAAATTTTAAATTATACAAGAATAAAACGTGATACTCCTCAATGTCTAGTAGGTAAATTATTATTGATAATTTTATAGAGAACCAAAAAAAATAACCAACAAACATAAAAAACACTGACAATACTCAAAAAACAGTGTTCATTTGAAAATGACTTCAATTGCTATTCAAATGTTTCCGACTTCTTGAGAATTGGGTAAAACATATTTGAACCAATTTCATTCGAAAATTTGTAGGTAAAGTGTTTTCAGAGATATAGAGAATCAACAATTGAAAGCTGAAACCAGAAATGAATTATTTTTGTGTAACCTAATTATATTTGAATTATCTTTTTGGTATATCTCTGAAAACACATTCTCTAGCCAACTAAAATATTTTCGACAATGCAGTGTTGCCGCTTCTATTAGAAAGCAGTAGCAACTTTGATTTTTCAAATGGAACACTCTATATATAATATTATTTTTGGAATCTCCAACAATTGCCCGACAACTTTTCTTGATATTTCTCTATACCTATCTGTTACCGTTTTCGAAATAAAAATTAATTTCAATTTTTTTCTTCGAAAATCATGACTTCTAAAAATGCCGATATCTTTTAGTTAAGAAGTACTATGATATCGAAATTTGGTTTGGAGTTAGGTGATACTTGGACACTTCCCACACGTCAGCCTAATCTCCGTTACTTCAATACAGGGTGGTAAAAAAATACAGTTTTTTCGTTTGCTTGAAAAAGTTGCTGATATTTGATTATTTTAAATGGAACACCCTGTATATTATTGAAAATTCGGAAAGCTGCTAAAATTTGCTTTCTTTCTATGTATATCATACCTATACCTAACTAGTCAAGTTTCGGACTTATGAACATTTATTTGTGAAAATGTCCCTTCAGAATGGTATTTCCATTCGGTATTTGGTAAGCAGGCCATGATTACTATTTGAAAGTAGCGTTGTGGCATTCTTCTAATAATATCGACATTTTCGTCACTTCAGAAGTTGCAAATACCTTCAAAACGATGGAACAAAACTATTCAAACGAAGTTCTTATGAATTTGTTTATTATTTTTGGACAGTGTGACAAAATTATCAGCAGAACATGTAGAAAGTTCAATGAAATGTATCCGAATCTACCGCCAATGAACCTCAAGAAATTTATACGAATTCAGAACAATTTCAATATGTTTGGATAAACTTTAAAAAAGCACCAAGAAACTTGAAATTGGAAATATTGATATGAATAATTATAAAAAAGTAAAACAATCATGTGGAATATTTCAAAATATGTTCGAATCGCTGGCCGTTCACTTCCAAGTACTTTAAAATGCGGGTAATGACTGCTTTCGTGGTGGCAGATCTGATTTCATAGGGATCCAAATGTTTGGGCAATCCTTTCTAACAATTCATCTCTCGAACGCACGGGTATTTTGTAAACTTTTTCTTCAAACATTCCCCACAAATAAAAATCTAATGGATTAAGATCGGGTGATCTCGCTGGCCAATTCCATGGTCCCAAGCGCCTCATCCACCGATCGTCAAATAGTCTATCCAGTTCTGCGCTCACTTCTCTTGTGCAATATGCAGGAGCTCCGTCTAGTTGGTACCAACAGTTTCGATAATCTTCGAGTGGCAGATTATCCACAGTATTCTCCAAAATATTCAGGTAGCTTCTGGATGTTAATCACTCCTCGTATATCACGTACCCCAATTTGTTGTCCATCAACATGCAGAAGACATTAAAACTAAATTTTTCTTGAAATCCGGCTTCTTTTGTGACGTGAGGATTTTCACTGGACCAATAATGACGATTTTTTCTGTTGAAAATCCCTTCTCTCGAAAATTTCGATTCATCAGTCCAAATAATTTTATTTAAAAAAAGTGGATCTTCTTGAATGCGTGTCAAAAACATTTCACAAAATTCTACTCTCTGTTGAGGATCTTGAGGCTTCATTGCTTGAATTTTGGTGAATTTATAATCATGCATTTTATGTCTTCGCAAGATTCTTTGAACCGATGAATATTTTATACCCAAATCTTCTTCAACACTTCTTATCGATGACTCGGGAAATGCGTGAAAATATGCTAAGACATTAATCTGGTTGTCTTCGAAAATTACGGGTCGAGGCAAGTTTCTTGGTGCTTTTAAAGTTGATCCAAATGCATTGAAATTGTTCTGAATTCGTATAAATTTCTTGAGGTTCATTGGCGGTAGATTCGGATACATTTCATTGAACTTTCTACATGTTCTGCTGATAATTTTGTCACACTGTCCAAAAATAATAAACAAATTCATAAGAACTTCGTTTGAATAGTTTTATTCCATCGTTTTGAAGGTATTTGCAACTTCTGAAGTGACGAAAATGTCGATATTATTAGGAGAATGTCACAACGCTACTGTCAAATAGTAATCATGGCCTGCTTACCAAATACCGAATGGAAATACCATTCTGAAGGGACATTTTCACAAATAAATGTTCATAAGTCCGAAACTTGACTAGTTAGGTATAGGTATGTTATACATAGAAAGAAAGCAAATTTCAGCAGCTTTCCGAATTTTCAATAATATACAGGGTGTTCTATTTAAAATAATGAAATTTCAGCAACTTCTTCAAGCAAACGAAAAAACTGTATTTTTTACCACCCTGTATTGAAGTAACGGAGATTGGACTGACGTGTGGGAAGTGTCCAAGTATCACCTAACTCCAAACCAAATTTCGATATCATAGTACTTCTCAACTAAAAGATATCGGCATTTTTAGAAGTCATGATTTTCGAAAAAAAAAATTGAAATTAATTTTTATTTCGAAAACGGTAACAGATAGGTATAGGGAAATATCAAGAAAAGTTGTCAGGCAATTATTGGAGATTCCAAAAATAATATTATATACAGAGTGTTCCATTTGAAAAATCAAAGTTGCTACTGCTTTCTAATAGAAGCGGCAACACCGCATTGTCGAAAATATTTTAGTTGGCTAGAGAATGTCCGAATATGCCCTCCATTAAGTTTTCAAAGTGATCCGTTGTCTGGTTCACCAGAAACGTCTAATGTGCCATCCACCGTGAATCAGCCTGTATAGAGTAAGTTTGATAGAAAATTGTTCATTCGATCTTTATGTTTTGTTTAGTTAAAGTTGAGTATAGTGAGTATACAAATCATTAATGTTCAGAAAGTTGAATAGAAGTTTGACCCCCTTGTTGTTGACATCGATCTGATATTTTATACACATATTAGGTTTTGATGACAATACAATTAAATACATTCTGTAATCATTGTGAATACAAGATGCCCGCACCTACAAAATGGCGGATTACATATTGTTTCACAACTACCTCAATATGGGTATCAAATGGCAGGGCTTGACTAGTAGGATAGTAGTACATTTTGAAAAAGATGCAAATTCAAGAAGGACGCAGCTACAAAATGGCGGATAACATATTTTTCACAACTACCTCAATATGGGTATTAAATGACAGGGCTTGACTAATACAATAGTAGTGCACTTTGAAAGAGATGCAAATTCAAAATGGCCGCAGCCACAAAATGGCGGATTACATATTACTTTGTAATACTAAGGCACTAAATGAACTGAATAGAATGAGAATTCAGAAACAAAATTAGAAAATAAAACCCAGAAAATGAAATATTAAAAAAATGTGTTGAACGGTTTCATTAAAAAAAAGCAATAATGATGTAGGTAATGTACTAAAAACTAAAAAATTATTCGGATGGTCCTAAGTAACAGTGATCACATACACCACTCTCCTCAGCAATCTACGGTATCAATCAGATGAAAATATAATAAAATCGTTGGGCGTAGCGTAGTAAATATGTGAATATTACGCCCATCTGTTTTATTGCCTGATGAATATCGTAGATTGCATCATTATTTTATTTATTTTTCATTAAAACGGTTTAACATAAATAAATGTTTCAACTTATTTTAGTAATACCTACCAATAGCTTGTTCATAAGCATCAGCTATGTCAGGCTATCTAGGCTATCTTGCCTCAACGTCCTGAATTTTTAGGTCAGCATTGACAATTGTCTGCACATTAAATGGAAATAATTGTTATTCATTTCGAAATATATCAATGCCTTTTCCTCTGAATAAATATTCACATCAGTTGCCCCTACATTTCGAAAATGTTTCAATATTAAAATGTTTTTGTCTGCACTATTTCGTTATAAAAATGGAAACAAAATAGAAACCGTTTTATTCATCACTAAAATTTTCATACATACACAATTACAAGATTAAATACATGAGAAAACTTATTGGACTAGTCAAAAAAGTAAACCGCTAAAAGCTAAACACAAATATTTGATCTTGAACAAATTCAAAAAAATACTACATGAAACTGAGTCATTTATCTAAGCATTGAAAGCAAGTAATTCATCCATACTGTAGAACCAGTTATCCAACAAGAAACTATACAGTTCATTTCTCATTACAGTTCTACTTTTATTGATCCCTATTTTATTAAAGCATTTAATAACCAGTATTTTGAGGAATTCTGACTAGCACACTCTGGGCATTCGACTCTTTTGTTTTTGCTACTAACTCTGTTAAAATCACTAAATACAGTGAAGAATGATCCATCAGCATGAAAATTTAGGACTGGTAGTAGGTAAATAAATCAAGAACTGCCGTTATGAATTGAGTCATTTCTAAAAGTTTTCTAAATTATGAGAAATATGTTCTTGGGAACACGGGGTATCAAATTTACAATTTGGCCGAAATCTAATTATCTTAGGCATTCTTTTCTCTTCTTCATCTTTGGTGAAAACATTTGTCACACTCATAATCCATATGTGTTTAATTTATTGTCCCTAAACTCATATTGATGGGAAGTCATGACCATTGTCAGAGGTGCCAAAGTTTCAATTAACTCGGACTTTATAAGTCCTTCGATTGAGTTAACTATTGATCCAATACTAATTCGTGAACTTGACACTGAAACACAATTTGCTAATTTCAGTCTTAGGTTAATAGCTAATTCTGAGTTAACTGATGTCGTTTGTAAAAACCGCCCTTAGAAGAAAACTCTTTTTCTGTGACAACGTTGCCAAGACTCAAGTTGATTTTTTGTTTCTGGTAATATTTATTTCAATATACAAGTTGCAACAAAATGAAACAATAAAAAATTTCATTCAAACCAACAAAAATCAAATTCGATAAAAACTCAAAAGAGAAATTCCATAGGATTCCAGACGCTGAACTCTGCGTAAAAGCAGCAACCTCATCCCCTTCGGAGATAGTTAAATAGAACGGATCATACCTACCGCTTTTCCTGTAGGAAAGCAAATGAAGAACTCGCGTTCCCTGTGACTTCAGTACGAATTCTTCCTGCACGGTCTTGACCGAAGAATCGTCGTATCTTACCCAGCAGTTGTAGCTGACGTGGAAGGCATCGGTCACGTAGTGTCCAATGTTGGCATTTTTGCCTTCATGGTAAATGACGGCGAATAGCTTGAATTGCTTCTCTGTTGGAGACTCTGTTTCCGACGAAACCAATATCGAATCAATCTTCAAGTCGAATTCAAAATTCAAAGCCTTGATAATCTTCGTGCAACGGTCGTGGCTGTATTCGATGCAAAACGAGGATAACGGGATGTTTGCAGAGCATAATTTGCTCCCACGCTTCGACCTTCTCGTTTGTTTTCGACGAAATCAGCCCTTCTAAACTGTTCTTGGAGACGAGTACCTTGTGTGCTTCTCTGACAATCTTCACTTTCTCAATGTTGAGTGGCAGGGTGAGGAAAAGCTGGATATTCTCAGTAATGTGGTCCCCGTTGCTCGACTTTAGTTGCCCCTTATAGGTGTACTGGTGAAGTTGATCCTTCTGGTTGGATGTCCTTTATTTTTCAATTCCATTATGTTCCATTCATTATTTGAATCATTGCTC
Organism: Leptinotarsa decemlineata; assembly: GCF_025532065.1. Taxonomy (NCBI): domain Eukaryota; kingdom Metazoa; phylum Arthropoda; class Insecta; order Coleoptera; family Chrysomelidae; genus Leptinotarsa; species Leptinotarsa decemlineata. The sequence continues at coordinate 6,231,548 of NW_027412587.1, forward strand.
AAAGCTCTTTTGCTCAATCATTTCATCATTGAGTCCATTCAAAAGAAAACCTAGAAACTCTTCCGCATCTTGTTGTCTACGTTCGATCCAGTCAGTCCGCATGTTATGTAACATTTTATAAATCCACGTCAGACCAAATGGGATGAAAGTGCTGATTACATTTTCTTGGTCATTTAATCATTCTTCCGTCTTTCGTCAAAATGTAGGAAGGTAGGTGGACAAACTGTTCCACAAAATGACACTGACTATAAACGTTACTGTTAAATATTTGTTTTTTATAAGTTTAGCACCTGTGCTTCTCTGAAAAGAATATAGTTTGAGTTTCCCAGTGAACATTGTTTCAATTCTAGTAATAGAATAATGGCCTTCTGAGATATCTGATATAATGATATTTTCCCCTGGTTATACATGGAATCTATGTTTCAGCTAGAAAATTTAGATGTCTGAACACAAATAACTCCAAATTTTTCCATGATAATTATATCCTTATTTAATTTTTCTGCCAGAAAGTCAATAGAAATGTGATATTCAATCCCCAAGTGCTTTTACTAAATGTTTTACTAATGTAAGTGTGATTTGTTTAACGGAAACCTGGTGCAGGGTCTACTCAGTAAACTCTTTCCACTATAATGAATTTTTTCCTCAAAGTAACTTCTGCCGAAGAGAAGAGAAAGGTGGGGGAGTGTCAATTCTGACAAAAAATAAGTTATTAGTTGAGTGTTTGCATCTGAGTAGAATTTGTTCGGAACAAGAATTCGAAATTTGTGATATCACATGTAAAACAGATGTGGGCCCCACAGGTCTCTATCTTCAGATGTAAATATTTTTTTGAAAAGGTTAGATGACGTTCTTATCGTCACTTTCAGACCAAAATATAATAAGTTGGTTTGTAGCGATTTCAATATTGACGGTTATGATTCCAATAACGGTTTTAAAAAGCTGTGTAATGTCTTAAGTTGTTATAACATGATACCTATGGAGGGCGTGGGCTGGCCAACTAGAGTAACACCTACAAGAGCTTCTGCAATTCAATCAATCAATCAAAATATGCTTTATTATCAAAGAATAACAGCTTGTTGACAAAGCCTGTATAAATAAAATAAATTAAATTAAATTATATGAATAACATTTAGATAATTATTTACTTAGTATACATAGTATATGTAGTCACTACTTTATAAAATTGAATTGTTAAAAAGCAATCAGTCACTCATTTAAAATTTAAAATATTGCAAACAATAGTAGGTATATGATATCAAAATGTAAAGTTTTGTTATATTTATTATTAGTCTATTATATCCGCATAATATTATTCCAAACTATAATAGGTTCTATCGGAAAGATCTCTTTTTACAGCTTTTCTGAAGCCAGTGTTGGACTGTATATTTTTGATATAATTTGGAAGCCCTTGTATATAATGGAGTCCTTAACTAGAGTGGAATATGGTGAAGGTAGTTTGATATGGTCACTTTGGCGGGTGGCATATCTACTATCTATAATGAAATTTTGTTTATGTTTATAAATGAGATACCCTGTTTCAAGTATAAATATACACACTACCGTGAGAAGGTTATGTTGCTTGAAGTGAACTCTACACGAATCGCGAATTTTAATTTACAGAGGTATCTCAGGGTTCTTTTTTGTAGAACAAGAACACTTTGAAGAACATTTCCACTGCACACTCCCCAGAATGGGATATCATATCGCAAATGTGACTCTATCAAGGAGTAGTATACTGACTTTGCGATTGTGTAACCTAGTTCGTTTGCATGAATTTTTACAGCGTAACAACCAGAGGACAATTTTTCATTCAGGTTTTTGACATGTTCATTGAATTTGAGACCGTTGTCAATGTATAGTCCTAAAAATTTAGAAATCACACTGTTTTCAATGATCTGGTGGTTGATAGAAATATCAGATACTGCGCATTTGAAGGACACTATCTTGGTTTTTAATGTATTGAAGGATAAAAGGTTTGAGTCGCACCACTCTTTAACCTTTATTATATCTGAATTGATGACCTGTTGAAGATCGGCTTCCTTATCTTTATGCCATAGTATGGTGGTATCATCGGCGAATAGTGTGAAACTTCCTGAAATGTCAAGCATCGTCAAGTCATTGACATATAGTAAAAACAAAATTGGACCTAAGACTGATCCTTGCGGAACACCACATTGTATATTACGTAAGCTTGACATTGTTTTTGTTTTTACTACTTGTGTGCGGCCAGATAAATATGTCGTAAACCATGAATGCGCCTTATTTCTAAATCCGTAATGGTGAAGCTTTCGTAGCAGTATCTCATGATTCACACAGTCAAAAGCTTTCGAAAAATCACAAAACACAGCCGCCGCAACTTCTCCATCATTGATTCCAGTATATATTTCATATAAAAGTGAAAAAATTGCATCATTTGTGTTCTTATTGCACTGAAATCCAAACTGTTTTATGCTCAATATATCACACGACTGCAAAAAGTCAAACATTCTTTACTTAACGAGTTTTTCGATGATTTTGGCTAACGTAAATTCCTAGGAGAGCTCACTTTACCACCTTTATAGATCGGTATGACAATTGATGTTTTGAGAAACTGTGGAAATATGCCTTCTTTGAAGGATCCATTTATCAGAGGTACTAGATGGTTCAGAACATTATCTGGAAGATTTTCAAAGATCCTAACAGAAATGTCATCAAATCCTGTTGCGGTTTCATTTTTAATTGTATGTAATGTTTCTTTCAATTCATCAATATTAGTGTCATAGAAGATTAGGTTTTCATTAACATTGAAGTTTGCTAGATTTATTAGTGGATCATAAGCTACGGGTATATTTTTTGTCAATTCATCTGCAACTGAAGTATAATACTCATTTAATGTGTTCGAATTGAACTCCAAATCTACTTTCTTTTTGGGTTTTTTTCCTACAAGATCATTTATTATCTTCCAACTCTCCTTTGATTTTTTGGTGGAACTATCAATGCGATTTTTATAATAATTTTCCTTTGCTAACTTGATCAACTTTCAATATACTGATCTGTACATATTGTAGTAGTTATGGAAAGAATCTGTATTTGTATATTTTCTGATATAATGCAGAGATCTCATATTTCTTGCAGATTTTTTAAATCCTTTTGTGAGCCAATGTTTCTTATGTTTGTTTTTAATCTTTCGAATTGGACAAGTATAATTGAAGATTTCAAGAAGTTTATTGTGGAAAACTTGAAATCTTTCTTTCAATGTTGTAGGTGATTCCCATTTCGTTTGCTGACATTTCAAATACAACTTATCATAGTTGGATATAGTATATAGCCTACCATATTTATATTTTTCACTTTTGCATTTTGAATCAATGTTACCTATTGTGCAGAAAACAGCCTCATGGTCATAGAGACCTGCAGATACAATCGAACAAGTGACTTGATTTGAATCTAAGTTACTGCATATGTAATCTATAGCAGTACTACTGTATTGTGATATTATGGTATCCGATTTCACATGCACTGTCAAATCAAAAGTAGTCAAGAGGTTAATTAGTGACTGTGTGATATAACTCTTTTCATCATTGAAATTGATATTGAAATCACCTGTTAATATTATTTTGCATTTCATAGGAAGATCGTTCAGAATTGACTCCAATTCGTTTATAAGAATATGAGGGTCTGATATCATTTAAAGAGGTTTTTCCCAATATCAAAGTTCCGCCATGAGTTGCTGTTTTTCTACTATATTTCGAAATAACGTTATAGTTTGGTAAATAAATAGGCTCATCATTTTTGAGCCAGTGTTCAGTTAATAATACTATTTGTGGAAAGTCCATACTTTCCAGGAATATATACAACTCATCCAATTTATTTCGGAGAGATTGAATGTTCAGTAAAACAATAGACAGCGCGCTGTCACCTAATAATTCCGTTTGTCTAAAAAACGTTTTCGATGGGAAAGTTCTGGTACCTCGGTATCGGTTTCGTAGTTTTGTAATTCTTCAAGTGAGGTTATTGGACGTTCTTCGTCAGACGCTGCTATTGGCGAGGATTCGAAGGATGACATCTCTACCAATCCAGGGTAGGAAATCAAATTAAAATTGTTTTCTTTGCTGCTGCTTCCCTCAGTAATTGATTTATGATAATGATCAAGTGTATTCATGTAACTTAGTAATGCATCACTAGGAAATAGTTTACCGGTATTATTAATGGTATATCTATTTTTATTGTAATTTGTTCTTCTTAGTATATTATTACATTCAAAAAGAGTGGTGTTCTGCAGCCTACGAGGAAAAATATCTTTTTTCAGGTTCATATTATTTCTGTATATATATTCATTGGCCTTTTTTTATAATAACGATATGGTTCTGAGATTATGATTACATTGGTGTTAGTTATCTTTTCAAGTTTATTTACTGTATTAGAATTGAATTTATCTGGCCAAAAAAGAAGTATATCGGATGTTGACATTTTTTTTGATTCACTGAGAGCAGTTTCAAGCAGAGCGTTTTCGTCAAAGTTTGTTTTGATGAAAGATTGGATCAGTAATGATCCTTCTTGTTTACGAGTCAGAGGTTCAATGAGATTTTTACCCCTTGATCCTGATACTAAAGTTACCCTGTTTCTACATTGACCACTTGTCTCTTGTCTCTTGATCACTTGTCTCTTGTATTTGATGTTCGTATGTTTTTTAACCGTTGATGCAGATAAATTCACTTGTTTGCCTTGATCAATTGAGATCTTTGAGTAGTTTTCCACCTTTTCAGGACCCCTTTCCTCTACGCCACTGAGGTTTGTTGAATTAAATTCTGTTGAAGTTGACTGTTTTTTTTCTAATAGGTTTTGTTTGTGTACTGATAGTGGTTGTATTCTTTTTTCCATTCGTTATTTTTTGTTGTAGATAAGTAATTTCAGATTCCATTTCTTGGATTTTGTTTTTGTACTGTTCATCTAAGTCACTCATTTCAGCTTCTAGTTAAATGAGGCATTGAGCCTCATTTAATATTATTTCCTTATCCTTATTCAGCTTTTCTATGAAGTTGATCAAATATTTTAACTGCTATTTCATCTTTTATGACAAACATTCAGGAGGAATCCTGGGAAGATTTGCTTGGCGTATTTGATTTGAATGTAGCTTATCGGTACTTTTGGGAGATATTTTCTTATTATTTTGAAATTAATTTTCCAAAACGTAAAAAATTCAATAAGACTGTTAAAAATGAAAAATGGGTTAATAACGAAATTAAAATTTAAAGTAGAAAGTTGAAAAACCTCTATAATCTTAAAAAACTCGTAAGGATCTTGAGATTTACTATATAAAATGCAAAAGTAAAAACACTTCAAGTTAGTAAAATCAACAAAGAAAGAATATTTCCAAAAACGAATTGGGGAGTCTGATAATCCTTCAAAAACAGCTGGGGAATTGTTTCAGAATTATCCAATAAACCAAAAGGCAACAATGAGGAAATTTCAATAGAGTTCAGTGATACTATTGTCGATACACCATTCTCGAGTAAATCGTTTTTTGAATCCTTTTACTGAATCTGAACTGTATGAATTACTAAATAGCAAACTTAAAAATAAAGGTTCTTCAGCATATGATAACCCCTATGTTTCTTCTGAAAAAGAGTCTCCGTGTTTTAATCAAACCTCTACTTCACTTGGTGAATATGTCATTCAGTAAAGGATCATTCCCTAAGCATTCCTATACCAGTGTTTGAAAAGAATAGTCGAAAATTACTAGAAAACTATAGGCCTGTAACAATTCCATCAATTATGTCGTAAATATTCGAATATGCTTTTCTGAATAGACTTCTATAATTCTCTCATCATCATCATAATAACATCTTCACAAAAAACCAACATGGGTTTCTGAATAAAAAATCCACCACTACAGCTTTACATTCATATCATAGAGAGATTGTGGACTATATTGAAGCAGGCGAGTGCCCTGTTGAGATGGATATTCTGCGATCTCAGCAGGGCATTCGACTGAGTTGATTATAATATTCTCCTAAGTAAGCTATATAGTTATGGTATAAGGGGTAGACCATTGGCATGGGTAACGGATTATCTTGTCATTAATAACAATGCAACGTCCAGCATGGCCCTTTCCGAATTAGGAGTACCTCAAGGGTCGATATTGGGACCTATATTGTTTGTATTGTACATAAATGATTTGGAGTATGCAACGCCCGGATTATAATCTCTGACAAATCAGATTCAGTTTTGAAAGAAAAATGTAAGCATGTTTATGGAAGTATTAATGAATATTTTTCTGCGAACAATTTGTTATTGAACGCAAAGAAAACATATTCAATTCGGCAACGGGAATGTGATGTCATCAGTTTTAGAACAATTGATAATTCCGACACAGTAACAACAGAATGTACGAGCTTAAAATTTTTAGGTCTTCACATTGATGAATGTTTGAATTGGCAGAACCACTGTGAGTTCCTAATCAAAACAATTAACTCTATTTCATATCAGTTTCGAAATATTAGGCAGGTTTTGAATGTTGATCAGATGCTGAGGCTGTACCATGCTCAGGTTGATGCCAGACTAAGATATGGAGTGAGCTTCTGGGGTCTTTCCACTCGCTGCTCTGACGTCTTTACGGCACAAAAAAACTTATACGTGTCATTAGTGGCGTAAGTAACCGTGATTCATGTAAAAATGCTTTTGAAAATTTTAGAATTCTAACTTTTCCCAGTCTTTTAATTTTTGACTTATGGTCTGTTTTTGAGAATAGAAACAAGTTGTTTGTACCAACTATGAAAATATTTGATCAATATTATCTGGGGCCATTTGATGGCTATATTTTCAAGTTTATCAAGAATGTTTACTGAAAATTCGATATTTAGCTAGAAATATTCATACTCAGGGGTGTAATGAAGATTTGAATAACACTCATTTCTTCTAATTGGTTCAAGAAAATCATTTGTACTCATATTTTTTATTTACCTATCATTTCCAAAATGCGAGTGAAGAACGTTGAGTAAATGACAAGTCAAAATGAAGAAAGTTAGTTGTTTAGTAGGTACTTGGCACTTATCAAAAGATGATGACTTCAATAATGATTTGCAATTTCACGAGTAATCAGTGAACGGATGATAAACAACTAGAATTTATTGTTGAATTATATGTTTTCAAATGAGTATTCATTTTTTTCTGAACGGGACTGTTAATAGTAGGTACCTAATAACTCTCTATTCAGATTTTAAGAAAACTCACTCGAGTTAGAGTTACAAGAGAAATACTGCCAATGCAATTGATACAAAATACTGCCAATTTCGCAATGACATATATTTTTGAGCATGGGCGTATGTTGCAACGAGATTGAGTTGACATTTCAACCCAATGAGACACCTAATCACCAATCTTTGTTGTTAGTCAGTATGGATGGTAAATAGAGTAATCAAAGGAAGTATCAGTTGAGATGGCTTGAAGATTAAACCTCTGTGAACGAAACCCCTAGGTTAGCAAGTTGAATATTGATTTTTTCATCACTTTCCTTTGTAACGATGTTCTTAGGAGGTATGATTATGTTTTCCTTAAAAGTAAATTGACAAAAAATTGAATAACAGTTGGTAAGTGTAACTATTTTCTGGATTTGAAGGCCGTGAATTTTTGGAATTTGGAAGAAATTTCAAAAATCCATGACCTTCAACCCGGAAAATAGTTATACTGACAACCTCGGCTGCGAAAGCCTTAACCATTTTGTCAACAGTTGATGAAAACTAACTTTTTTATGTAGACTTATAATGTTGAGAGCGTTAAAGGATATATCGATAGAGTATCCACTGAATGTGAATGTTCATGTAACAACTCGGTAATAATAACAAACGTTCGAACGGAAGTTAACACACCATATGAACTACACAGCTTTTTATTTTATATTTTATACCTAAACTCATCTAAACCTATCAGATATCACAGCAATCTCCACTTCCTTCTCAAACCCCTTTCTGGTTTGTACCACATCCTCTCGTTTAGCGTTCGGTACTAACAGACAAGCACCTCCTCCCAAGGTCACTACGGCAGCTACAATAAAGATGGGAATTTCACACTGGCTGTCCATCAAGTATCCAAAAAGCACGTTGCTGAGCCCTGCAGCTAGCCTGCCAATGCAAAGGACGAAGCAGATAGCCACTCCGTTGACTTTAGTCGGAAACAGTTCAACTGCGATGCCCGAAATGCTCATGTTGGAGATGATCATGGTGGACTGGAAAATGCAGGCTATTATGAGGTTCTGCAAGGAGGAACTCATCCAGTAAATGAGGCCAGAGCTCACGCCTCCTATTGTCATTGCTACCAGGCTGATATTCTTGGCAGATGTTTTCGTGGAAGCCCAGCAAGCGCAACCGCTAAGTACGAGGGCAGTTACACCCATGGCTGTGGAAAAAATATTTCAAAGATATTTATTGGGTACAACAATGCTTCTATGGATATTACTATGTACAAGCTTCTAATATTCATAAGATGGCCCGGAACCATTACGTCCACTATGAACGTACATAATGTATGTACATTGAAATTACAGGGACTGGATATACAAATATAAAAATGAATAAATCCAAGAAACATTCAACGTGAATAGTTATCAAGCTCTTAAGACAGTATTGAACCCTCACTGAAAGTTCATTGAATTTACTCAAAATATTGGACTGAAGATGTGGTACGGTATATTTGTCGAGGACACATCTCTACCATTATAAATTAGTGAATACATTCAAAGTATTTTTCACGAATGCAAATGTTCTATTCACAAGTCACTTGTGCCTAGAAATTGTACAGAGAGAGAGAGAGAAAGAGAGAGAGAGAAAGAGAGAGAGAGAGAAAGAGAGAGAGAGAGAGAAAGAGAGAGAGAGAGAAAGAGAGAGAGAAAGAGAGAGAGAGAGAGAGAGAGAAAGAGAGAGAGAGAGAGGAGAGAGAGAGAGAGAGAGGTAAAATCTTCAGGATTGAAAAAACTAATGTGTGTTGCAGTTTTTCTCATTTCGCGTTATTTTCAAACTTCCTCGACAAATGTCAAACGAAGTTTGATTGATTTCGGTAGCATTCGATGGCGGACACAGATTTTAGCTTGCGTTGAAATATGTATCTGTAAAATTTCTTATTTTTTTATAGGAAAAATTATGATTTTCAAAGTTACAACCATTGAATATTATATTAAACCAAGCTGGTGTTGTTTGCAATATCAATGGTGGAAATTGTGACCTCACATATACGGGAAAATAAAAATCATGCTGCTTTTGCTTTAGCCACACATTCGCTTGAAAATGCTCATCACTTTGATTACCAAAATATCAAAGTTATAGGTTCTGAAATTGATTATAAGAAAAAGAAAATACTCTATACAACAAAAATCGTAATTCTATTAATAGTCGAAGTGACATTAAAGGTTTATCTCATATCAGCGATAACTGATAAAAATAGTTTAATCTCCCGCATTCAACATCAATACTGAGTTTTTGCATGTCACTTTTTGAACCTGTTTATACAGGGTGTTCCTTAAACACATGCTAATATTTAAGGAGGTAAGTCTTAGACCCATTTTAAGGAAAAAACGTCCTATGGACATGGACGTATGTCCTAAACGCCTTAACTTTTGAGATACAGGGTGGCAAGTTTTCAAAAATAATCAGTTTTTTAATAATAACAGATAATTTTGTAGACATCTTTGGCATATTTGGTACATATGTTCCATGCCTCAAGGCGCATTTTCTGATGTACAATTTTCTTAATTTTCTCTGCCAGTGGCGTACGTACGAGTTTTGAAATGTATATTTTTGGCGAAAAAAATACTACGCCACTGCTTTATCTTTAAAAAATTTAAAAATTATTTTTTAAATCTCCATACATTTTTGAGCACATTTGATTTGCTGGGTTTTCTTTGTCCGACGCATGGTTTTCGCTCAAAAAATTAAAAATCGCTTTACTTAAGGATAAATTCCTTAAAAATCTGATACGGTATCGTGCATCGACTGAAAGCAAACTAAGAGATCAGATTTGTTGCAAAATAATTGATGATCTAAAAGGTATTTGTTTATTGTCAGATGCACTGTTCTTAATTAAAATTACGTCATAACGCAGCACCGCTTAATAATTTTTGAAAACATAAATTTAGTTATCCTGGAATAAATGACGTGTAGCAGAATTTATTTACTGCACCTCTTGGAAATATGGAATTTGTCGATATGTGACTTCTTTTAAAGATTAAAAGCAGAAAAAACAGCGTACCCACCATAGCAATAAAAAACGAATTCTCTGTATGTACAAACGTCAATAGCTAATATTGATGTTGGTTTAAAGTAAGGTGTTGGTGTTAAAAACTGACACAGCGCGTTTTGATTGATTTTGAAGTGCTATTGAAGTTATTTTGGTAGTCCGCTGTTTTTCTGAATATCAGTAAATATGGTAAATTATACGAATGCGGAAATGACGCAAATGCATTACGTATATGGCCTTGCCGATGGTAATGCAACAGAAGCCAGGCGCATTTATCAGGAAAGATATCCTAATCGTGCCTTACCAGATAGCCGAACCTTTTCAAATATTCATCGTCGACTTGGGGAAACTGGTAGTTTCAAGAAAGGGACTCCGGAAGGTAGACCTCGTGTAGTAAGAACTCCTGAAATTGAGGAAGCGGTGCTGCAAGAAATTGAGAAACGTCCTGAGACGAGTACGAGGAAGATCGCTAGAACTCTGGATATTTGTCATCAAATTGTTTGGCGTATTTTGGTTGTTTTTTTGTCATATCCATACCATATTTCCAGAGTGCAGGCATTACTCCCGAGAGATTTTCCACAGCGTGTGAACTTCAGTCAGTGGTATCTACAAAGTATTGCACTAAATCCGCAGTTTGAGACACAAATTTTGTTCACAGACGAAGCAAATTTTTTATCGGAATGCCATTCAAAATTTTCATCACAATCATGTGTGGGCTGAAGAAAATCCCCATGCAATAACCGAAACCCATTTCCAACACCAATTTTCGGTTAATGTATGGGCAGGAATTATAGGTGATCATCTAATAGGCCCATTTTTTCTACCAGGACGCCTTGATGGTCGTTCTTATTTACACTTTCTCGAAGAAGACTTACCTGGGTTATTGGAAGATGTGCCACTTGCGTTAAGGAATCGAATATGGTACATGCACGATGGCGCCCCTGCTCATTTCAGTGTAATTGTCCGAAACTATTTAAATACAGTTTATCCTAATCGTTGAATAGGTCGCGGAGGACCTCAGCAATGGCCAGCAAGATCCCCCGATCTCAACAGTTTACATTTTTTTTTATGGGGTCACCTTAAAACTCATGTGTATAAAACTCCCGTTAATACTTTAGAAGATTTAAGAGAGCGAATAGTTGCCTCGTGTGAAACGATACGAAATACGCCGGGAATATTTGAACGGGTGCGTAATTCCATGCGTAGAAGGGCGGAAGCATGCATACTAAGTGCAGGTGGCCACTTTCAACAATTTTTATAATCAGTTTTGGTATTATTACTAATTAACAAATTTGTGCTATTCGTTTAGACTTACTGTCACAAAATAAAATAAAACTCGTTTTTGTGAAAAATTTATTTTTTTGCAAATTATGTTTTCAAATATCATTAGGGAATTGGTAATGCGTTATGAAGCAATTTTCAGATTCTCATTCATTTTAGAATTGATCTAATTTCTTAATTTGCTTTCTGTCGATTTTTATTTTTTTGAGTGAAAATAATGCGTCGGACAAATAAATACCAGGAGATCAAATTTTCTCAAAAATAAATGAGGATTTTAAACATGATTATATTTTGAAAAGAAAGCATTGGCGTAGTACTTTTTCCCCAAAAATATTCAATGCGAACCCCGTAGGGGTGTACATCAGAAAATGCACCTTGAGGCATGGAACATATGTACCAGATATGCTAAGGATGTCTACAAAACTATCTCAGTTATTATTAAAAAACTGATTATTTTTGAAAACTTTGCCACCCTGTATCTCAAAAGTTAAGGCGTTTAGGACATACGTCCATAGGAAGTTTTTTTCTTAAATGGGTCTAAGAATAACCTCCTTAAATATTAGCATGTGTTTAAGGAACACCCTGTATATTCTTTCATTTTATTTTCATCGTCTCCATACGATAACTCTATTTTATGAATGTTATTCCTACACTGACTGTCATAGCATGGTGTTATCACAAAATTTTTGAATATCTATTATAACTGAAATTACTCATTATACATTTCTGTATTTATAATATTTTTGAATCTGAAGATGTCAAAAATGCCAAGACGCAATTCTCTATTATATCATTGAACAGGAATATATTTTATTTCTAATTTTATTTCTATATCAACCGAATTTGCAATACGAATTTTCCTACTGAATAACCTTTTTTTATTTTTGAAAATCGGATTAGCCGTTATCGAGTGATTGGCAGTTTTATAATCGTTTCAAGAACTTGCAAATGTATTCAAAACTCACTCCAGTTCATTCCAACCAATTCATTCAGTGGTATCCACATAAAAAAGAATTACTTCTAGCACGAGTCCATTTAGAATTATGGTGTAGAAACTCTCGAGTGTCCCATTACAGATAAATTTGATTCATTATGGTAAGTATCAGTACGGAGCTGTATTCAACCCATTAAAAACATCCTTACACTCTGACAGTTATAAGAATTGTAATTTTCCAAATTGTTTCTTCTTTCTCAACAATGCAGATTCGATCATTTTCTCCGCCTTACCGATCATCGTTTAATTTTTTCCATTGCTGCTTTCATTACGTAATAATAACAATTATATATTAAACAACCGCAGTTTATTCCAGAGGTCATGGTTTGAATATGAGATGCTTTTAACTAAATTACCTCAGGAAAATTATATACTGTCAGAAATGATTCTGTATACAATCTTCATTATTGTTAGGAAGTGAATGATGAACATTCAAAAAGTATTCACTGGAATGAGTTTAGAATAGTTTTTTCAATAATGATATTCATCGTTCATTTGCAGATTCTTAAAACGAATTCAAAACTGTTAACAAATCAGTATCGGCTGATTCAATTTCCAGAAATGAAAAAGTATTGAACAGATTATTGAAATTTTTACAAGAGGCACAACATTACTGATTTCTATTTAAAAAAAGTTGAAAGGGTCCTCTTGACGACGACTAATGCAAACACTATTGTGTTTCTCATCAGGAAGTAATGAATTTAAGAGAGAATTTAAGCATTGAAATAATTAGGACAAGATATCATTACAAATTGCCCACTCAAAATTCCACTTTTGATTCATATCGTTTTGAATATTACTGGAGTTCCATTCCAACACGAAAACCGTTATTTTCAACACCTCGATACGCGTTTCAATTACCAAGTTTTCAAATAAAAAACCCAATGCGTAATACACTTATTCCTGTCATTCAAAGGTTGGAACGGTGCCACCTACTCTTCTAACCATTTTTATTAAAATACACCAATGCATCTCAGAACAGGCAAATTTTAATTACATGTGTAAGTTCAGAACGCTACTTTTCGTAAAATGCTCAACAAATACACCATTTAAAATTTCAAGGCTAACATCTACCCCTCCTAAAGGGTTGAACCACGAGGGCTACAAATAGTCCTTGAAAGTGTCCCCCTTGATGATAAAATTGACTTTTCGATTCCTCATATTGTTTACTGGAAGGAAGACAAGGATGGAAAGTTTTCGAATTGACACCCTGTATAACTTAACCTCAACATTTGATGAAATAATGTTGGAATAACTTCAAATACAAAGAAACTTGTCTTCAGAAAACTTATACGTACCCACTGTACTTTGGATAACCGAAGGTTCGAACGATGGAGTACAACTGATGTTTCTTTCTTCACTCAGAGATGAGAGTTCCTTGAGGGAAATGGTATCATTCGGGTGGAGGCTTCGGTACTGCTCGAATTTGATCAAAAGATCCGGAAGCCATAGTCCCAGACCGAACATCCTGCAAAAGTTTGGAGGCCACAACTTCGATTAATAGATAGTTGCATTAAAAACATATGAATTATTGACTTCTGTCATCCATTGCTTCTGAAATGTTCTATGTGCAACAATAATCGAAATGTAAAAAATCGTTATCTCACTTCATTTCAAAACAGTCAGTGAACTTCCTATAGGTGAGTCACTCTAGCTCGGATTCGCAGTAACAAAGCGCTTTGGATCTCAGTACAGGCGGTGCATTTTTTGTGTGTACATCGCCTCTACAGAGTATACATTCAAGTAATTTTTCATTAATTCTCTATGTTGTACAGTTACTTTTTCATTCCATCTTCCACGCATCTCAGAGACCAAGCTAGATTGATATTATCATTTTTACTCACCCAAACATATTAGAGAACATTATACCACTGATGAGTACGGTTCTACCAATCAAATGCCTCTGGAATAAACTCTTCATCTGGTCGACGACCTCACTCATAACTCTTGCAATCTGCCCTCGGCATGTGACTTTGGAGCCGCTGCTGACTTCTATGTTCACCTCTGTGATAATATTCTTGACCGGGAAAGACTCCGGTCCTTTTCCAGAGTTAGAGGAGTACATCTTGCGTAGAACAACAAGAGCCTTCCTAGGGTATCCTTTGGCGACGTAAAATTTGGGACTTTCGGGCAACCGGATCAACCAGAGGCCCACCGTGATTTCAGGCAAGGAGAGTATGATGAGGAAGAGCCTCCAAGGTGATAAAACGAAGAAACCTCCTACTTTCAAGTTGACGTTCAAAGGTAAAACCTGCAAAAAAATAACATTCATATAGAGAGAAACTCACTACCATCAGAATTACAATACAATACATGTGATTGGCTTCGTCAAGAAAAATACCCACACACACAAACAACAATCTTCAAGACAAAAATAACGAATAAATAAAACAACATTAAAAAAAAATTCAAAATGGCCATCAAGATTACCAGAACTGATACCATTTGTGATACCGATAGGTCAACGATATCTTAAAACGGCAAATTATTGACATTTTTATGATCAGAGAAAAATTCGTCAAGTGGAATACTTTTTGGTGAAAGAGTGCCAAATACTTTTCTTTGATATTTTAGATTCTCAGACATTCAAGATTGTTTTTTATTCATGGAACTTCAATCAGGAGTGCATTTTTTTGGATACAGTCGAATTTCCAGAACATGTAGGCATGGATGTCGAAAAAACTATAAAAAAATAAATTTCTAGGAGACAAAAACTATTTTCAGTATTCGATATTCAATTAATTTCTATAAAGGGTAGATGTTTCCCTCGAAATATTGAATAGAACGAGTGGACAAGAGGCACGCCATCGCCAGTTCAAAGTGCTTTTCAGTTTTATTTACAATCATACCCTAATTTATTGTTTTTTCGAGCAGGAGATAAATAATAGTTTTCGATTATTGGTTGAATATAAATTGTTTTTATTCTATGTTGACACTGTTCCAACTCTTGTGTGACAGAAAAAACTCTCTATATTTTTACCACTTTTATTTGTAACCAACTTTATTGCACTTTCATCCTATAAGGATGTTTTCAAACTTATACATTAAACTAACAATGGTTGATTACATTAGCCCTTATATAGCACCCCTGTAGGTAATAATAGAGGTACTTGGCTTGATTGAGTACCTGAATTTTGTTTACTAGTTACAATGCGGATATGCTAATTTGAAAACCGGTGAGTAAACTAAATCGATTTGATCATTCAACAGGTTGTACCCGCAATGTTTATTCTTGTGAATTTCCAAAGACTCTAAATAACTGAGTTTGCAACCCTTCTGCATAGTGCAAAATTTCCGTATCGTTTAGATTCGGGAACTTGTGATTGCATGCCAAGGAATGGTTTGAAAACGTCGAATCATTTTTTCTCAGTCTGAAGGACCTTTCATGTTCCAGCATATCGTTTTTGGAAATTTCGACCATATTGTCCCACATAAACACTATTACACTCCGGACACAAGCTTATAAACTCCAGATTTCTCCAACTTGTCCACCTTATCTTTGACATTGAAAAGGAAATCAGATAACCTGGCATGTGGTCTGAATGTCACTTCCATATTGCTTTTTCTGAAGAAACCTGCAATTATCTCTGTTTTTTTTCCAAAATATGTTAGAGTTACACATTTCTTGATTTCTGGTTGTTTGATCTGGGGGTATATTAATCTGTAAGTGAATTTACGGTTTTGTTCTTCTGGATAGTATCTGCGTTGAAACCGACAAAATGCATGCATTGACTTTCATATTTTTATGCTTTATAGTTTTCATTTTCTTATATCTACATTTATGTACTACACGAGAATATTCATTATTATTTATTTCAATATGTAGCATATATATTTAATTTTCTGACTACTTTTTCACCCCAAAATTCTGAAATCGGAATGTTTAAGTACTACTTTTGATCTGTATAACTTATATTCTATAACACTTTGACAACAAGATTTTACCTTACACAATATCTTTTAAGTTGTGTATCTTATATTTCTTAGAATAGTAACACTTTGTCAATGAGATTTCATCTTCGACAATAAAGTTCAGTTTGATTGATTAATTGATTGAGTGGCGAATATGACTTTCTACGAGAACGAAGTAAATTACTTTCATTTCTTCGATGGATGAGTAAGTGTTCAGATATTTGAATGTAGGTATATAGAACGGTTTGGTATTTTCTAGTCACACATCTTACATGACAATCCCGTTTAAGGTGTGCGTCTAGATATATTCCTAGGTATTTTGTTACAGTTACAGAGTTTAATGTCAATATTTTTCCATCTATATTAATTTCCAGGTAGTGAAAAGGAGGTACGCCAGATTTGTTGCAATTGAAAGGAAGAATATGGGTTTTTTCAAGTTAACTGTTAATAGTTTGCTATCAAACCAATCTTTAATGAATTCGAAATCTATTTCTGCACTTTTTTTCAATTTCTGCCACGTTAGAGCCCCATGAAAGATAACAGTGTTATCAGCATATCCTATGATGCCCCCTCTACTAACTACTGAGAACAGTTCATTTACATATAGGTTGAATACCAGTGGACCCAGAACTGTGCCTACGTTATTCCATACTCAATGATTTTTGAGTTCTGGGTCTTTTCATTCAAATAGCTCTCCATGTAACAGTTACCTCCTATTCCTATTTTTCCAAGCAATGATGCCAAAATCCACTCACCAAATAAGCTAAAACAGGAAGAAGCAGCCAAGCCAAGGTGAAGAACAGCCCACAGTAGCAGACACTCATGGTGCGGTACTTGGGAGGCTGGAACTCGGAAATGTACGCGTAGATGATACTTCCCGGTCCTCCTATCAAAAATCCATTGAAAAACCTGCATACTATCAAACTATGCACAGTGGGATTGGTCGAACTCAAAATTGTAACAGCCGAATTCAGCAGGTGCGTTCCAATGAGGACAGGCCTTCTTCCGAGCATGTCTGCTAGGGTTCCGAAGAGAAAGCAACTCAGAGCACCTCCTAAGAGGAAGGCGACGTTGAGGAGGCCCAGCTGGAAGGAATCCAGGTTCAGTTCGCACTGGGCTGCAGGAAAGACGTAGGACGAAAGACCGTTTTGGAAGCCCACCACTAGAACTGAGAGCGAACATACTGCTATGGTTTCGATGTGGAATTTGCCAAAGCCTAAAAGAGATAGAAGCATCCATCAACAACCAGTAACAGTATTTGCAACAACAGGACCAAGTTTTATCTTTAGTGGTATGGACTTATTGTCGTCACAATGAAATTCAAAAGCTTTTGACATGCCCATATCGAATTGTTCAGGTAACACTTTATTGTGAGATTTTCACTCGATAGTTTACGAAACTGGAATATGTGTTTTGATACAGTGTGGAAAATTTTGAGGAAGTATTTGTGCACGTGCTGCAATTTTGTAAACTGTCCAGGTGAAAATTCCATAAGTGAGTTATACATTTTCATCAAGTATCGGCCAATGAAATCACATACATTTCAAGTTGGTTTTTTAGATGCATTGTTTGATTCATAATAACACTTGTTAAGAAGGAACAACAATGATTGGTATAACCTTCAGAAAAATTGGTATAGGTTATTCATCATATTAAAACACGATTTGGCTGCTGAATAATGACTGTACATTTCAGCAAGGCGTTTAATTTTCCATTTAGCCTAATAATAATTATAGATAATCATCTCCGGGAAACTATTATTAAAATATCTTGCAGAAAACCATCACGTACGAATTCAAGAGAATGAGGAGTATTCTTGATTTTGGAATTATATTTAATATAAAAGTTTAGTTGAATATTTTCTCAACTAGTTGCATATTTTCTCAAACTAAAAAATGAAAGAAAATATCCATATTTCGTGAAAGCAGATAATTTTGGTGTCAAAGGATCCTCTTATTTACGTAGAGATCCAGCACTAGGCGTCATCTGTTAGGGCGTCGCGGCACCAACGCCAATTTTTTTTAATGGTAACCCAGTATTTTCAATTTGTTTTTAATTCTGCATTAAATTCTGAATTCAGCCATATAGCACACTTATAGTTCTTCTTGAATACTGATGAAAAAAGGCAATTTTATTGCGTATTTTAAAGAGGGCCATGAATAAGTCAAAATGAATGCAATAATACGAGTTTAATAAAATTAATCTATCATTTATGATTTCATTGTCTGTTCAATTTTAACTAGTTGCGTATTTCAGTACAAATTAAAATAAATGTTTCAAATTTCCAAAAAATATGTTACTTTGACCATAACTCGATGTTTCCGTACCAAACATTAACCCTCCACACAGACTGAAATCTCGTTTCCTGCACCCAATGAGGGTCCACGTCAGACCAATAGTGACAATTATGACAACAATAAAAATTAATTGGCGCTCCGGGGCGACTTCATTGATTCCAGTGGCGCATTTGCTTTTTCAGCTGCAGGAAAACCCGGAAAAACCTGCAGCACCACATCATCTGAAGATCTTGATCTAACAATGTCCTCTCTCTTATAAAACAAAATGTAGGGTATCTCCAGAGGCTCTAATAAATTCAATACATCGCCTGAACACTTCGTGACACGACTATCGTCAAACTTAAACCAGTCCGTTTCTTCTTTGACCAAGACGTAATAATGACCAAATTCAACGCCAGAACCACGGTGAACAATGACTGCATGAATATTATAATAGTGGTCTGCTAGGTTGAAATGTTCATCTATTTCGAACTTTCCAAAGAGTTTCTTGCTTCCGTTAGAGGTTGAGTCTTGTTTGAAAATCATCAGTGTTATTATTAGATTGACTGGTGCCTCAGCTATACTTGTTTCCTCATAACAGTCAGTTAGTTTGGCGCATGTTCGACAATACAGTCGATCATCACCTGTTAAAAATTTAATTTTCAGATGATTTAACAATAAGCTTTGTACGGACTGGTTATTAGTCATATTAGAAAAAGCTAGATGAAGTTCCAGAAATTCACATAAGTTTTTGGTACTTCTTGAACATTTACCACAAAGTAAACAAGTGAGGATTTTTCCAGTAAAAGATTTACAAACACAAGACGAGATGGGCTGTACGGAATCATTCAGCCCAGAGCGGTCAGGAGTATTGATTTTGCTATTGTGTTGCTCACGAAGAGTATTTATATTTATTAAACCGTTGTTATGGAAACGGCTTTCATCACTTCATAATATTTTTTTCAGAAACTGATCATCATCATGAATACGGGTAGACAACCATGCAATGAAGTTCAATCTTCTATCAGCATCTCCTGAATATGCGAATATATTTTAGTTGTTAATAATGAAACATGAAGAGTATAACCTGGATGTAGTCCTTGAACCAAATGTATTTTGTATGGATGGAATTTGTTATTTGACAAAATACGTTGTATTGACGATTTCGAAATGTCACAATTCATTGCTACTTGTCTGGTAGAACTATGTGGTTCCAATAACATTTGACCTGGCACTGCAACACTGTGATTCTCATCAGTAGCCGTTTTTGTTTTTTTTGCTTCCGTTCATTGAAACATCCATTTTGTGCCAAAGATTTGGCTAAGCCAGCGAATGTTTTGTCTGACGGTAATTTTCTGTCAGGATATCGATTAGCGTATATTCTCACTGCTTCTTTTGAATTCCTTCTTGCTTCGCCATAAATACAAATCATATCCAACTTTTCTGCATTTGAAAATTGAACCATTTTTCAATTTAACGAAAAACCAACACAAAACTGAGTACACTTTCGATAAATACATTATTGCATTTATTTTGACTTATTCATGCGACCCTCTTTATAATATGCAATAAAATTGTTTTTTTTCATCATTATTCAAGAAAAACTACAAGTGTACTATATGGCTGAATTCAGAATTTAATGCAGAATTTAAAAACCAATTGAAAATACCGCCAAACAAATTGGCGTCGGTGTCGCGACGCCCTAACGAATGACGTCATGTGCTGGATCTCTACGTAAATAAGAGGACCCTTTGACACTAAAATTATCTGCTTTCACGAAATATGGATATTATTTTTCATTTTTTAGATATTTGCCTGCGGAGTTTTATATGGGACATCCTGTATACGTAGAACTCGGGTTTCTATCCGTGTTCTGTGTCTTTGGTCCTCACTGAGATTGTTTTCACGAAGTTTCGGCAAAATCTCATTTCTAAAGAAATTAACTTTAAATGTTCAAGCCCGTCTCTGATATACCTAATCAGTAGGTTGAATGGACTGACGCCTATCAGAAAACAACTACTCCACCGGCTAATACCACGAACGGCTTTGGATTATATCCGACAGGCGTCAGTGCAGCAATCTTCACAGAAAATTTCCTGCATATGCAATTAGCAATACAACTGAAACAGTCAACCTTCAATTTGGGAACGGGCACACTTGCAGACCGGTTTCAGGCTCAATAGCCACTCGTCAGTGCAAGATAGTGGCCATCATCGACCTAAAGTCAATGATATTCCATAATTGAAAATCGCCGAAATCCATCTTGATTTTATTCAGGTTGGAGCCTGGCTCCCTTCCCCTTTGAACTGATGTTTGCCAGAAAGACAAACGGGACATAACTGATATGGGTGTTAAATGGTATGGCGGTATGAATGTCCTCAGACATCAGTACCGCCCTTCACGGTGTATCCCTGCCTGACTGGGGTGAATTGGATGAAAACGTTGTTCATCTTTCATCGGAAGATATAGGGGCCTCATTCGACAGAGTGTCGAGGCCTTTTATATCGGGAGGGGTCGTCTATAGTATAATCCATAGCTTCCCTGACTAATGAAAATCAAAATTCTTTCAGAGTATTTCATTCCTCTTCCTAAGTTGGAGCGAAACAACAAAATGTCACTCTATCTAGTGGACGAGGTACTAATCTACTGCATATCCGATAATTTGCCCGATTCCTTTGAATAAGGAAGAAAAACGTTCTTATTAGTCAGTGGGATATGCTTGACGACAGGCAGTAAACAAATCTAAAGAAATGAACTTTAAATGTTCAAGCTACACACCTACAGAGTAGGTAGGGCCTGTCGGATATAATAGGTTCGCCAACCAGCGTCAGAAACAGTTTCTGACAGTCAGGATTCTGCGCAGTAATGTGATTGCGTTCCAACGTGAGTTTCCAATCATTAGTAAACTATCAGTTTTCTGTTCCATCCAAGATTCAAACCTGTTCGAAATCTATCAGAATGGTTTGAGGATTATCTTCTAACCATCAATCTGACGCATGCGTATTCCGTATTACTGTTTCTGTTTTATGTTCATGCAACTTACAAACAACATAACCTGCAAAAATTGTTATAAAATAAATTATGTATTTGCTGGCGCAGGAAAAATTGGGAATTCTTTAAGTGAACCTATAATATGAACATCTTTAATTACACAAATTAATTATTGCGGTGACCTCCCAGTTCCATGTTGATAAGTAAATAGAATAGAGATATAAAATACTGCAACCTTCTTTTACTCTCCAGAAATACACTTGATTAGATTTATTTTTAAAGAATTGAAGGGGTTATATTTTTGGGAGTGACATTCGTTGTGGAATGTTTGTAATACAAACTGAATAGAGAAAAGAATCTTCTGTATAATTCAGTGTTCATATAGAAGTATTTGTTTCGAAAGAATTTTTTTTCTTTCGTGTAATTCAATGTTTATATGAAAGTAGCTGTTTCAGGAGGACTTTCTTTCAGTTTGTGTCTGAAAGTTACTTCTTTGCATGATCTACACATCCATGATCTACACATTCAAATTGATTACTTCCTTCCTTTCTTTGGAAGATTTCCTCATCTTTTTTTTTGTATTAAGATGGAGTAGTAGAAAGCCAAAAACTTTCTTTCCCAAATTATTTTTGAAGGTTGTGTTGAAATTCCATGCCAAACTTCAGGTGAACTTTCAGCTGTTCCAATCAGAAATTTCAAATTAATCAGAAACCAATATTTACCAGACATGCGCGTTGTCAACGATTTACAAACAGTTGGAAATCTGTTTGTGACTCAAGGTTGGAACGAACCTAATAGGTTCGTTCCAACCAGCGTCAGAAACAGTTTCTGACAGTCATGATTGTGCGCAGTAATGTGATTGCGTTCCAACTTGAGTTTCCAACCATTAGTAAACTATCAGTTTTCTGTTCCATCCAAGATTCAAACCTGTTCGAAATCTATCAAAATGGTTTGAGGATTATCTTCCAACCATTAATCTGACGCATGCGTATTCCGTATTACTGTTTCTGTTTTACATAACCTGCAAAAATTGTTATAAAATAAATTATGTATTTGCTGGCGCAGGAAAAATTAGGAATTCTTTGAGTGAACCTAAAATATGAACATCTTCAATTACACAAATTAATTATTGCGGTGACCTACTTTTACCTCCAAGTTCCATGTTGATTAGTAAATAGAATAGAGATATAAAATACTGCAACCTTATTTTACTCTTATTTGCTGATGATACCCTTGTATATACGGAAAACTGTGATTTAAAAGAAGCTGTACAAAATATCAATATATCTTTAAAGATCATTGAATAATATCTACAAGTGAATAAACTCAAATTGAATATCAACAAATCTAAGGCAATGATGGTTACAACAAATTCGAATCAAAGAAAGATTGATACTTACGACGTTAAAATCAGCATATTCAATAATCAACTCACAATTGTAAATGAAATTAAGTACCTAGGATTCATTATAGACCATCAATTAAATTTGAATAAGCATGCCGAATATACCATTAGAAAGATATGTAAGAAAAAATATTTTTTTTTTAGAATTTCAAAATCTTTATCAACCTTTGCTAGACTAACATGTTACAACTGCATAGTGAGGCCACACTTTGACTGCTGTGCCACACTGATGTATCTATTCAATCAAAATCAAATGGGACAGTTGCAGAAACTACAAAATCGAGGTATGAGAATCATTTTGAGATGCAACCAGTATACCCCTATTGAATCTAAGTTGAATACTCTACAGTGGCAGCCGGTACATAAAAGAATGTATTATTTGAGCATGATTTTTATTTTAAAAATTTCGAGTGGGATACAACCAGCCTATCTTAGCAGATATTGATTTCGAAATAGTGACACTCCTTCATATAACACAAGAACACGTAATACATTTTATAGATCTCGAACAAACTATAAGAGTGGAATGAATTCATTGTTCTTTAAAGGTCTTGATAGTTTCAATAAGTTACTTGATGAAATAAAACATGTAAATTCCTTAAAAGTATTCAAAAAGTTATTATTAGAATATATCAAATTGTAATACATGACGCACTGTAAAATTATATACGTATATAAATTATTCATATATGCATAACTATATATTGTATATTAGGATTCCTAAAATAAAGTCTACTACTACTACTCTCTAGAAATACACTTGATTAGATTTATTTTTAAAGGTTATGTTGAAATTCCATGCCAAACTTCAATTGAACTATCAGCTGTCAGCTGTTCCAATCAGAAATTTCAAATTAATCAGAAACCAATATCTACCAGACAGGCGCGTTGACAACGATTTACAAACTGTTGGAAATCTGTTGGTGACTCAAGGTTGGAACGAACCTAATACAACGCCGTTCGTGGTATTAGCCAGTGGAGTAGTTGTTTTCTGATAGGCGTCAGTCCATTCAACCTATTGTGTAGGTATATCCGAGACGGGCAGCCAAACAAAAACAATATTTTCTGCAAAGTAATTCAACGAGTCCTAATTTGTCGTCCTAGTCCTAGATCATCTCACAAGTGATCGATTGAATTTATATCCGGGCTCTTGGGAGGCAATATTATTTATTCTACAGTTCAAGGACGGATACTGATGAATAATAAAGAAATATTCTTTGATGTTATGCCTGTCTTTGTCATCACAGGCAAGTTTGAATGACAAAAAAAATTCTGTGGGAAGTGTCACATTATATCATAAATTTATTCAAGAGACTCTTTTGAACCCATTGAGATAGATCTTACAAAAATCCACAGGGTGCTTCAAAAGTTATTTTGGAATTTTCTACTCTTTATTTAGAAAAATATACTTTTTACCTACCTTTTTTGGGTAATTGTTACCCTCCACAATCTGAAAAAATATAAAAATTTTAATGGAGAACTTTATACAAGTGTAGAAGGGCAAACTTTTTAGTTTACCCTGATAAGTTACTGCGTAAAAATCAAAGTATTTTTCACAAAGAAAAATCTTCTATTTATTAGTAACTTGTCGTATTTAACAATTTTGCTTATTAAAAAAATTATTAAGAAATAATACTTATCTTTTACGTTTCGGAGGCCAAAATCTGCCTCCGTCTTCAGAAATGGATAAAAAATTCGAATATATACGCAGTTATTCCTTTTTTGATAGCTTATTTCTTTACTTCTTCGACTGCGTATATATTCGAATTTTTTATTCATTTCTGAAGACGGAGGCAGATTTTGGCCTCCGAAACGTAAAAGATAAGTATTATTTCTTAATAATTTTTTTAATAGGCAAAATTGTTAAATACGACAAGTAACTGATAAATAGAAGATTTTTCTTTGTGAAAAATACTTTGATTTTTACGCAGTAACTTATCGGGGTAAACTAAAAAGTTTGCCCTTCTACACTTGTATAAAGTTCTCCATTATAATTTTTATATTTTTTCAGATTGTGGAAGGTAACAATTACCCAAAAAAGGTCGATAAAAAACTGATTTTTTCCTCCACAAAAAATGACTTTCGTTGAATATTAAAAATATACTATACAAATAAGAATAGGAAGCTTTACCCGTTTTTTGTTGTAATATTAAAGGATTATTCTAACCTCAGTTATGAAGCTTTTGTAACAGATATTGAAGGGGTTTTTCATATTTTGGACATGGGAACTGATCTATATATTTTTGTAGTGTCTAACTTTGTTGAAAATAAATCCTAGAATAAAATTGAATAAAATTATTATTAAGTTCCTGAAGAACTGACCGGAATATTCCATTTCACATGCTGAATGTGTATAATTAGGAAAAATATCCTGAGATATCCATTTTCAATTTTCATTGATTCCATAATTGATTTTCACTTTAGTTCATTTTTTTTCTGGGAAACCATCAATATGAAAATTGGACTACAGCTGAGACGCCGTATGAAAAATTTTAAAGACTTTTAAGACATTCTGTATGAGGGTTCGTTAAATGCCATGCGAGTAAAAAGCATATTATAGTCGTGACGAACAACTTAATTTACTTTCTTATTATCATCAAAAGAACAGGTTGCAAAGAAATATCCTTACCTGTGAGAATAATAGCACTATCAAAACTTGTTGTTTCTGAGGTGATCGACCCACTTTTGGCAACCTTCATTTTCCGATCAAAATCTGCCAATTTCAGCAAAATTCAATAACTCACTATCGTCGATGGGTATGTTATTGTAGCAAGAAGCACAAATTGTCTGTTATGAAATAAAAACATTTAAACACATTTCGTGTCATTTCAAACAATTGATTATTGAACATAACCAATAGGTAATTTTGATTATTTTAATTACTTTATGAATCAGATCATCGCACGGATGCACGAATGTTATGTAGAAGAAGCCCATAAAATTTCGAATATTTTATGATTATGTCTAATGGCAATATTTCGATAGGCTTTGTAAAGATAACATAATTGAAATGAAAAATCATAATGGGACATCGCAATTGTGCTTAATAAAGCAGATATTGAATAATCACTCACGTAATACTGATAATTCATAATAATTCAGTAATTTACCTGAATCTCCCAAATATTTGAAAATTTCATTTACATTTGAACATAATCTCAAATAATATTTACTGCACAACTTTATTAAACGTATTTTTTTCATTTCAATTGAAACCTTCGTTGCCAAGTGGATTTTTCATTCAACAGCTCTATACAGTGTGTCCGCAAAGTATGGAATAACCATTTCCAAAAAATTCCCAAAACCAAAGGTCGTTTTACAAAAACCTGAAACACGTCGATTTTTAATTTTAGTATTCTACTAAACGTTCAACCTAAACGTTGAATAAATTCTTGTTGAACCTTGTTTATGGTTTCTTGAGAAATATTGTTTATTTCTGTTCGAATTCTCTCTTTTGATTCTTGAATATTTGCTGGTTTCGTTTTATAAACAACTTTCTTCAGATGGACCCACATAAAGTAATCCAACGGATTTAAGTCTGGCGACTTCGCTGGCCATTCAATATTTCCACGTCTATCAATGCATCGGTTCGTAAACATTTGGTCGAGAAACCATAAACTTTCATCAAAACTTCCAGGATTAATTCTACTGGTGAATAAATTAATCAAACTAGGTACAAGATATTGCCTTAAAACTGAAGGTATGTTGGCCCGTCTAAAGTATCGTCGAAAAAGTAGGGTCCGATGATCCTCTTTCTTACAATGCCAGCCCAAACATTTACCTTTTGTGGGTATTATGAATGATGCTCACGCATCCAGTGGGGATTTTCTTTGGCCCAGTACCTACAATTCTGACGGTTGACCCCACCATTCAATGTAAAAGTGGCTTCATCAGCAAAAATTATATATTTTACGAGAAGACGGTCTCGGTGACAGTTATCCATACTGGCTTCACAAAATTCTATTCTTCTATCTGGATCATCCTCGTTTAATTCCTGTAGAAGTTCGATTTTAAAGGGATGCCATTTTTCCAATTTTAATACTATGTGTACAGTTGTTTTACTGACATCGAAATCGCGACTAACCTCACGAACAGAAGTGTGCACATCTTCTTCAAAAGCAAATAGAACATCTAGTTTTGTACCATCATTTGCAGAAGGACGACCTGATTTGCGTGCATTTTCAACTGTACCAGTTTCTCGAAATTTCTTTTCAATCTTACTTACTGCTGACTGCGTTATGCGTCTTTTTGGATATTTTTCATTAAATAAGTTACACACTTCCATCTGAGTTCGCGATCTGTCTCCATAGCCAATCATCATAAGTATTTCAATTCTTTGCTTTACACTTAAATTCATAACTACTTCAAGTTAATTCGAAGCAATACTACAGAAAATTCACGAAATAATACAACAACTACTGTCCTATTTAACAGTTACTGAACGTCAATCGAAATAATGAGATTTCACAATAACAAAAAAAAACTAGCCGTCTAGTTTTTTGAAATTAATAAGGAATACTTATTAGCACGATTACTGTCAACTTCAGCAAGGACTACAGTTCAAACATTTGAAATAAAGTCATGTAGATACTTATTACTGGATAACTTTCCCATTGTTAAAGTAATCATTAGAAAAAATATAAAATAATTAATTAATTTCTACTTTTATTAGATATCAATAAAATTTATTTCCTAAGCGCACATCTTTCAAATTCTGTCCGTTAGACCGCAAGTATCATACCTTTTCGGAATCAGCTCGTTACGGTCGCACTGTATATTCTATATAGCGGTACTTGAGAATGAGAAAAAATATGAGAAACTGATTTGTTTTCTAATTGTTTTGAAGATTTATAATCCTTTTTTGAAACATCAAGCTATAACCACTAAAGATGCGATGCAACTCAATCGGCTCTTTTTCTCAAAGCATTTGAAACATCAAATAAATTATGTATCAACATGGAAATAGTATCACGACATATTTTAACCTTTTTAGAGCTTGACTTTGACAGTTTAATTTGACACGCCATCGATCTTTTTGAGACATACTGGGCACTAGTATATTATGGAAACACTTTCCAACCGACAAACTTACAACTGAGAAACGCACTTGTCGTAAAACTCTTTTATATACAAGGAAAGAATTATGTCCCAGTCGATGGTAAATATTTACCTGAAAGGAAATGAAATTGATAGTAGTTGTTTGTAAAGGGTTGGGTAAGTTTTTCAATACAATTTCTCTTTCATTCCAAGATTTTTTCATGTGTGTTTAGTGATATAGAATTGGTGTACACAAAAGTCACAACAATGATGGATGTTCTCAAGTCAATTAGGATGATTGATTATATAAAAAAGTGTGGCAATTCAACATGAATATCTCAAAGATAAATGAAACAGTTGTTACTGAATGGGAATTTTCAATAAAAAAATTATATCCCATACCTGACACCCATTAACGCTAACGATAATCCCACTTCTGAAACTGAAAGATGCGATTCGTTTTGCAGAATCATTCTCCTAATGCGTTCTTGCCAACGTCAACGGATCGAAATATGACCCCAGGGAGGACCGTGTTAAAAATAGCGATTTCGCTGATCTAATTCGGTACATCCGACGCCGGTCGTTGAATGTTCCTGAAACTATGGCGCTTCATATCAGGCTACCAGAAAGACATCCAGATGTTATGTACACTCACCCCTATTTATCTTAAACATAACTAGTGGCACGCGTCACCAATTTGTCGTATATTTTCACCCCTTTTATTAGACATATTGATGTTGAAGTGTAGGGCGTTTGTGTTGTATTTAGCAAAAATTGCTTTAAATTCTGGATTTTTGTCTAACCTTTTTCATCTTTTTTTAGTTTGTATATATTCGATGTACATCAAAAACTATTTATTTAGATCCAAATTTGTTTTATATTTATTATTTGAGCCAATAATGCTCAAAGATATATAAATGGTAATGAGTTTTACGGACTTATCACTTTACGGTAATAATAGGTCCAGTTTTTTTCTCTAGTTACTAATTGTGAGATAGCCTTAGATCCAGTTTTTGTATTCATCCTGACACATTCACTCTATTTTCGTTAAGTGTATATCATGAATGATAATACCAATTGCCTTTTGTCATTATTGTTGCTCACTTTTCCTCAACATAATGTAAAACATGTCATGATTTATAGTACGTTTTACAGAATCATCTTTCCTGAGAACTCCAGCGTGAACAGCTCGCATTTTACACATAATATCACGAAAGAAATTAATTGGCATATGAACCTGAAGGCATATGATAAGACAAGATATATATTTCATCTTTTTAGGTACAAATGGTATACATAAGACAGATCAATATAAAAACATAAAAGTTGAAAATCGAAGATAATTATAGAAACATATACAAATAGAGTCACAATGATTTCAAAAGGATTATACAGAGAAAAACATAACTAATTTTTCTTCATTATTTATAAATTCACTAAGTGAATATAAATTGTTATCCAATAAAAATTTCTTCAACTGCTTTTTAAACTTTTTCTGATCAGGAATACCTTTAATTTTTCTGGAAGGTGGCTGAAAGCCATTGCCCCGGCATATCTTGGCAATTTTTTGTATTCCGTAAAATTACATTTTTTAACATGAATTTCATGGTTTTGTCTAGTGGGGTAATCGTGTATTTCGTGAGATCTTGTAAACGATGACAAATTTGAGTGGATGTAAGACAGTAATTTATAAAGAATTTTATTTTTAAAAAAGACTTCTCTACATGATTCGTTATATTTCAGATCTAAGATTGATCTTACAAATCATTTTTGGATGAAAAAACTCTTACTACTTCCACTGATTGTCCCCAAACCGTTATGTTCATACACAGAGTTGAATATACGAGAGAGTAATACAAATCTGGCAAATGCCCTATTGAAGTTATTTTTCAGAGTCGCAAATGCAAAGAACGTTTTACTGAGTTTTGTGCAGAGGAATTCGATGTGTTTTTTGAAGTGAAGTTTGCTGTCTAGTTGTGTTTCTAAAAATTTTGTAAGGGTTGAGGTTGTCAAGCAAACCGAATCTATATTTAAATTCAAGACATGAAACTTACCCAGCTTGCTTCTGAATTCAACGCAAATTGCTTTAGACATATTGTTAATGAGATGGTTTTTTATGTGAAGCTGCTAAGTACCTACATGGATTAATTTTTCTTTCAGGAGGAATACGTTCTCCGCTATTACTATGATACTTGTATACATAAATGGCCTACCATATTCAATGAAACGGAGCAAGTCATTAACATAAAGAAGGAAAAGAAGAGGTCCTGAATATCCTGTTAAAGAAGTCTCGCTGAGAGAAGAGGATCTACTCGAACAAAATAAGAAACTCAGAACGCATCTCGGCGAGTATGAAGCTGAAATAGTTGATCTGCGTAAAAAAAGATTAAAAAATGTGTCAAGTAAATCCACAAAATCAGTTTCTACCCTAACCTTTTCACCACCAACGATTAACAATACAACGCAAACTATGACCGATTCTATAGATTCCATCAGCATCCGAAGTGAACTTTGATGAGAGATCCGCTGAATTGGAAAAAGATGTTCAAGAGTTGAATGACATAATAAATAATACGCAAATATCCATCAATACTCTTACCCAGGAAAATAAAATGTATCAACAGGAAATAGAGGATCTGAAAACGAAAATTAGGCTCCTTCATAGGGACGAATGGAAGGAAATAAGTCCTCGTGCACCTCTTTTTGAAGGGGGTCTCAAAACACCACAATTCCAAGTGAGACCAAATAAAATTGTCATTGTCAGTTATATTCGAGGAAGGAACTTTGGAATGCTCCTAAAAAAGCTGTTAGGAGCGAATTATATGGTGGAATCTATAGTAAAACCACATGCTAATGACTATGAACTGGTACATATACAGCTCTTCAAAATTCAAGAAATTTAACTAGAAACGACATGGTCATCCTTTGGCCCAATTCATGCAGTAGTAGCTTAGTTAGCGACTTTCTAGTACCAGTAAAAAATACACGACGCATTATTATCACAGAACTGTATCATGCAAGTTCTTCTCCAATAAACAATATTATTTACGAAAATAACCTTGAGCTTCGCAAAAGCATCTCACCAGGCAAAATTGGAACATTGCCTTCTCGACTGTAACAATATTTTGAGAAAAAGTAATTACATAAATTCAATAAATTTAAACAATCGAGGTGAATATTTTTCATGCAAGGCAATCAAAAATATTATACTCAACTCCGAATTCCATTCGCTCTATCTAGATAGAATCTCTATACCAGGTACACTGATATATTCGTCTGAAGAAAAATAATCTAAAAGGAGCGAAAATAGTACTTCTAATCCAGTTTGCCCATCATCGTCATTATCGGAACAAAATAATCAAATAATTGAAAATTCCCTCTGCTCTTTTTTAGATCCAACATAACCTGTACCAGCCTCAGTGTGATGCTGCTCAATATCCAGTCCGTGAGAAACAAAACCGACGAACTTTTTCTATTCCTAGAGGATATGGCAGTGCCGGACATAGTTCTCCTCACAGAACACTGGTTAAAACCCGAGGAACCCCTACATTTACCCACTTATAAAATATGTTCCAAATTCAGTCGTTCATAAAATTCACATGGAGGAACACTAATCTGTTTAAAATCTGTTTAAAATCTAGTTAGTGATAATCTAAGTTCGTGCTTTGTTAAAATTGACAAATATGATGAGTTTCTGGTAGAAGTGGAGTTTGAATTCTCCATTATTTGCAGTTCTCATCTAAATCTGTATATACTTTGCATATACAGGTCTCCTAGAACCGAAGTAAATACTTTTATCAGCAAATTGGAAGTTCTTTTAGATCAGCTTCCCATTGGAGCATCTATAATTGTAGCTGGAGACTTTAATATCGATTTCAATGAAGTCACTTCAAATACACTTATTCTTTTAAACATATTTGATTCATTTGTTCTACGCATGCACGTACAGTCTCCGACGCGCATTTCGAATTCATCAGCTACAATTATTGACTATCTGTGCACCAATCTCAAATCAGTTAACTGCTCGGTTCGGAATGCTGTCTTATCCGACCATGAATGTGTAGTAGCTACCGTTGTACTTGAGAAACGTCTCGTTAAATTCCCGCCCCGTTGGGGTAGAATTTTCAGTAAACAGAATTATGATAGGTTCTCGCAGCTGTGCGTGCATACAGATCGGAGTACCATTATGCATGAGAACGATCCTTTATATGAATTTCATAAACTTGTGTCAGAACTCTTTAACTTAGCTTTTCCCATTATAATATTAAAAAGCAGAAAGAAAAAACCATGGATAACAAAAGGGATATCTTATTCGGCAAAAAATATGCGATCCCGTCACAAAATCAAAAAACATGTGGCAGGAGACAATGCGGAGTTTTTCAGCTACTTCAATAAGTATAGAACTATTTATAGAACAGTTATAAAAGTAGCTAAGAATAACTACTACGCTAGCAGAATTTCTCTATCTAAAAATATCCAAAAGGAGTCTTGGAAGATCGTAAATCTCTTGAGAGGAAAACACAAGTCTGAAACAGTAAACACAAACCTAAAACCCAACGAACTGAACTCTTACTATCGCTCCGTCGCAGAAAATCTCGCGGCTAAAATTTCCCGTAAGTCTGATCCGCTCTCATATTTGGACAGATTACCGCTCCAACTAACGTTCTTTTTTGTACCAACTGATTTTATCGAAGTAAAAGAAGTCATGAGTGAAATAAAAAACAAATCCTCCTCGGGATAGGACGATATTTCAGTGAATATCCTTCTCAAATTACCTGATATAGCTCTGAATGTACTAGCTGAAGCAATTAACTTGTCGTTGTCCCGTGGGACATTTCCGTCATGCCTCAAATTGGCAACTATCATTCCCTTTCACAAGGATAGTGATTTCGAGTCGCCTTCCAGCTACAGACCAATTTCTATACTACCTGTTCCGTCAAAAATTGTCGAGAAAATTATGAAGAGGAGAATGACAGCATTTCTCAAAAAATTTAATATTCTAAGTAACCGCCAATATGGATTTCAATGTTCTAAGAACACGCAGGACGCCATTTTCACTTTCTTAGAATCTCTTTATATTAATTTAAATGAACGAGAGGCTGCGGCGGCGATATTCTGTGATTTATCACAGACATTCGACTGCGTAAATCATGGAATACTGCTCCGCAAACTTGAAGTTTATGGGTTTCGAGGCACGGTACTGTCCTGGCTCAGGTCGTACTTATCGGAGCGTGGCCAAATTGTATCATTTAATGGTATTAAGTCTTGAAAGCAAGTAATTGAGAGTGGAGTTCCTCAAGGATCAGTTTTGGGCCCGACTCTATTTCTCATTTATAATAACCACCTCACCAACTTAGACATCAATGGTGAAATTACTATTTTTGCAGATGATACATCGATTCTATGGCACAACAAAAGCTCTTCAGAGCTTAACTACCACATAAGCATAGATATAGAAAAAGTTAAGAATTGGTGTGATTCCAATCTTCTAGCTTACAATATAAGCAAAACAAATATCATAACATTCAAGGGCGACTTAGATGATGTTTATTTGGACAAGGAACAAATCTCCATTTCTACGGATAATAAATTTCTGGGACTTCTGATTGATAATAAATTGAAGTTTGGTAACAATATTACAAAACTATGCAGTCGATTAGCTTCAGGTTGCTTTGCGGTTCGTGTCGTTGCTAATGAGTTGAATTTGGGTATAGTGAAGAACGTATACTACGCACTAATAGAATCTCATCTTCGTTATGGAATCTGCTTCTGGGGCGCTTGTGCTCAGTATTTGTTTCAAAGAGTATTCTCTCTCCAAAAAAAGGCAATTAGATACCTATGTAGTTCTGATTACCGTGAATCCTGTCATCCCTTGTTTATGCAACATGGAGTTCTGACATTGGTTTGTATCTATATTTTGGTAATGGCTTGCCTCATGCACAAGAAATACCAAGCTATAATTACTTCTGAGTCAACCTATAACACTCGCTCCTCTCATTTGATCTCGCTTCCAATTCCCTCCTCAACCTTAACTCGCAACTCTCTAATTTTTGAGTGCAAGAAAATTTTCAATCACCTTCCCCTAACCTTGCATGTCATCAAAAGCGTAGTCAAGTTCAGAAAATGTGTAAAAACGCTCATAGTTGGGAGGGCCTACTATACCCTGGAAGAATACTTTCAGGATTCTTTTTGCTGAGATCTCTATCTTTGGCGGCGGTCATATAACGATGCGTAAATTTTTATATATGTATTTAGAGGTAGTCCTTGTAATTTCATGTACAAAATGTAAAAATTTTGTCTTTTTGTTTTTCCGGCATGTTACTTAATTCATTTAATTGGCACATCGTAGTTTTGTTGTTCAATGTTATTTGGCTTAGTGGTGTAAGTCTTGTTGCTTTTGTATATGTAATTATGTCCGCTTAATGTAAGTGTGAATTTATGTGTATTTATGATCTCCTTGCTAACTGTATATTTGTGATGTTATCATGGTGACTGTATGCTTTGTCATGAGAATTGTTATTCTTGGACAATAAAGTATATTTTGATTGATTGATTGATATATTGTATCATTTCAGCCAAGACAGTCTCGATCGAGAAATACCTACAAAATCCATGCTGTTGGGGGGCATGAAACTAAAGTGTAGCATTTATCATCATATTGTTTCAGTTTGAGGTCAAGAAGCAAAACAATTTACTTTCATCCTCAACTTCACACTATCATGTATATCAACTGTTTTTGTAAATCCAATATTCTTGAACAAACAATGAAAAACTACTTTCTAAATCCAAAGAATTAAGTTCTTCAATTATTACATTGAACTTGATATTTTACTTTGAAACATTTTTTTGGAAATCTGATCCAGTTTGAGAATGCATATAGGTTTGTTTATAATCTGAATGAATAATCTAAATGATTGAAATGTCTAAATGAATTGTATTTCTAGAAGGCAAAATAGCGAAGTAGATAATTCCAAAGCTGCAAAAAAATTAATTGATAATTGGTGTTTATGCATCAATTGAAACGTTCAAGCACTACTTACTGAGCTTTATACTACTTCTTGGAGAACTGCCAGAATTTGTCCAGTCCTAAAAAAAGTGTTCAGACTCAAATCGAAAATTATCGACCAATATAAATTCTTTGTAATTTTTCCAAACTTCTGGAAATTATTTTGTACAATGTGGAAGGGAATGCTGTCAAAAATGGTCTTAAGGGTTTTTGTACCCTATATTCAAGTTTTAATTTTTTGCTTTTTTGCAGCTCATTACATGGTGTCATTTAGCGATTTTCGACCAATTTTTCTCTACGAATTCAACTTGAACCCAAGCTCTGCAGCATCAGCCCGAAAAATTACCAATGATAGTGTTGATGAAAGCACTATTCAACGTTGGTTTGCGAAATTTCGTTCCGGAGATTTCAGCTTCGAAAATGAGTCCCGAAGTGGTGGACCTATTTATAGTTCTCTAGAGACCTACAGTTCTCCAGGAAGAGGATTTGAAGACCCTGGTGGAGACTGTTCCATCACAAACAGTGCCAAAAAACTCGAAGAGTGGGTGCCCCACGATTTGAATGATCGACAGAAATTGTTATATTTGACGTCTGTTCTTCTTTGCTTTTGTGTAACATTTTGTCATGGATCGTCATATGTGATAAAAAGTAGATCATCTACGACAATCGAAGACGTGCAGGACTCTAGTTGGATACCGATAAGCTACCCAGGCTTTTCCAATGGCGGAAACCCACCAAAAAAAGACCATGGTTACAGCACGGTGGTCAGCGGCTGGTGTGATCAATTATAATTTCTACAACCGGGCGAAACCATCTCATCAGAGTCCCATTGTAGGGGAATCGAAAAAATGTACCAGAAATTGCATCAGCATCAGGCGGCACCAGTCTATAATAGAGGTCCAGTCCTGCTCTATGATAACGCCCTTTCGCATGTTTCACAAATCACCATTCAAAAATTAAACGAATTGAGCGTCGAAGTTCTGCCTTACCCAGCATACTCTCCAGACTTTTCGCCAATCGACTACTATTTCTTCTAGTACTTCGATCACTTTATCAACGGTAAAATATTTTACAATCAGAACCAGGCAGAAACGGCCTTCGTCGAGCACACAATTTTTATGCTGATGGAATTAATCGCTTTGTGTTAGATTGGCAAAAGTGCATCGATTCAATTGAACTGAATAAGTATTCACTGAAATATTACAGTTTGAAGTAGACTCATAAAACGGACGAAACTTTATAACTATATAACCAATTCGTCTTGCATGTAATAGACATCTTGTATGGCAGATGCACTTGATGAGATCTCATGTTGACGTCATTTACTTTGACTTACAGAAATCATTCGATCAGATTGATTCAAAATGTTTGATTTATTAACTTAATCTATTTGGTTTCGCTGCTGATCTGGTCGTTCTGTTTAGTTCTCAATTATTCGATATGTATCATATGATGAAACTAATAACCATGTATCGGTAAACTATTTAACCAGATCAGAGGTGCCGCAGAATTCCAATCTTGACCCACGTCTAATTTCATTGTTCATTGACGACTTTTTTCGAAATATTGTTCCTGCATAATTATTTTGTGACAACACCTCAACATTTTTAACAAAATAAACAGTTGAATATTACTGGAGTTTTTCCCAACACCAAACCGTTATTTTAACACCTCGACACGTGTTTCGATCACCAAGTGCTCATCTTCAAGAGGAAGATCAACATCAGTTTGATCTTCCTGTTCCGATAGCCTGTTTCATTTTAAACAAAAAATGTCTCTTGGGTTTTTTGCCCAAAATAAACCAGTTCGCAGCAAAAAATTATTTTACGAACAACTAGAGAGATACATCGTCATAAATGCGAAAATACGAAACTAATCTATCTAGTAAGTCGCTATTAGCGATAGTGACAATTAGATTGGTATCACGCTGTCAGTTTGTGAATTTTCGAAATTGAATGGATACTAATTGTGTGTTGTTGTTCTGTTCTTAATTTGTTACTTTAATAATTCACTTGTTATTGAAATGGCATACACAAATGAGGAAATGGCTGATATACATTACGTTTATGGTCTGTCGCAGGGAAATGGGTTAGAAGCTTCTAGATGATATGCTGAAATGTATCCTCAACGGCAGCATCCTTCACATAGAATATTTGCTCGACTTCATCAACTATTACGAGAATATGGTTCAGTCGACAAAAGAACGTAGGATTGTGGTCGTCATCGAGAAGTACGAACACCACAGCTTGAGGAAGCAGTACTTAATTTGATTGAAGAACAACCTACTACCAGTACTAGAAAGATTGCTTTCCAGCTAAATGTTGATCATATGACGGTATTTCGAATTTTAAAGGAACAACTCTTATACCCTTACCATTTGCAACGAGTACAGACACTGTTACCGCAAGACTTTCCGAACCGTCTTGAATTTTGCAATTGGATGAAATGGTTAGAAGAAATTGTGACTTTCTGAAGACGATAGAATTCACAGACGAATGTAGTTTTTCTCGGGACAAGATTATTAATTTTCATAATTACCACAGAAACTAACCATCAATAACAGTTTTCTCTTAACGTGTAGCTCTGAGTTATTGGGGATGATTTATTTGGGCCTCATTTTCTACCTCCTCGGTTAAATGATGAAGCATACGTTCAATTTTTAAGAGAAGTGCATCCAGTACTGCTGGAGGAAGTCTCAAACCACATGACGGTTTGATGTTCTGATATGTTTTTAGTTGGTGAGGGAGGTCATTCCGAATAAAGAGAGCTACTTTAAACTCGTATCTAAATGAGGAATTAAAGTCATTTTCGAGAAAAGAACATTTGTTTTGCGATATTCGTTCACTACAATAATATTTTTCAAATCGAACCCAAAAATCCATAATTAAACAAAAAACCGTTGCCCACTTTCATGCGTCACCCAATATATTTAGATATGAAATTGAATCATTGAATTCTATTCAGGAAGCTAGTGTGAGGTGTCCCAATGTAGAGAAGGTATGAAATGTGAACAATTAGAAAATAGTGGTGCTACATCTAATGTGTGTACATAACAAACTAAAATCAATAAAGGGTCGTGGCTTCTGAAGTGACCCACCCTCGCGAAATGTGTCTATCCGGCGGGGTTGATATCACCCCTTGTTATCACCTTCACACCGATCACTGCTCATGTCAGCCTGATAAACGGCGTCGTAATATTTTGCCGTCAAACTCCGGAAAACGCCAGAAAAGTTCCGGAACGGCATTGAACGTTAACAAAAATGAACTGAATAGATGTGAATAACCATATGAAGACATGTTTTGTTACAAATTATCAACTCACAAGCGGTTTGAATTGTTAACAGTAGTAGTTAATAGCAGTTTAATAGATTCGGACAAAATATGGAAGAGAAAATATTTTCTTTGACATTTCCCATTATTGTACCTACGTGAAAAAGCTGCTGAAAGCAGTACCATTACATGAAAATTTGTGTGAGCTGGTTGTACTTTTCGGTTGCTTCACCACCCAGCTCATCGATCTCCAAAAGATCCTTCAAATACTTGATTGTGTTTGTAAACACTGAAAACAATGATAACACGTCAAAAAGTAGTGAAATCTCTTCACTAGAAGAGATTTTTTTGATGAATTCTTGTGGATCAACGACACTTCAATTGTTAGCCATTTGGCGATCTTATACATAGAAAACTAGTGGATGAGACAAATAGTCGCAGATATTTGCCTCTGACGCGTCAAAGTATTACTTTCTAAAGAAACTTCTTTTGGGAAAACGAAATAATACACATGCGTCATCAATTTTTGTATCCGATATAAGACAACAATAGCGGAAAAAACGCCTGTACTTGTCTGAACAATCTAGCCCTTCAAATATAAACTACTTTCATTTTTGAATTCCACAGAAAAGTAATCTCTTGCAACGGTTTCAGGTCAATTTTACGAAACTCCTCAGCACTTTATCAAATATTCTGTTCATAGATATTTGAGTGAACCTAAGAACTTTACCTAGAAAGTTGGCCAACATTCAACTAATAAGCGAGAGCTTAGGCCAAAACGGAAATGAGCATGCGCCAAATTGAAATATTCACAACTGTCATTGAGCCGTAAAATTTCAAATTTGATATTGAAAGAAATGAATGAAATAATTTTGAATATTTTTTTGTTTAAATGGAGTCAGTTACTAGTTACTGGATTTAATTCTTAGATATTGTCACATGAACCCGCTATTAGGCTGCTTTCAGTTTATAATAATAATAATAATATTTATTCACCAAAAAATTATTACATACACTTTCAATTCATTATTGAAGAATGCGAGTAAACAAACACAGAGAAAATCCACAAAGGCTAACCTGCGCGTGGATCAGTAAGGTTATTATACAATGAATTCTAAAATAAGCAACTAGTTATTTGTAAATATATAGTAAATTTATAAAATATTGGATTAAATATTGGAAAGCAATTAAATAAATAAATAAAATATATGAAATAATTTCACGCTAGTCAACAAGCACAAACACAATCACATAATATTAAAATACTAATGAGGAAAAAATGAAGAAAATCGATATCACTAATTGACGCACAGTCACATATATATATATATATATATATATATATATATATATATATATATATATATATATATATATATTAATAATTGATATGCTGAATGGAATTTATAATTTCACAAATGATACACAAGTAGATGCGATTTTAGAACATGGATACATTTCAATTTGTATTTTTGAGGTCTATCAAACATTGTATCTCATTTCTTGGTTTCATATTGATCCATTTCTTGGCTTCCCGCTTAAATAGGGACAGTGAATTGAGATTATTAATTTCAGTTGGAATTTTATTGAATAGTTTGTGGATACCACAATTTCTGCACATAATAGGCTCGAAGCCGCAGAAACAAACAATGTGAACTAACAAACGATGGTAAAACGTCATCAATTAGTCTTTAAAAAAATGGTTAAACTTCAGCAAAAATTCACGGCCTTCGAAACCGGAAAATAGTGATAATAGGTCTCAAAACCTGAAAAATTGCCGACGACTTACGAATGCCTCACCGCTTATAAGGCAAAATATCATTTGATGATGCTGAATGATCAAAAATGGGTAGACTGAGATGCAAAATAAGTCGTTAAATTATATATTTGTAAAAAATGAAAACATGTACTAGGCTGATGTATCTACTGAAAACGAATAAAATAGGTTTAATTCAGAGAGTTTGTATTGGTAAAAGTAAATTATCCTTTCCTACTAATTGAATATCGTCATCATTGATTATAATCTGAAGTTGTGCTTGTATTTAATTCATTATTTTGTTGCAGCAATCCTTTAGCAAAACTGTATTTTGAATACAAGTACAATATTAAATTATAATCAATCATAACGATATTCAGTAAGTAGATAAGTATAATATTTTTTGCTAGAAATAATTATCTATTTTGAGCAAAGCATTTTTTATTCCTGGTATTTATTTTCACATCCTTGAAAAAAAAATCGTCCAAATAAGAAGGACAAATTACTAATTTGTTACTGATGTTACACAG
This sequence comes from Leptinotarsa decemlineata, assembly GCF_025532065.1. NCBI lineage: Eukaryota > Metazoa > Arthropoda > Insecta > Coleoptera > Chrysomelidae > Leptinotarsa > Leptinotarsa decemlineata. The sequence continues at coordinate 6,272,212 of NW_027412587.1, forward strand.
CAAATTTGTTAATGTTTTCTTATATTTGATTAATTTTAATCCTATAGGAATAACTCATGTATCTCCCCTAGTAATATTCAGACAATAAATCTCATTTTAGTCTTTTTTGTACTTAATACGCTTCAAATATAAAGTGAATTTTGAAAACAATTTTTCTGTTTTATATAATCCTAATATAGATTCAGATTGAGAAATCAAAAGTAACAAATTGTCAAAACATGTCAGAATTTATCGCAAAATAACTCTGTTTTCAATGAGATGCACAGACTTTTAGACCTGGTATTCTGCAATCACTTCTGTCTCGTTGAAAAATCCCTAGATCCATTAGTAAAAGAGGACGGTCACAATCCTGCATCATGCGAACTGAACTTCAATATGAACTCGAAGAATAAATTCGAATAATGTTTCCAAGATGCATACAATTTTAAAAAAAGCTAACTTTGCGCTCATGTATGAGTTGATCCTCAATTTCGATTGGACGTTTATAAATGTGTTTCGCAATGCAGATGATGCCTGTCTTCACTTTTATGAAAAATTATACATTGTATTTGATCGCTGCGTGCCAAAATTCTCTATAAAATCGAAAAATAATTATCCAGCTTACTTTGATGGCCCATTGATAAAGAAAATTCGAACTAAAGCAAAATTCTGGTGCAAATACAAAAAAAAAAGGTGACATTCACGCTTTTCACGAATTCAGACGTCTTCGGGCAGAAATCAATAGACATTGGAATAGCTTATTAATAATTCATTCAGAAAACTGAGAGCTAGATTATTCATAATCCCAATAAGTTTTGGTCATTTATTAACAAGTCAAAATGTACGAATGGAATCGGAGATAAAATGTTACATGAAGGCAAGCTACTCGATAATTCCTAAATCTGGTTTTGCAGATTTCTTCAGTGGTTCTTATAAAGTGTCAACATCAAGTGACCATGCGAACAACAGTAGTGATATTCCCAGCCTAGTAATCAAAAACTTCAGTATTGAAGTTGTTTATCATAACCTAAACAATTGAAGCCTTAATTTACTCCGGGACCTGATCATATTCTAGCATTCATCATTAAAGATTGTGCCTCAGCTCTGGTTGAACCACTAACAACTCTAATCAATATATGCCTGAAAACATCAACTGTCCCATCAATGTGGAAAATGTCGAAAGTGTTCCCAATTTTCAAAAAAGGAAATGAAAGTGAGATATTACAGACCAATTTCTATCATATGCAACTTTTGTAAAGTGTTTGAGATGCTTCTTGAAAAGACAATCTACTGTCATGTTAGCAACATTATTAGCCCCAATCAACACGGTTTCATGAAAGGACATTCAACCGTCACCAATCTTGTAACAGTCTTTCAATGTATTATGGAGGGTATTGATTGTCAGTCTCAGACTGATGTCATCTACACTGATTTTTCTAAAGCTTTCGACAGACTTGACCATAGTATCCTGCTCAACAAGCTTTCGACTTCAGGGTTATCCAATGATTCAATTACTGTCTTCAAGTCGTATTCTTACAATCGTAAGAAGTATGTCCAACTCAATGGCCTCAAGTCTGTCGAATATGTAGCCACATCTGGTGTACCACAAGGGTCAAACCTAGGACCTCTACTGTTCAATATATTCATTAATGATATCGGAGTTGAGATTGATGTCAATTTCCTTTTATACGCAGATTACTTGAAACTCTATTACAATATAACATGTTCTAATGATTGCGAACGTCTCGGTCCTGAATTTAAATCGCGTTGCTACATGGTGTCGGAAGAATAATCTATATCTCAACATATCCACAACTATGTCATAAACAATCAAGTTCTGGAGCGTCCTGACACACTCACTGATCTAGGTGTTACTTTTGATTCATTCCTCTCTTTCAATAAACATATTGACACTACTTTGACAGCTGCTTATCGCATGTATGGATTCTTAGAAATACAAAAGCTTCCATATTGAAATTACTTTATTTCACTTTTATTCGATCTAGGCTGGAATATGCATATGTTGTGTGGAGTCCCTACTATCAGATTCATATGAATCAACTAGAAGCCCTACAGAGGCCCTTAGTAAAATATATTATGTCTTTTGAATTTGAAGGCACGTATCCTACTGTGGGACTACCCTATTATGAATTGCATGAATATTACTTAAATATTATTCATTCCTTTTTTTATTCAAAATCATAAACAATCTTATTACGTGCTCTCAATTGTTACATATGTTAAATTTTTGGGTTCCTAGATGGTCATCTAGGAATAGTGTCACCTTTTATCTCAACACTCTGCGAACGAATATAATGAAAAAATCCCCAATTTATACAATGTGCGATACCTCTAATTCTGTTAGTCGTGTCCTAGATATATTCAACTGCCAGATTATACAAATCAAAAGACATTTTTTAGCTAACTGACAGTTCTGTTTTTATTTTTTTTTTATATAGATTCCCAAATTATATTATGTAAGTACATATTTGTGAATGCCATTGTTTCTCCTTATTCTGTAATTGGGTTCATCCTGTATAAATGTGTATGAAATAAATGAATAAATAAATAAATGAATTATCAATTCCACCATTTTGGAAAGAAGCTTCTTGTCTGAATTCTCAATAAATTCATAAGCCTCTGAGAATTGGGCAAACGTTCCAAACGTTTGTATCATCCAGTCGCCTCGTCTCTCAGCGTCGCCTGGTCAACAGGTTGGCACGCGTCGTCGAGTCGACGTATACATCATCAACGGGCGTCGTTTTTGACGCCACTTCTCCCGGTTTCACCGGCAACTCGCGACGCTCGCGATTAGGGAGACAGAAATCGCGACCGGTGTTGGGGTGGGCCCCACTCACCCCCTTGATGTTGGTGACAGATGATGGCATTCGTTCTTGTTTACTTTTGCTATTAATACTACTCTCCGTGAGGGCGGTTCCCTGATTTATTATTTAGCGAATAGGTATCCTAGATCAACACGGCATTGTATTGGAAAAATAGTAACTACCTACTAACAGAGCAGTTTTTTAATACATCGGTCAAACACGTTAATTTTTACATTTGGTAATTTTTTACAGAAACATATAAAAACAGAATACAACTACTTCTCTGGTTGATACCACGATGGACATTGAATCTGACATACATTTATGCAAAGTACTTCAAAGAGATTAGTCTTGCAGATACTGTTCGTCCCTTCTCAATTTATTGAGTAGATCACCTGTACCATTTTAAAAGTATTATAATAATATTAAGATATTGGATACAAATATAAAAATCATTATAGTATAAAACCAGTAAACAAAATCACAAAATCATATAATGTGCAATTTTTTATGTGTTCGTCACATTAATGATATACAGGGTGTTGATTAGGTATGTACCATAAATTCAACAGACGATTCTTCAGGTAATTTTAAGACGAAATGTTCATATAAACATGGGTCCGCAAATCCTTCGTTCTCAAGATACAGGGTATTAAAATTAAAAAAAGTTATTCATAAATATCTTAAATATCCTTTACCTAATTTTGTTGTAATTTGGCAATGGTATTTAAAACATTAAGGAGCTAATTTAGCCCTAACGTGATTCAATTTATTAAGTCCAGTGACGTCTCGAGCGGGATTTGAACGAATATTTTTGTCTTAAAAAAGTACGCCCCTGACTCATGTGTAATTTTTATTATTTCTTTGGATTAAGCAAAGAAATAATAAAAATACAACTTTTTTGTCTCTTGAATTTTTTCCGTATCTTGCTTAGTTTTTAAGAAAAAAAAGTCGACCTAATTGCATATCCCTGGAACTCACAAGGAATAACACGGGGAATTAATAAAATTTTTCATTACTTATTATGTAACAATAACAACAAATATTAAATAACATTAACATCTAGACTAACGAATTGCACTAAATTAAGTGTTGGAAATGGCCTCATTCGGCTTCAATACAACCGTCTAGCCGCCGCATCATTGAATTTCGCACTCTCCTGAAAATACCTGGCGTATTTTTTATTATGTCACATGAATTAATGATTTCATTCCGTAAATCCTCTTCACTTTGAATAGCAGTTCGGTATACCAACGCTTTAAGGTGTCCCCCAAGAAAACTTGACTTGACAGAAACAGATGAGTAATCGAAAATTTCAAAGGACGCATCAATTTTTATTTCTAGGGCGACTAATTCTGATATGAAAATCATACCCGAATGTTCACTCCCCTGCATTCAGCAACTATCTCCTCTAATTTTTTCAATGTTATTGGGGGTCATTTGAAAGGTATTTTGTCCCTCTATTACTTCTGTAATTTTTTTCGAAATTTGTTCATTCGGCTTTCGATTTCTGACTCCGGACTCTGTCCCAGGTCTAGAAGTAGTTAACGTTTTAAGATGGACGACACTGTTAGTTTTTTCTGTACTGGTAGTTTTTGTTGAATCTAGTCGCAGAATAAAAAGTAGATAGTTGGCCTCTGTCACTTCTTCACGAATTATTGTTTAGTCATCCTTATTGACTGTGTTCCAACATGATTTATTCTACTGAAGGAAGAATAGAAATTGTTGCTACCTATTATTAAAATAATGAATATGCTAATGCTGCTGCAAGAATTTATAATACGAATCATCCAGACCACAACGTGAGCCATCAATCAATACAGAAGGCCTGCGACAGGGAATTGTTCGGGAATGCCGATTTATGACTCCGGACATCTTCAATAATGTAAGGAACGCTTTCGAAAGTAGACTGTATCACTTTGAACACTTTATCCGTTGATTGTGTTGCTAATGATATTATTTTTGTTGATTTCCTCAATAAAATGAGCGTTCAACATTCAATTTCTCAATAACGAATGAACCCATTTCGAAAAAAAAAAACAGTGGTAATAGAGGGACAAAAGATCTTTCAAATGATGTATCACTCGACCCCTCATGACATTGAAAAAAATAGGGGGGTAGTTGCTGACCGCAGGGGGGTGAATTTTCAGGTATGATTTCTATATCAGAATTAGCCCCCCTAGAAATACAAATTGAAGAGTTCCTTGAAATTTTCTATTACATGTCCGTTTCTGACTTACAGGAGGGGGTCAAGTTTTCTTTGGAACGCCCTGTATGTTGTTCATATGTGACCCTTATTTAATGTTGACATAGGCGGTTATGATGTCATAGATGGTAATTTGCCATATTCAGGTGTGCTGTGTGGTTTTCATTATCACGATTTCGTGTCACAATAAGTAGAGTCTCTTGTAAAATATGTATAATTTTTATTTTGTATTCATAAGTTGTATGAAAGATTTTTTTTTCATTAAGCATGATCCAAAGTTTTATTTTGTTTCGATATGAAGTAGAAAAATTTATTTTTAATGGTTTCAGGTCCCATGTTGTGAAGTTGAGTTCCAAGATAGTATGCAAATCATTGCCCAATTTTTTTTTATCTGAGTAGCTTGTTTTATCTCCATCTCATATCTTATTTGTGATCGACAACGTCAGTGAAAGTTTTTCGTTTTCGTACAGTAATTAGGATATTGAAACAGAAAATCTGTCTATCATCCAGTACTTGAGACTCTTTGAATATGTTGTTACTCGAGTATGTGGCTTTTTTCCGATAAATTATTTTTAGTTTCCACTTTTGGATAACACTTTGTAACTCTTTCAAAAAGTGCGTTACACCGAGCAAATTGAATGTCTGCAGTCATTTGTAGTAGTCGGAATGTCGGTGATAACAGACATCACCCAAAGACGCTTGTGGATACTAACAATCGAAACGTCGTGAAGTAACTTGGTTTGTAATCTCTAAATTTTTATTATTTTATCTTATACTTTTTGTTTGATTAACATGTATTTTATTTCACTGTCATTTCATTTAATGGTTGTTTGTTTAATACAATTATTATTTTCAACTATTATTCTAATTTTTCATATTCATTGTTTTTTTTGGAAATTCAAATCATTTTATATAATATTAGACAGTGAATGTCCAAATCAATTAAATACAGTACAACGTGTCTATGATTGATAACCGATACCTAGTTCAAATTGTCGATTATCTATAATTGGCAGTTTAAACTGTAAGTTAGCTATAATCCATAGTTTGAAGTATCCATTATCTATAATCTACAGTTCAAAGTGACAATGATGTATAATCGATAGTTTAAATTCTCGATTATCTATAATCGACAAATTAAACTGTAGGTTAGCCATAATCGATAGTTCGAAGTATCGATTATCTATAATCAACAGTTCAAACTGTAGCTTAGCCATGACCGATAATTGGAAGTATCGATTATCTACAATCGATTATTTGAACTGTTGACTATATATATTTAAAAGCAAAGCCTGAAAACAGAGTAACGCCAAACAACGTTGTTTCGACTCGTCATAAGAGTCAGTGGTACTAGGCTGCACCACGAATGCATCGTTTGACTCAAGTGTCCTTATAAAATAATAATAATAATAAGCCTGATGTGGTCCTTCTCGACCACCAGAGCGTGGACTTTTGAGTTTGGAGTGTCTACATGACAGAATGGTAGTGGATACAGTCAGTAAAGTCGTCAGAAGTTTGGATCCCCTTCTCTGCATGGTCCGTGACTATGAGAGAGCAGGAATTGGAGCATTTTTCCTCAGGGCAGCTGACCGAGCAGCTGATGAACTCTGTACAGTTTTCGACACTGAACGAGGTGGCCACAACTGTCACCGAGTTGGAACCTGTTCAGCAAAAAGCCGCAGAGATCACCTTACTTCTGCGGAAACACAATGATAAGCTAATGCATGGGGTCTTTTTCAATAACATTGGAGATCTTGGCTTATCAAAGCGCCTGACGTTCGCTTTTCTCAGGTCGAGTGGGCTGAAGTCGGAAACTGAGAGGTTCGTCATGGCTTACCAGGATGGTGTCTTCAACACCTTAGTCTACCGCAGTCGCGTGATGGGTATAGAGGTTCCTCACACAAGATGCAGGGCCTGGCGCGAGGCGCCCGAGACCCTAATGCACTTGCTATCAGCATGTCCAGCATATGCGGTCTCGGCCTATATTCATCGACACAACGCGGCCCTAAGAGTGCTATATTACCATCTACGGCACTCTTACGGTATTGACGAGACACAGGTGTTTCCCTACGCTCCGGGGATATTGAATCCGTTGTGGGGAACGAGAAGTGACGAATTTATTGGAACTATTCGTTCCCCACCCTCAGGCTCATGCAAGCTAATAAGCCTGATGTAGTACTTCTCGACCACCAGACCAAAACGATATTTGTCGTGGAGTTTTCAGCTCCTGGCGAGACGAATATCGTCAGGAAAGAGGAGGAAAAACGGATAAAATATCGATATTTTCTCTTCATATTTTCTCTTCGAACTCCGCAGACTCTATCCAGATCACTCTGTCAAGATGGTTGTTCTGATTATTGGAGTCCTTGGTGGAATGATGTTCTCTCTACTCTCGAATCTCAAAATCATACCGGCTTGCCGCACTAAGGCAGAAATCTTAGCCGCACAGATGCAGAAGGCTGTCATTCTTGGCGCACTGCGCTTGTTCAATGCACATGATTCTCGGACCCAATGATCACTTACCCCACGGTGTGGGGAGTGGTCATTGGTTGATAATGCTGGCGCGCCCTCCCGAATGTATCGGGGCTTCGGGGGATAGGGCCTGACCAGCGCACACCAAGGTGAAAAAAAAAAAATAATAATGATGAATACACACGAATACTCACCGAAGTTGACCGAGTGTTCGAATGGATATATGAGCAGAGAGGGTCGAAGACAGGAGTCGCTGGATGTAAAGAGAACCTGCTCATCGATAGATGTGTAACGCAGGACTCGATACAATACAAGCGTAACCTCTCTATGGCCTGGATCGATTACCGTAAGGCATTTGATACAATTTCGCATGAGCTCATCTTTCATTTGCTCAGATGCCTTGCGATACCCGACAACATAGTGAGATACATTGAACAACTGATACCATTTTGGCGAACTCGCTTCACCATAACATCTGGTCAAGCAAAAGTCCAAACAGGGAGGGTCACTTTCAGAAGGGTTGTATTTCAGGGTGATTCCCTCAGTCCCCTTCTCTTCTGCATCTCACTATTGCCATTATCCGTTGCGCTCAGAAATACTCGAGGGTATAACTGTGGCACCCCCGGAAACCGGAGGCACAAGGTCACCCATCTGTTTTACATGGATGATCTTAAACTTTATGCCTCTGGAGAGTACAAGCATGCTATTGGTATGAAATTCGGGATAGACAAATGTGCAATGGTTCATCTCAAAAGAGGATGATGCGGGGACTACGGAACAACCTAGGGGTGGAACAACACGACTCACAAGAGGTAACAGCAGTGAAAAACTCTCTCCACGGCAAGTATCAGCACAAACTTCGACAGATCTGGTCATCGGAACTGTTGGGGAGAACAAAGTTGCTGCAACAAATGAGCTTGCCATTCCAATCTTACTCTACTCGTTTGGAGTAGTGAAGTGGTCTCGGGAGTAGCTGTATCAACTCGATGTAAAGACCCGAAATATGATGCTTCTCTACAGGAGTTTGCATCCCAAATCGTTCGTTCCACGGTTGTACTTCCCCCGACAACAGGGAGGCCGTGGACTTTTGAGTTTGGAGTGTCTACATGACAGAATGGTAGTGGATACAGTCTGTAAAGTCGTGCCGAAGTTTGGATCCCCTTCTCTGCATGGTCCATTACCATGAGAGTTTTTATTGTTTGTTAATGAGTTATGTGAAAGTTTAGCTTGTGAGCGGTTATGCTTCGCGGTTGGTTTCTCTTCAGTGCGAATAAATCTTTCGCCTTTTACTAATAATTTTGTTTTCTATTGAGTACCCAGGTAGATATCTAGTGTGGATCACTTGAGGGTGATGCTAGTTTTTGAGATATTGAATGACAAGAGATTAGCATCACACCAGTCTTTTATTTTGACAATATCCATGCTGTTCAAATCATGCAGTTCCCTTTCATTCTTGCAATGCCAAAATAATGTAGTGTCATCAGCGAATTGGGTGGTTTCTGCGATTATATTAATGCGGGCTAGGTCGATAATATATAACAAGAAGAGAATTGGGCCTAGAACCGATCCTTGTGGAACACCACGCTCTGAGTACGTTCTGACAGGTATGATCTGAACCATTTCAAAGATATATCTCTAAAGCCATACACTTCTAGTTTTTGCAGCAGAATTTCATGATCCACGCAATCGAAAGCTTTTGATAGATCGCAAAAAACTGCCGCTGCTATTTCACGATTATTTAAATTGAGATACACGTTTTCCAGTAGACGAAACATAGCATCTTCCGTGTTTTTCAAACTCTGAAACCCAAACTGACTGCTACTAATAATATTATGCTTTTTCACAAACATCATACTTCTTTGTTCAACAAGTTTTTCTATGATTTTAGCAAGGGTAGGTAGCATAGAAATAGGCCTAAAGTTGGCAGGATTGTTAGTGTCGCCTCCTTTGTGCAAAGGAATAACAAGTACTGTTTTTGAACATGCCGGAAATACACCCGTTATGAAGCTTGTATTTATAGCTTCTACCAAAGCGGTGATAGCGGAGTTGGGAAAATTGGTAAATACTTTTATGCTCATGTCATTCCAACCAGCCGAGTTTAAATTTTTTAATTTCTTTAAGAATTTTTCTAATATCCATAATATCTGTAGGCATGAAAAAAAAAACGTTTCTGAAACTGATTTATCTTTAAGAAAAGTAAAAGGGATCAATATTGGATTTTATATCTTTGGATAAACTATGTGCCACAGTGCAGTAGTACTTGTTAATACAATCAGATTTTAGGTCAGTTTTCGTAAGAGCAATATTCTTTTTTCCCCTGAGGTCATTGATGATTGCCCAGCTTTCTTTTTGTTTGTTTGCAGAGCTTTCCATTTTTTTCATATAATGAAGTTGTTTTGCAGTCCTTATAGTTCTTCTATAAATGTTTTTGTACCTATTATATAGGGAGTTGAAGCCTTCATTGTTACCTAAATATTTCCGAATTAAATATAGTGATCGTAGATTTTCTGCTGAGACCTTAATGCCCTTTGTGATCCATGGCTTTTTAATTTTAGTTTTAATTTTGCTAATAGGGAACGCAGTTTTAAAATTATTCGAGAGAGTTTTATGAAACCTACTCAATGGGTCATCATTGGGATGATGTAAATCATTCCACGTTGCATCATTGCAAAGATCTACATAAGTATCATTTTTTTTGCTGTAGATTCTTCCAAAGCGTTTCTTTGACCTCGATAATTTTTGACCTCCTTGGAAATTAAACAAAACAGACTCATGGTCAGAGAGTCCAGCACTGACAACTTTACAGCTGATTTTTCTGGTATTTGAACATACATAGTCAAGAATAGTACTTGAATATTTAGAAATACGTGTAGGAGAACCAATGCAAGTATCGTCTGAAGTCCATTCTATGAGATAAGCTAGCCATTGAAAGAGTTCAAAGAAAGTTTTGTGAATTTATAATTTTCAGAATAGATGGTTCTTACCCTGAGAGAGGTATCAGTAATGAGAGAGTAAATGAGAGAGTTGACTGTCCTAAAATTCTTGAACAAATTAACTTCAATGTACCACGGCCAGCTTCACGATCTCAATCCATTTTTAGACCTCTCAGAGCAAGAACTAACATTATGCCCAATTCCCCTATATGTTATGTGCACAAATTTCAATAGCATTTGTGCCCATGGTGATTTATTCTTCACTAAGCTTCATAACATTATTAGAACTGCTAATATGTACTTGAAGTAGGCAATTAGAATTAGTTTTTCTTTTTTGTTTATTTAATTTTTCGTTTATAGTTAAGTACCTATTGTGAATAAAATTTTATATTGTCCTGTAAATTAGTAACTGTTGGACAATAAAGCTATTATTATTATTATTATTAGCATAAACAAGCTGTATTCTTTTGATGCAATCATGTAGCTCATATAAAATTACGAAAAATAATGACAAAATATCAGCACAATCACCCTCTCCCTAATGCAGACAACATCATAAATCAACAGGTCGTTGGGAGGTCGTCGCGACGCTGTTTAGCGACGATGTCTAGCGACGGATTTTCCTTGACCGTCCACAGCCCCCTGACGTCATTTTCGCGGTTTTCACCGCCCTTTCTTGGCGCCCGCGGACAGGCTATCAGAAATATCGCTCGGTTTAAGGGTGAATTCCTCCCTGTCCTACATGGAAATGAATTCAACAATGTTTACACATTTTACATAAGAGAAATAAAGGCTAAATGTACAGGGTGTTCCTAAATGTCACGAAATATGTAAAAAAAGCTATTCTTTAGGTAATTCTGAGAAGGAAGCTCTACTTGTCGTATGCAATAATTCGACCTATCAAAAAGGGTTGAGAAATTGACATTTTAAATCCATCAGGAAAATTTTAATGGTTTAAAGGAAACGAAAGAATTCCTAGACTGTCAATTTGTTTTTTCTCAAATGCTAATTAGTTGAATATTGCAGTGATGAAGTTGAACCCAGGTTTGTGTTTAATAAACCCTACAAAATACAAATAAAACAGAACACAGAATAAGATGCTACAAATGTAATAAGCATATACAGGGTGTAACTGAATAAGTGTAAAACATTTAAGGAGGTGATTCCTCATCAAAAAAAAGATAGGATCTTTCATATAAAGAAACTTCATTAGAGCATCCCTTGTTAAGATACAGCCCCTTAAAGGGGGTACATGAAATTTGTATAACAATTTTTTTCACAATCACTGAAAAAGTTACAATATTGAAATTAACATGACGACTCCCCGATTCCCCTGTGACAGACCGTAAACGTAATGCATATCAGCCATTTCCTCATTTGTGTATGCCATTTTAATAACAAGTGAATTATTAAAGTAACAAATTGAGAACAGAACAACAACACACAATTAGTATCAATTCAATTTCGAAAATTCACAAACTGACAGCGTCATACCAATTTAATTGTCACTATCGCTAATAGCGACCTACTAGATACATTAGTTTCGTATTTTCGCATTTATGACGATGTATCTCTGTAGTTATTCCTAAAATAATTTTTTGCTGCGAACTGGTTTATTTTGGGCAAAAAACCCAAGAGACATGTTTTGTTTAGAATGAAACAGGCTGTCGAAAATAAATGTTCAAATGGTCAACAAATAATAAGAGAAAAAGTTACATTGGAAATACATTTTATGGGTTCCGTTTTCCACCCCTTACAACCATGGAGTAAACCAAATTAATTTCTGGCTGTCTTTTTGGTAGTACCTACAAATCGTCAGGTTAATTTCAATATTGTAATTTTTTAGTGCTTGTGAAAAAAATTGTTATACAAATTTTATGTACCCCCTTCAAGGGGCTGTATCTTAACAAGGGATGCTTCAATGAAATTTCTTTATATGAAAGATCCTATTTTTTTTTTCGATGAGGAATCACCTCCTTGAATGTTTTACACTTATTTAGATACACCCTGTATACAGACGACTTAAAAACCAAAAGAAGGCTCAGGATGTGGAGTTTACTCCAGATCAAAAGATTAAGTGGGGGATGGGAAAAATACCAGCGTGGTTCAAACAGAACTGGCTGGTATCTCAATCGCCACAAAAGAAATAAGCAGGAAAGGAATTTTTCATAACAATCTGCACTGATAGTAGACAAGCCCTATTAGAATTGAACAGACAACCTGTCACCTCAGGGCTAGTACTAGAGTGCCACCAAGATTTAGCGAAAGCCTCGATAGATAATAACATTATCCTGTGGTGGGTTGAAGGGCACTATACCTCAAGTAACCGCATTGCCGACTCTTTAGGTAAGGAAGCGGCTGGACTAAGAATTTTAAGACCCAGTGATACCTACGGCCTGATGACTTTGATATTTGCAGAACTAGCCAAACATCACACACATGCTCAATTCCGTAAGAGATGGGATGGAATCAAAGAATGCAGTCTTGCTGGGATCACCCTGGGCGACCTTGGGAAGCTGGCGCCGAAGAAATATCTGGCGATGACCAGGAAAAACCTACGCCTAACAGTAGGATTTCTGACTGGCCGCTATCAACTAAGAAAACACCTCCATACGTGTATTATGGGGCTAGTAGACACACCTCTATGCAGGATGTGTGAACAGGCTTGTCTTATGAGAGTGTCCGGAGTTATCGTCAATAAGAGAGTGTGTGTTCTTGCCCTACACCTGCCGATATGAAGATGTCTCCTAGTGACCTGCCAACCTTCCTGGAAAGGACAGGATGGACGAAGATCTAGAAGGACAACTCTTCAAGAGGATGTACAATGGGTCAAATGTGGCCTTAGTGCTTACCCTTACCCCCCTTACTCAACAGATACAGATAGTTGAATATTGCCATATCGATAAATGCAGTCGAGTAGTATAATTTTGTTACATGTCCGATTGAATCAGTTCGTTCCTAGAATGTGAATTCATTAATATTTATTAAATAGGTAGCAAGTTATTATAATTTGAAAGTGATGTATATAAGAAGCACTCAGTTGGTAGGGTTTAGTTTGTATTGAGCACATCTGAAGAAGCTGTTGTGCATGTGTGCGGTTTTGAAAACTGTTCAGAGAGAAAATTTCACAATAAAGTGTTATTTAAATACATACGTTATGTATTTTCATAGAGTATCTACCAGTTGCATTACATATAACTCAAATGAATTTTGACCGGCTTCATCTGAATAATCGTAGTATAATGCCGCAGATTTACTAACAAAATAATATTCATGCAGCTGGTTGGGTTGTCCCATTAATATTCACATCACAAAAGAGGTATCGATTTTTCGTTTCAGCTGTCCCCTCGTCTATGAACCTGACATGTGGCACACACACGTTTCCATTGTATATTTAGATAGTGCTCGAAGCCGTATCATAGCTTTCGAGGGGGTGCATATGTTTCTGATGTTAGAAATCCGCGGCGCGTGCCGACATTTTCGATCTAATTAACGGGGGGCGTGGCTTACGATCCACACCTACATCTGCTCCTGTTCTCCGGATACGAAGCGTCCGATTTTCAGCGGGATTTGACGCCAGGCGTCACAATAATGAGATTTGAATGCAAGAAGTGTTTGAAAAATATCCCGCGTTTGTATCATATGCCAAGATATTCCTACAAAGTTATTTGAGTGCCACAAGGTTCTACTTCAGAGGCGTTAATTTATTTTATTAAAAATGAAATGAGGTCGCAGGTGACATTACGGAAATTATAAGTGAGTGACGTGGACATCTCCCCTCGCCAAGACGCCATCTATAAGATTGGTAGAAGAATCACGATTATCAATTATCAGCGAGGCTCTCCCAAAGGTGGTGCAGAACCAAGCTTGGACATCGATCGCGTAACGAAATTATCCTTTGTCTTGGAACCTCTGGCGTAGAATAACTCCAAAGGAACCTTTATCCATTTTTTACCTAAATCAAAACAAGTCTGAAGATTGATTATAGTATGGTCCTGCTGGATGAACAAGAAGCATCTACAAGAATAACCTCTGTGAGGTATATCTTGCATAAGTAAATGTCTGTCGAAGTTTTATTTCGAAATATTTATTATCTTATACATTCATCCATATTAGTGCCATAAGGAGATAATTTAAAATTATTTCTGGACTCTTACTTAGTCGATGTCATACATCGATGTCGAAAAATCCTTTTATTCTGAAAACGTGAAAAATTGGCTGTTCGTAATGAGATCTTTATAGTTCTTGTACCATATTTTTACATCTTCAGGAGATGAAGAAAACTGAAGACGCCAACATGATTGGTGATACGCGCGTCGAAAAGAGGGTATATCTATTTTGCAAGTCTGCAGGTCAGCAAATTGTTCTCAGTAGACATTGCTCTCGTAATCTTGTAGGAGGACAGAAATTTTTGCTGGTCGGGTCTGCCAGACATAAATCTCGACCAGGTTAATCATTTTTGACAAAAAAATGTCCAACCCCCAGCCAAAAATTTCACAATTCTCAAAAAATTGAAAATAAATTTTGCAGGTCGGCGGAAATTCTTGCAGGTCGGGTCTCCTAGACATGAATCTCGACCAGGTTGATCATTTTCGACAAAAAATTCCAGCCCCCACGCTTTGAGTATGGAAAAAATCCACATTCCTCATTATGTTGAAAATAATCCTTGCAGGTCGGCAGAAATGTTTGCAGGTCAGGTCTGCCAGTTGTGGATCTCGACTGGATTATTAATTTTCGACAGAAAAAAAATCCAACCCCCTCTTAATAATTTCACTATTCTCAAAAAATTGCAAATACATTTTGCAGATCGGTGGAAATTCTTGCAGGTCGGGTCCCCCAGACTTGAATCTCGACCAGGTTCATCATTTTCGACACCCTTTGAGTATAGAAAAATTCCACATTCCTCATTAAATTAAAAATAAATGATTAACCTGGTCGAGATTCATGTTTGGCAGACCCGACCAGCAAGAATTTCTGCCGACCTGCAAGGTTCATTTTCAATTTAATGAGAAATGTGGACTTTTTCCATACTCAAAGGGTGGGGGTTGGAATTTTTTTTTGTCGAAAATGATCAATCTGGTGGAGATTAATGTCTGGGAGATCCGAACTGCATGAATTTCCGTCGACCTGCAAAATTTATTTCCAATTTTTTGAGAATTGTGAAAATTTTGGGTGGGGGTTGGAAATGTTTTTTGTCGAAAATGATTAACCTGGTCGAGATTCATATTTGGCAGACCCGACCTGCAAGAATTTCTGCCGACCTGCAAGGTTTATATTCAATTTGATGAGGAATGTGAAATTTTTCCATACTCAAAAGGTGAAGGTTGGAATTTTTTTGTCGAAAATGATTAACCTGGTCGAGATTCATATTTGGCAGACCCGACCTGCATGAATTTCTGCCGACCTGCAAAATTTATTTGCAAATTTTTTGAGAATTGTGAAATTTTTGGGTGGGGTTGGAAAATTTTTCTGTGGAAAATGATTAACCTGGTCGAGATTCATGTTTGGCTTACCCGACCTGCAAGAATTTCTGCCGAACTGCAAGATTTATTTTCACTATAATGAGGAATGTGCAATTTTTCCATACTCAAAGCAATGTCTACTGAGAACAATTTGCTGACCTGCAAAATAGTTATTCACTCGAAAAGAATATTGCATTTCTGGTGATTAGGAAAATTCTTGTTTTGGCTTTCAAGACTATGGTGAGGGAAAAAAACAATCAGATAAATAGTAGCACTATATTAACGTGTAGCATAGTAGCAATATTTTATTTTAACGTTGAAAAACGTGCAACGAAATGTGGTGTATACGAATATCTTAAAAAAATATTTTGATTCAGATGAAGTGCAAAAATAGGTTTTTATTCATTTGATCATTACACAGTCACATAACTTCATTAATTTTAATTCTAGAAAGTCATTGAAAGTTTTTTGTTTATAAATCAATGTTATCCTAGAAAAATATATATACAGAGGTTTCTAAAACAGTTTTTTTTCAACTCTAAAACACGATTCTCTCATTTTTTTCTCCCAATTTTGTACCATCAGAAATAACAAAGTTACTAATGATGGCCACTTATTTTGGATATCACTGTATATTTGGTGCCAGCACAGTCAGAAAAAAATTGATGAGTGTGCTGCTAGTCACGGATCATATTCACATATGGGATCTGAACACGCGACAACACGCCAATTTGGTATAGTCGAAGTAACCGGTATTGTGCATAGTTAAAGGTGTCGGTGCTCTCAAAGGCCAAAAACATCAATACAGAGAAATAAAGCCGCTGCCAACTAGTCCACCTGGACTGAAGAATTGGCGGTTCGTATTGGATAATTTTTACTAATCGAGTTTTATGATTGGCTGAAGAGTCATAAAATTAAATTTGAAGTCATGTTACGGTGACGAATAGAATACGAGGATGGTTATAGCAGTCGTGTTGTCAATGTTCAGTTCAGGAACTGATGGCGATTTGAGTGTTGAAATTCGATATTAGTGCAGGTATAATTACTTAAAATGTTTGTTACCTGTTTAAAATGTGGCGTCCTTGGACAAGTACTGATAATAATAACGAGTGTGGTAACAACGCATTCCAATAGCGATGGTGAACAATGCGAAAGAAGCAACATCAGATTTGACCGAAATTACTTTCTCAACTGTACGAAAAATAGTCAAAAACAAACCTCATGAATGCAAGACGCGATGTGATAAGGGATTACCAAAACCTTTAGATGTTCATCTAATAATCTCATTGAAAAAAGCAATATACGACTGTTACAAAAGTAATGACATTCCTACAACTGAAATCCATAACGTGAGCTGCTATGACAAAACTCTTCAGAATTGGATAAAGAAACTAGGATTTAGATTCAGAATAATGAACAAACGACAAGCAATTGTGAAACGCAGAAGAATAGTGGAATTGCGTAACAAATACTTAAAACAAATAACTAAATATAGACAAGAACAACGGCAAATTTTCTATTTGGACGAAACTTGGTGTGACACTCACGGCACAGTTACGAAAGGATGGACTAATGGTTCGAAAATATGTACGCCTAACATGCCTGCAAACAAAGGGTCGCGACAAATCATTGTGCATGTAGTTCCAACGGTATAGGCAGTGCACGCCAAGATAGCTCTCAGGGCCTATACTATATATAGTCTATATGTTATTCAGATGTATGAACTGTATTTATGTAAAGTTTCATCTAAATCCGTTCAGTCGTTCAGAAGTGAAAGAGCCGCAAACATACATACACACATCCTTCCTCAAAAACTTAACATTTATAATAGTATGAATATAGATTGTCTATTGTCTGCCAACAAGGATACATCTATCAAAAATTATTTGCGTTGTTCAAGAAGTACACTGGGATTTTCCCAAACCCCTAAACATTTCTGTTTTCCCAATGAAAACCTCCAACGCCGACTTTACGTTCCACAGTGGAAAGCCCGGAAAATGCCAGTGAAAAGCTGGTGGGATAGGTAAATTGCTACCAATTGGAGGAAAACTTCCCTTTGGACTTTGAGATAGAGTTTATTCTCAGAAAGTTTTAAACTTCCACGGTCAGGGCCGGTAGCGCTATCCATGAAGGGAGTTTTCCTATCGGGAGGGTAGATTGTCGAAGGAGGTGGCACTTTACTAGGAAGAGTTCTGTTAGGGGGTGAAAAATAAAAACAGAAAACTGATTGTTTCAATTATGGTAATCACACTACAAAAATGTGTGTGAGAAATAATCAATAATACATGTGTCATTAAAAACGTACTTATTCGACTACTACTTCCTACTACTTCCACTTCCTCCCTCGTAAACACCAATCAATATCGTCTTCCCCGGAACCCGGAATCAATTTCGATACCATTCTCACCCACTCTGCTATCCTGATGAAAATCCTCACTATCGGCGAACATTCCGGAGTGGAAAGTTGGAAAGCGTGGAAAGCTCCGTGAAAAAGCGCCGCAGAAGCTCTGATATAGGATGGAATCATCCCAAAAATGGGGAAAAAGCTTCCTGGAAATCTGGAAAGCTTTCCAACGACACGTCTAGCTGTTGTCGCTTTCCAGCATGGAACTTTTAAGAGTAGGGTGGTATGAAGGGAAAGGAGGTGACCAATAAGTTTTCCATTGCTGAAAATTTTTTGGGATTTCTATGTACCTACTCAATACCAATTTTCATTGGTATTCATAGTACCTACCTATTTGTTTCCCGTCGTTGGTTTTTTAAAGTCACATCAATAATCACATTTGTAACCTGAAAAATAAAATTCAAGCATTCGGCTCTGTTTGTCTTGAGTTATCAGTGGTTTCATTGAGAGATTCGTCAAGAAATATAACAAACTGGATTGAATTGTAGATATATGACGGAAAGAAGTATGGTAGGTTCTTTTTCATAGATCCGAAACGTGCAGTTCGGTATGCCCCAAGGCTCAGTTGTTGGACCTGTGTCATTTTTATTTTATGTGTATGATCTACCGTAATGGTAGCTGACAGTCAGATGGTATGAAAGACATTTGTGTAAATGATGAGATTCAACCTGAAAATGAAAAAAAAAATCTCGGCACTAATCTGGTTTCAAACCTGAACTAAGATATGCGTTTTGATTGAACTTGTTTTGATTTAAATAAAGCGTACTACGCTTAAAAACAGTTGGGATCGAGCATTTATTTAACCATAATATATTCACATCTAGTTGGCAATGTCATCACCTGGGGCAGAGCGAGGGAATTTTCAAAATTTTCTTCGCACAAAAGAGAATTTGACAAATAGAGTTGGCAACCAATGGCGTGAAATGAATCTATTGAAAATACTTTTCCACACCAGAATAAAATTACTCTCTCTCTCTCTCGACGCGCGTTTTGCCAACCAAGGAGATGACTGAGACTACAACAATATTTACGAAACAAATGTTTGTATGTATTTCATTCACGAGGATTTTTCTATACTGTTTGATATACTACTTATGTTTCTGTCTGTGAATGAATTTATTTATTACTAATATAATAAATCAATAAAAACTCAATTGAGAAATGAAAAGTGCTAAAGCGCTGAAAGTCCACATAGTCTCTTTATTTTATAATCGAACTATCGTTTTCTCCCAGTGATATATTCTTTCGAAACAAAAAAATCTGTGAAATTGAGTAAAAAATTAATCGAAATTATTAGGTTTTCAATTTTCAAAACTTGAATTAAAATAAGAACTGATATGGTACGAATATAATTAGTTAACTGAATTTGATAAAAACAAAACATAGAAATTGATAATTATAACATCAAGTTTCATCATATTTTATTTTCCACTTTCTATTGATTTCAATTTCTATCTTTACATTTACTTCCACTTTTTGATTATATCTACACTACCTACGTATAATGTGAATTTTTAAAAACAGTTGATAGGTAAATGCTTTTTTATTTTTATAGTGATTGAAAATGAAAAAAGTACAGTTTGAGTATGATATAAATCACGACTAATGATGTGCATAAAACACATATATTCTGAAAGTGATTTCATATAATTTTTGTTCATTTGTCTATCTCAGTATTTCTCCCTTTTTGACACCACCATCTTTGAATTACAGTTTTCTTGATATTTTTATTACTAAAAATACCTAATGAACCCATATAGGAAATCCAATTCATATAAATATTAATTCAATTCGATTATATCAATTATTATTATGAAACAAGATATATTAATAAAATACCTACTTTTAGTGAGTATTTAATTTATATGTTGCATCGCTTACATTTCGCCGACACTAACTCAGTCAAGTTAACTATATATACCTGAATCCAAGTTGTCCTAATGTACTCGCTTCGGCGGTACATATACTAAAATTGGAACGATACAGAGAAGATTAGCATGGCCCCTGCGCAAGGATGACACGCAAAATCGTGAAGCGTTCCACATTTTTTTGACAAATGTAAAACCCGTTAAGGAAAATTCAATCCTCAAACCCATTATATAATCCATACTTTTTTTATATTTCCGGAACATATTTGAAGGAAAATTAAATTTAAAATATTAAATTACAGTTATTGCGATCTTAGAACCAACAATAGTCATTTTTCAACAAAAAATGTAAAGCAGTAGTGCTCAAAATCTTATAATAGTTGTGGCACCACTGAATCTCATAACTTCGAACAAACATCTATTGGCAACAGTTACATATTTCATGGTTATGTTTATAAAAAATATTTCAAAATTTATCAGTTTTAATAAAACGTATTCTCATCAATTTACATTCATGTCATCACAAATTTCAACGTGGCGAGTACCCAAAATGAACTAATTGACCTTTTGGTGTCATTTTTCGACTTAGTAAGTAGTTATTTCAAAGGAAAATGTTCAATCCTTTCAGTAATATAAATGAAAATATAGACTCATCCCCTTCCAAAAATCGGCGAAGGGGCTCTGCAGGGGATATCAACGACTCGTGCCAAAAGATGGTGAGCAAAAAATTTTGAAATATATAAAATATGTGAAACGTACCTACTGAATAACTAATTCCTGATAAAACTGTAGTCTCAATCGTTATTATTTGAAGTGGTATGTTCGTGTCATATCATGTAAATAAAAAGTTTTAAAAACTTGAATCTTAGGGTGAATTCATGCACCATCAATTTTCAGTAGCAACATTAGAAAATGAGTATATATATTTTCACTCATTCATATCAATAAGTTTCAAGTGGTACCAGATGAAAAATGTGAATACTTATGACTTAAAAGTCGTGACTGAGGCTTATGATTTGTGATGAATCCATGCACAGTTAGGTTGACTTCTTCGATCAAATTGAACTTTGAATTGGAACTATTTCCATTATCGTTTAATTGTAGGTTGAAAAATTCCATAATTCCAATCCTCTATTTGGTAAGATCAACATTGTCCATAGAAACGTAGTCATTGATTTTCGATAAGACCCCTCATCAATATGTTGTAAGTTGTAAGATTTTAGTAATAGCAAATCTTAGCCTACATGAACTTTCACGACCTTAAACTTGCGACTTGTGTATGAACACCTTTTATTCAACCCTATATTGAATACATTTGTATATTATAACTCTAAAGAAAAATGGTTAAAAATATTTTCTTGGACAAATTGTGAAACGATCAGTCAAAAATAACTAGGCAAAACTCTTTTAACTTATCCAGTATCCTATGTACATATTTTCGGGCTCTTTTCTTTCTTGCTACTGCCTAGCTTTACCATGTTTGTCCAAAAAATTTACTATCAAAAATACAGCAACTAATGGATATCTATTAAGGAAAGAAGGCAAATGTTTAAGGAAAACGTTACACCTTCTCGCTAATTATTGAAATGCTGAAAGAGTAAAAAAATTACAGACAAAATAGGTAACACTGATAATTGTTATTTTAAAAAAAATGAATGTGCCACAATATAATGCCTAGGAATCTGGGAAAATAATCTCAATTTAGTGTTTACTACAGTAAGGGGATATTGAAATCAAAGCCTGAAAAGTGCAAATTGTACAATTCATGGGATGTAGTGAATTCATTTGCTAAACATTTTTTCATTGTTGTTTTTTATCGACATTCATTTTGAGAAAAAATCTAATGTTGCTGTGTACTGGCGGTTTGAGTATCATTCGTAGTATTCAATATTCCTTTTTTAATAACCTTATATAAGTACTCGTCTATATCACATCCCTAGCCTGATGAAGAATAGTGAATATCAAAATATTTTCATAGGTGAATTTATTGATAATTTATATTATATTATTGAGTCATATTTTAGAATTTCAACCCTATTGATCCCGCTTTATTATCAAGTCAATCTTATGACAGTGAAGCATATTTTTTATTCTTATCATTATAGAGGGTGATAATTTTGTCATCAGTGTGATTTTGCTCACCAAATTTTTGATACAAATGATAGATAAATTATAAAATCATATTTAAACGACTGTACCTAATATTATGGTTAAATATGATGGAACCTAATTAGATGAGTCTTTCATTTGGAACTTGCACATCGATAGTGTCCCAAAAAAATCAATTTTTTTTTCACAATCAAACGACAAACAAACCTAGTTGCCCTCAACAAATAACTAAGCATTCACTTTGTGATAGCTTTCTTGAATATACCCTGGGATTCTGGAAGGGCTATGTTGATTATTCCCTTCAATCCGATAAAATGATGAAAAAATTGAAGACTAGAACATAGTTTAACAGCGATAAAATGCTTCTTTTCAACAGTGATAAAGCTTACAGCGACAAAAGTGACAGCCATGAAATTAAGACCTAGGTGTCAACTCGAATGAATATGTAAATCAAATAAAACTCACAGTACCTACAATGAACAGATACACGACAACGAAGTGAAAAATGTATTGCCACACTTCACTGATTCACATAACCTCACTTGAATGAGACAAAAATTAATTAATTCAAATTCCACTCATTCCATACCAATCGAGCAATCAGCAATAGATAAAACCACTCGTCCTACGAACCCATGGTTTTATCATGCTGCTTGCTCCCACATGGTATCACTGAATAATGAAGTTTTCGTTAAATGGAAAGGTATTGATAAAATTTAGAAGTCAGAAGTGGTATTAGTATTGACAGTAAAGAACTTTATCATTATAAATTAATTGTTGATATGGAATATAGAGGCAGTTGCAAACCATATTAGAAAAATTCTGGCTATGTTTAAATACAGTTCTTCAAATTTATTTTTAAGAAAGAATGAAATTTCATCGACCACAAATTACAATTTCTATTACATTCGAAAATTTCTGCAATAACCAAATTTGCTGAAATTATACATACAGTACGGAAGAAAAAATCTCACAATACAATAGGTATGACTCACATATGGATATTACCAATATAAATACACATATAGACAAGTATATACACATATATACATATACACACATATACATATATTAGCACCACTGACAATTGAATACCTCATCAATCTTATAGAAAGCTTAGGTGACAAGTGAATTTTTTACTTTGAACTTCCATTCTTTTATTTGTGAAGGTCTTTCCACTCACTAGGCAAAATTTTATATATTTTTATGGGAATAAACTCCGTTTCTGTGTTTTTATAATGCATCTTCGGTAGCCTGTTGATATCTTTGTGTTTAGTATCATGATTGTGAATCCTGGAGCCACCATTATATATATTTTTATTTTTATGTATAAACAATATTCCTTCTAGAATATAAATGGAAGGTAATGTAAGTGCGACCCATTTTATAAAAATTGGTTTAGCATGGGTTCTGGAATCAACTTTTTCTAAATCTCTCATTATCTTTTTTTGGATAATAAATACTTCACTTGCATATGAGGAAGCACCCCATATCAGTATTTCATTCCAGTATTTAAGACATCAAGGTAATTCTTTATTTGCTTTGGTACAGTTCTGTAATTATATATTTTGTGTCTAATTTTAAAAAAATCTGGGGATTGGTATCAAATTTTTTTCTTTCTTTGTTTTCAGTTCATTATAATTTGAATCATTGATGCGGTAATTATTAAGTTTTATCTTCAAGTGTATAATTCTCTATGATTGAGATATCGTCGTATGCGTACCAATTCAAATCCATAGCACATTCTTGTAGTTTACTATTGAATTTACCTAGACCGTTAGAGCAACATTTTATTTAGGACACTGTAATTCTTTTTGTCTCGATATTTACTAATGATATAATTTGATCTTGCCAGGACTATTATATACTTCAAGCCGTTCATATGTCCACCTAGAACAACTGTAGGAATACCAAAATCATTGATTTAATACCAGATCAGGAAATGGGTTAATAGGTAACTGACACAAAGAATACAAAAGAGCAGGGATCCGCTCAGAATAATTACAGGGTTATTTATTGCATAATGCTCATTAAGAGGATATTTGAACAAAATACGGTTACATAATATAGATCTTAACGGCAGGCCATACAAGAAAACAGACATTTCCTCGTGTTTTATGCGAAAGGTGAGGTACTATGTAGTAGAAGGAAAGCAATTTATGGGCAATCATAATTAAGTCCATTAGAATACAGCAGACATGCAGAAAAGGACCCATAGAAATTAGTAAATTGAACGAGATTATTGAAATAGGCCCCATGAGAAATAATGAAGCTTGAAAGAAATAGAAAAATCAGACTGTTTCCAAGCAGTGCTAAACTCAGTGTCCCATTTTTATAAATGAAATTTGAAAATGATTTTTACTAAAATCTTCATGGATACTTCCATTGTACATGTTTTATATTCTTTTAGTTCAACATCTATATATTGAGGAAATATTTTCTTTGTTTCTTCATTTGTCTGATGGAAAGTCTTGCTTCTTTGTTCTATCTTTGATATCCGATTTTCATTATGCCTATTAATCAATAATATAATTTGTGCTGTCTGAAATTCTGAACTGTTCTACTTCATTATATTGTTTTGACTCGGGACATGTATTTATTGTATCAAATTAGGTAAATAAAATTAATATTATTACCGAGTTACTTTATTCTTTCCAGGTGGACAATTCAGAAAATATTTTAAAAGTACTCAAGAGATTATATTTTGACAAACAAATGTGCGATGTCTTCCTACAGGTGGGCAGTAAAGAATACGGTGCCCACAGAATCATTTTATGTGCCTCTAGTGATGTCTTTCAGGTTTGCCCACTGCACTTCATCCTTTATGCATTTTTCATACATAGGTTTTTTTTCAGGCAATGCTTATGAGTCCAGAATGGACAGAATGGCACGAAAGCAGAGTTCAGCTCCAAGAAATGACTATTTGTGAACCATATTTCCATATGTTTCTAGAATATTTTTATACCGGTAAAATTTTAATCACTCACACAAATGTGATGCCAATCCTGGCACTGGCCGACAAATATATAGTTAGGGTGAGAAAAAATTGCAGCATAGACTCAATTGACCTTTTCTTAAACACCTCTTATTTTTTTAGAGTCTCACAAGGACTTGTTTGAACTACATGTGCAAGCACGTACCTCACGCATCATCACACAACCAGCTGTTCTCTTGGTTACAATACAGCATGGTGTGTGGGCATCAAAAAGTATTCGACACATGCCAAAACTTTATAAAATGGAATTTTGAATCGGTTGCTAATACGCCTGACTTTAGCAACTTTGACATTGATACGTTTGTGAGAATCTTGCAGCAGAGTGATATCGTTGTACATAACGAGATGGTCCTCTATAACTGTGTTGTGCGGTGGCTGGATTTGCAAAAAATAAAGCTTTGTCAACATCAGGCAACTAACGAAGACATCGAGGAGGAGTATAAGATTTTGGTGGAGAGGATTATGCGATATATAAGGTAATAGATCAAAATTCATAACATGTAAAATCTTTAGATGCTTTCAATTGTTTAGTGACACTGATAAAAGAGTCTTTTCATTCGGGATTATTTCTATTTTTTTCAAAAACTTCTTTGGTGGCTTAATGTCTTAACAACTTTCAAAGATAAGAATCACTTTTGACCCAAAAATGTCATCCAAAACCCATATTGCAAATGTTACTTCTAGAACGCTAAAAATGTTATGTTTCACTCTTAATCTGCAGAGGAATTATCTCTCTTTTTTCTTAAAGACAAAACACAAGCATTACAGGAAAATCCTTAAGGCGCTCTAAGAGCGGTGCCTGTGCCATAATAGCGATTCACATTCCGCTGGAGATTAAATCCATTTGGAAAAACGTTCTCAGGAAGTTTATTCCACATAAACGCAGTTCTCCAAATGAAAGAGTTCTGAAACAGTGAAGTTCGAGGTGTACTGAGTTGAACCTCAAAACGATGAGCAGCCACAGTCCGTCGCATATTTCTGATGTGTAACGCTCTTGGTGGAATCAAATGTGGCAATTCACTTGGACTTGAAAAGTATATTCCTTGAAAAGTATATACTGTTCAATTGTTAGATCAATAATCGAATACAACTCCACTATTTGGTACCCTTCATATAATGTGGATATTGATATACTTGAAAGTGTTCAAAAAAGTTTTTGAGGTACTCAGCATACAAACTGGGATATCATATTGGTGAATTTAACTATAAAACTATATTGAACATGCTTAACTCAAATAATCTGGCTTATAGAAGATTAGAATCAGATCTTATGCTAATTTCCCAGAACTTTTCAAACTTCTTGCTTTGAATGTGAATCCAAAGAGAACAAGAAATACAGAAATTCAAAGTACCCTTTCATCATACTAACTATGGCCAGAATGAGTCTATAGGTAGAATTTTGAGACTTGCTAACACTCACAATGTGAATTTAGAACTGTTCAATTTTTCTTTGGAATAATTTTGAAAGACTGAAAAGATTGTAAGTGATTGGCTTATTTTTATATTTTTTTCCTCACATCTAGCTGATAGTTATAGTACATATGTGCAAATTTGGTAATTATTTTGTTAAAATAGGTAATGCTGTAAATGAATAAATAAATATATAAATTTCTTATACGATTTCACAGAGTTTATATTTCAATTATTTTTAAATATGTTTGGTACTGTCTTGAAAGAATATTCTATAGTACTCCCTGCCTGATCTTTTTTTGACCACATCTATCGGGAGATTAGCTACTTGGAATGGCATAAGTGTGTTGTTCCATTCATTCAATCGACCGTTAGATGAAATGGTGGCACGAGCCAAGAGCCGTCCTACCCGTGCTAGGTATCGCACGTTAAAAGATAAGATCTCGTTACCACTTAGCTCGCACAAGTTTATACTTTTGAGAGTTGTTGATCGTAGCTGGTTAACGGAAAAACAAATATTTTGAAACAGATCTATCTTTCTAAAATATAATTTTATTTTGTTGCCTTCATGATGTTGTGTGTATATATGTATGCTCATTAACCTAGCATGTATATGGTCTTCCAACAGGGACTTCCGAAGTTTCACAATTAATAACGGCCATCTGGTTAGAACTACGTCTGTCAAATTTGCTGTCATTCATTTAGTCTGTTTTACCGAATCACCATGGACGGATATAGCATTCAAAAACATGCGCAAATAAACAAACTGTTTTATCAAAACGGGTGTTCTGTTTGAGCAACGTACCGCGCGCTTCGCCCATTTTACGGTCGCCATAATCATTCTACCGAGAGGACTATTCGCAATGTGATGGATAAATTTGAGTCCACTGGTTCAGTAATCGATTGACCAACACCCCTACGTCGACGAAACGCAAGATCTGTCGAAAACATTGTCGCATGTAAGGGCATGGTAATCTCACGTGGCCACCGAGATCCTTCAATTTGACCTCGTTAAGTCTTTTTCTTGTGGGTTTTTTTTTAAGTCACAAACCACAGCAGTCCTCAAAGCCAACATAACCCAAGCCATTGGTCAAATTCAGACTGATTTATGCGCCAGAGTGATGGAAAATTGGACGTTTCGAATATGCTCCACTCAGTGAAGCCGTGGCGGACATTTGAATGATGTTATATTCCACACATAATGGCATCGATAGGTTTTTTAATAAAAAAAAAATTCGATGATATCTCACACATACTTTGTTTTATTTAAATTTAAAAACAGGAAGTGCTTAATGGAAGACCCTATATTTTGATGTGAATACTTTGAACTTTATGCTTTGTTAACGCCTTTTGTTTTTTCGGCAATAAAGTTTATGATGATTGATTGCCTAATGTGCAGAGTGTCATATGATCATTTTCAGATTTCCTATGATGACTCCCAGGGAGTTGGCAGACCTGCTGCTTTCCCCTGTCATCAAGCAGCATAAAGAGTTCTTTGTAGATCGCATGGCCATAGGAATGAAGTATCACTCAGGATACTCGGACCAAATAATGAGTTACTACAACACTGAAGAAGGGAAATTGTTGTTTACCTCTCGGTTGTACACTTCAGACAGTTGCAGTGCTTTGTTGACTATAGAGAATTTCCACGACATTCCCAACTATCACACAAGTACTTTTGTATTTTCTTCCCATCTTTCTGCGGCAGAGCACGAGTCTCACAAGATCAACGAGTGGCTGGTTGATCTCTACCCCAAGGGGGTTTGGTTTAAAAAATGTTTTCTTATCGTGTGGCAGGGAACCCTTGAAGTAAGTGATTTTACCATTATTTTTGACCTGAAGAAATTTTTAGTTTTGGAAAAATTTATCTGTGAAGAAATACTTGCTAATAATGAACTTCATTTGCTAAAAATATGAATGCAATAAAAACATATGCTTAAAATTTGTCAAGTACAATCGGATGTGAATGGTAAAAATGTCGTACATGTAAATAATAAAATTAAAATATGTGTAACAATTCTTTCAATTGAATACATTTTCGAATCTCTTATTTCATGAAAAAAATCACCAAAATGATACTTCTATGAAGTTTCTTAGTGTTATATATATATTTCTTTTTCTGTGTCTTCCTATTTCTATCACAACAATTTTAGCAAAGTCTATTGATGCTACAATTGTAGAGTGACAATTTTTAGATTCAGATAACTTTAACATTTGAATGCTATTCAAAAAACTTCCTTATTGCTAATGAGCTGATTTGTATCATTCTTTTTATTCTGAACAAATGCAGGATTGAGTGTAATGATAGAGGTATGAACTGTGTTAAGAAAATTCCACATTACATGAGCTATTTATGAGGGTCACCCTAGTCGTGAATATACATAATGACAAACCAAAAAACAAAAAAACAATGCCCCTCACTTTTATTCAGTCAAATACTGACAAAAATCCCTCAACTTTTAAAGTGTTGTATGGATAAACTCAATTGGATAGAACACAACACAATGTTGTAGCTATTTCAGCCTGAGCTATCTCACAACTGCTTTTCTAATGCCATTTAACTGACGTTGGGGGGGTGTTCATCTCACAGAAGATTGCCCTAGAATTAAAAGAAATGATCTGACACGTTTTTGACATATATCAAATAAAAATTATTTGATCAGGGAAAGTTTTTGCATATTTCAAACACAAAATAATATATCAGTAGTGAATTGCAACAACAAATGAACAATCATAAATCCGAATCTTATTTCGTACGGTGTACTACAAGGTTCCATACTGGGACCAACTCTTTTTGTGATATATATTAATGACATTTTTGATTTCTTACTTCTTACTTTTTGCTATGCCGATGATGTATCAATGGTAGAAGCAGACTCAAATGTTAACAATTTGATGGGATCTCTGTTCTAGAACAGATAATATCTAATGCTGAAACTTAGTTTACTTCAAATTATCTCAAACTAAACAGAAAACACAGAAAATAATAATATCATCAAATAGACAAGTAACGAAGAAGCAACATGTAGATTTTTTGGGGTTTAAAATGGATGACATGTTGAATTGGGAAGCACGTATTGCTGGTCTATACAAAAAAACTTTCTACACAACTGTTCCTACTAAGACAGCTGAAAATGTGTCTTGGTCAAGGTATGGTAATACAGACACTACATATGGCATACTTTTATGGGTTCAATCTCCACATGCAATAAAAGCCTTTCGTATGCAAAAAAAGCAATCCATAGCCAATGTCTCTTACAGAGAACACTGTCGTCTTTTATTTCAAGAACATGAAATTCCAACCTTGCCATGTATATTCATACTCCACAACGTTTTAGAGATTCACACAAATAATACTGAGTACCTTACAAATGCTGATTTTCATAATTACCCAACTTGAAGAGGTGCGTGCACACCTGTGGCCTCAATTTATCGACTGAATCTATCAGCTCGAAATTCACTCAACTTACATTTATATAATAAAATACCAATAAACATTACTGGTTTGAGTTATAACCGTTTGAAGGCTAGAGTTAAGTACTCACTATTGAGGCACTCTTTCTACTCCATCTATTTGAATTGTGAGACATTAATTTTTTCACATGTTAGTTTTGTTTTTTCTCATTTCAGAAATAACTATTTTTAAATGTAATTAGCGTGTATGAAACTATTGTTTGTCATTTCACTATTGTACATTTTGTAGTTAATGTGATGAAATAAACTAGTCAGTATGAACACACTTGAAAAAGCTATTGTTCAGTGAAACACTTGTTGGGGTTTTATAAAGTGTTAATGAAAATCTCACTAGAAAATGTTACAGCTTGTCAAATGTAGAAAGAGCTGCCTGAATTCCGTTATGGTCCCGCCCACTGGATGTGCGTTCGTTAGAAGACTATGAGAGCGAGAGAGAGAAAATTCTCAAATCTTTTTCTAGATTTGACAGGCTGTACTTGAATGTTTCGGCCAATTCCATCATACGACAACAATCTGCTTACACCATAGCATCTTATCACAATCACCCAGTAAGCTTTCTTACTGTTGCTTACCATCATTTATATGAATAAATTGTAGAAATTTGAATCATCATATGCAGAGACTCGGACTGTCGGAAGACAGCAGAGCACATACTTTATGCCTGCTCCGCTGGGGACCGAATCAGGTTTTCAGAGCTTGGCAGAGCCGTACTCTTACCATGTGACTTGAAAGACCACTCACCATACAAACTAATCAGCTTCCTTGAGAAGCTAGGTTTATTTGGTTGAGTGTGAATAGGTGTGAGCCACAATAAACCTTGAGGGTTGTGGTGGAGGGTCGAATAGACCCACTCACTTTTCAACTAACCTAACCTAAGCTTTCTTACTGTTGCTTACCATCATATATGGTATCGAAAACACTCAGCTATCAGATCATAGATTTCAAATCTGTGAATTCATTATAACTTCTTTTGAGAGTAATAAAGTAGATTTTATTTATAAGCAAAATTTCTCTGATGACAACTTGATCGCTTTCAGAGACTTGTTGATAAATGAACAATGTGAAGAAGTATACAAAGGCACTGATGTGAATGAATGCTTCAATGCATTCTACTCAACTTATCAATTCCATTATCATAATGTGTTTCCACTGAAAAGACTAAAGGATAGGAATAAAGGTAATACGGATAAACCATGGATATCTAAAGAAATTAAACATCTACATCAAATGGTATGTGATATGTGTAAAATAGCCAAGTCCACTGGCAAAGAAATTATCATTCAAAGATATAATCAACTCAAGTACAGGTATAACGAAGTAATAAAACAAGCTAAATTGGGGTACAACAACAAAAGAATTACTAGTGCAAATAATATAAGTAAGGAGAGTTGGAAAATTATAAATGAAAATAGATGTAAAATAAAAAATGAAGAAACTTTAGAACTGATCACTGATAACAATATAATCTCAGATAAAACAACCATTGGTAATCTTTTCAATAATTTTTTCATGGACATTAAAATAACGGAACCAAACAAAAACAACCTTAAATTATCGCCATTCTCATATGACAGTCTATTTTTATATTCAACTTCGCATTTTGAAGTTCAAGAAATTATTTAAAAAACTACTCAAACTTCAGCTCCAGGAATAGACGATATTCATGGAAAAACTCTAAACGTTGTTAGGGACATTATTTGTCACTCTTTATCATTCATAATAAATAAATCTTTTTGTGAGGGAACATACCCAAATTCACTTAAAATATCGAAATCTATACCCATATATAAAAACAAGGGATCTAAAAATGATATGAATAACTATAGGAATGTATGTGTGCAATCACAATTTGCTAAAGTAATTGACTATGGCTACTATTTGAGATCGAATAAATTTGTTGAGTATCATAAACTTATTCCACACTGTCAACATGGTTTCAGACAACAAAGATCAACATCATCTGCAATTTATAAATTATGTGATAACATCTATAATAATCTCAATAATAAAAAATATCCAATCGGATTATTCTTTGATTTAACCAGGGCTTTCGATACAGTTGACCATGCCCTGCTGCTTGAGAAACTGAATCGAATGGGAATACAAGGAATGGCTAATGAATGGGTAGCCTCCTATTTAAAACAAAGGTCGCAAATAGTAGTTATAGACTCAATTGAATCTCAACCTGTCCCTATTTCAATAGGAGTCCCACAGGGTTCAACTTTGGCTCCACTTTTCTTTATAATATTTATGAGCGATATAGGGTATTCATGTTATCTTCCCAAAAAACAATAATCTATGGAGATGATACCTATCAAATAATGGCAGAAAAGGAACTATCTCTTTCTGTTCAGACTGCAAATACATCTGCTGATGAATTCTCGCAGTGGTGTACAAATAATGGTCTACTAGTCAATGGTAATAAAACTTTTTTCATAAATTATCAACAAAAAAACGTTTCGTTAGACTACTGTCCCCTAATAAAAATAAATAATAGGTCTACAGAGCAGTTAGGCCAATATAAGTATCTAGGTTTGATAATTGACCAAAAATTAACCTGGGAAAAACACACTGACTATTTGACGTCCAAATTAAGTAGTGTTTGCTTTGTACTCGGGCAACTATGTAGAACAGTATCTCATCAAGTACTTAAGTTGGCCTATTTTGAACTTGTACAGTCTAATATATCCTATGAATTAACCTTTTGGGGAAATTCAGCACACTCAATAAAAGTGTTCAAAATGCAAAAAAGAATAAGATGTATTGCTGGCTCACACCACAGAGAATCATGTAAGAACACTTTTATTAAATTGGGAATATTGATGCTACCATCACTCTATATATTATTATTAGTTTTAAATATAAAAAAAAATGTATCCCTCTTCACAAAACAAAATATGATACATGCATACAACACTCGTCGGGGTTATGAACTGAGGCTAACCTATTCGCGGTTGACCATCGGGTAGGACTGGTAGGACTCTGCAAGCTATCAAGGTGTCATCTGTTTTAACAAAACAACAAAAATATTGGGAAATATAAACAACTTCAATAGATTTAGGACAGCTTTTACAAATTATCTTTTATCAAATGCATTTTATTCTGTTGAGGAATTTATAAACTTTTAACATTGTCAACTTTAGAATTTTATTATTTAACATTGAAGCTTTTGGAATGTTTATTATTTTATCTTTATAATTTTATTATTTTATCTTCACATCAACTCTAGTGGGGAATTTATACAACACATTTAACATTGTCAGCTATTATATTTTATCTTTACAATTTTATTATTAAATCAACTATATTCAACTGTTTTGACTAGTTTGATAAAATGTTATATATTATGTGTGAAATGTTTTTAACGACGAATAAATTATATTCTATTCTATGAAAAATATGCATATAAATAAATTGTAGAATCTTTTATCTGATGGTTGACCTAAGTTCTTGTAACGCTGATGAATTCCAAATTTCAAACTCTTATTTTTAAAAGTGGTGTACCGTATAATATTTATAAGCTAATAGCAAATGAATGGATGATTTCTTTTGCTTGGTTCCTCTGACAAGTATTAATTTTTCTAGAATCCCTACATTTCTCAACATGTAATTACATTTTTTTTCAGGTGCCTCAGGAAATCCTTTCTACAGTACGACTTTCCTTAACGTGTCGTGAGCTCTCTGAATTGGAAATGCGAGTTCGAATATCAGTATTGATATACGGACTGCAAGGAGGCATCGAACACGTTACAGAAGTCAGGGAGAAGGTCCACCATTTCACTCCACAGGAGAAGGTAGTGAACATAGACGACTTGATTCCTTTCGACGAACTCAATCCCCCCGCCGTGATGCAAGGAGAGCGAGACACTCCGTACTTAGTGGGACCGAACAGAGACAAGCTGAAATTGAACCTGGTCATTGCACCTATCAGGTAGCACGATGACCATAGTTGTTTGGTTTTCAGAATAGTGATGGCAGAATGAATGACTTGGGGCTGATATATGGATCATACTTCGGAGATATGGAAGTTTTTTTGGTATAAGTACTTGGGAGATTCATGATCTGAAATATAATTTCATTTATGCAAAATGGGAAATAAAATAATTTTTCGGGAAAAATATGAATCAGTTCAAAAATTTGTTTTTTGACAAATAGGTTTCGAAACAATCTGCACGGTAACTTTGTATGTAGTAACGCTATAAAAAACACTTAATCTCGAAGCTCTATGTCATGTCTACAAAACAATTGAAATCTCTCAGTTATAAGATTCATTAAATGTTATCATTCTCATGGTAGACTACATTTTTTTCAAATATCTTTGTTTGTGTCAATGAAATCTTGTAAGGATTTTCAAAAAAGAAGAAAAGACACCATCTGATCGATGATTTTGAACTGAAAATTGGTCAATTTTTCAAAATCTTGACTCCTTTATAAGTTTTGATTCAGTTGGGATATTGGTTAACGTTTTTTTCTTATCCGGTTCTAAGGACCATTTTTTTACATTTCTCCAAAACGTCAACAGTGAATGTACAATAATATTTGAAAAAGATCCAACCATGATCTGATTCTTGTTCAAAATTAAAAGTGACTTGGTTATTTGAATATTGATATGTCTCCAATTTTCAGTTCACTTTTCATGTCATGCAGCTGTTATTGACAAGAGGATCATATTTCATATTCCTTCTAAATATATGTTTTCAGTATTAGCAAAAGAAAAGTGCAATAAGCCCATGAAACTGCAGTGTTTTTGGAGACTTGGAATAGTGACTCTTTAGCACAAAAATTCAGTAAAAGCATAACTTTGTTCATTGCTGAGGAAAAGGTTTAATAACTTTTCTTAATTTGCATTTAAAAAGTTAACAATATATGGGCTTCTCATTAATAATCGCTCATGGAGATGTGGACAAATTTCTCTCTTAAAATTCACAGTGTGTCCTACAAAATACTACAATTTGGTCAGTAACAAATACTTTTTTTAATAGGTACTAGGGCCAATATCATGCACAAATTATGCCAGAGGTCAATACAAATCAAAGTAGATTAGGCATTCTCAGAAATCACTTTGTACAGAATATATTTGAAAAATTTCGTAAACTAATTGTGGAAGAGAAAGAGGTGAAAACTTTCATATAGTATTCTCAAAACTGACAGTTGAAATTTAATTGCGTCATTCATCTTATTGTAGAGAAATAAATGATTTTTTGTTTTCAATGCTATCGAAATTGAATTCTCATAGATGAATATTTAAATTGATTTTAGTATAAGTCACAATATTTATAAAAGAAATAAGAACGCCAAAAAATCTGTTTTCTCCACACCTCCAGTCAAAAGAAGCATTAAAAAAAACGAGCAATTATTGAAACATAATTTTTTAACTTTCCAGAATGAGTTTTTTCGAATATATATTGTACAAAAAGGGTCGTTGGAAATCCTGAATATGAAAGGTATTTTAATTTATATTGACTCTTGATATAATTTTTGCAAAAATGGATCCTATTACCCCCTGAAAAAGGTATGTCATTATTTTTAATTAATAAACCTAGTTCTATGTTCTGTAACTCTAAAAAGTTGATCGAAATCATACTTTCAACAGAAATACGGGGTGACTCGATTAAAGTGGGGCACACTGTATATTCATTGGATGTCACTTTATGATATTAGGGTTTCCATGTTTTAAATAAAAAATTGGTGAATCCGTGTTATGTTTTCTGAACGATCATAAATTTTCCTTTGAAAATGGGGTATTTTTATTAGAATTTCACATAGTTTTCAAATTTATTAGCTTCATAGTAAAATGAAAACTGAATTTTCACATATAAGTTAGAGGCATGTTTTGTATTGAAATGAATTTTGTCATATTCTTATTCCAGAAAAAAATCCAAGGACAAATGAGAGAATTTTGAACTATTAAATTTCAATATTTTGTTTAGGTTATATTTTATATTTGCTTATTTGTTTTGCTTTTAAATTACTGGAAAGTATTGACATAATTAAAACCTTGACAAGAAAATAATAATTTATATTTGCATTGGAAAAATGTAAACTGGACAAGTGCCATATTATTGAATACTTTGTTTGCCATTGAAAATGGCATGCTATACATTTATTACTAGCTTGCAAATTAAATGATTAGATATTAAGTTCATCATTTTAATTACAAGATGTAAACCGTTTCATCAAAATAAAAGTTTAATACTGTTATTACATGAGTTGTTTTATATTTAACAAGTTTTCCTGGTTTTGTATATTGAGTGAGGCAAACCAAATTCCTCTGATACAATTGAACCTGATAATTCATGTGGCAAATATGCGTTTCTGACATTTTTCAAGGAAAGTCTCAAAATGTAATTCATTTTAGACACTTTTTGACGGCCAAAATTTTTTTAAATTGAATTTTAATTTTTCAAATTGTATAATTCACCTCTTGAACACTCCAACTTGATTAATAAAACACGCTTCGGAAAGAGTTCTGGTATGTGGGAGCAGTGTTTGTTTTGGAACCCATTTTGTATTCATACTTTTTTTCATTGTTGAATGAAAAACTAGAAACCAACTGTGAGTTCTACGAAGCCATAGTTTCAAGTACTCACAAGGGACAAAAACTCTTGCTGGACATCAACATAAATAAGTCACTAAAAGGTAAAATAAAATGCAGAATTTTTTAAACCACAAATTATGAAAAAATGTAAAAAAAACCTTGGCAGAAGTGGAAAAGTTTTTTTTTCATACCAGATGAAGATATAAACCAACACCGGGAAGTTCTTATGAACATACTCATACCAAAATTTAACCACTGCTTTCCAGAAACAAAGATAAAATACCAGTAGAAGCACTTAAAATATTAGGAAAATGCGGAGTTGCGGGAATGTAAAGATCGACTGAATCTCTATTAGTACTAAGAAGATGAAAGCTATAGGAAAAACTACATTCGGGTCAAACACAATTATAATGAAATGTTAGAATCACGTAAGTTTACAGTATGGAAAGCGCATTGAAAATAGCAATAATGAATCAAAATGAAATGTCTGTGGTAAATTGTGAAAAAAATCAAAGGAAAAAACAAAATCACAAATGAATTGAAAATGTCAGGTGACACATACAATTTCAACAATTACTTTCTTAGCATAGCCTCTTATTTATTGAAAGATCTACCAAATACTGAATTTAGAATTAAAATGACATTAAGTAGGAACTCATTTTTCTTAATACCAATCCTGTGAGCGTTAGGGTCTAGGGAGAAGATAAATAAACTCGACAAGTATTCAAT
Source organism: Leptinotarsa decemlineata (assembly GCF_025532065.1). Classification (NCBI taxonomy): domain Eukaryota; kingdom Metazoa; phylum Arthropoda; class Insecta; order Coleoptera; family Chrysomelidae; genus Leptinotarsa; species Leptinotarsa decemlineata. Next base: position 6,309,616 of record NW_027412587.1, read on the forward strand.
ATAGTTATAATAGTTTAACAGTAGAGTTCAACAGTAGAGGTTGATTAACAATACAAGAATAATGATAAACTAAATTGAGCAATTTTTTTTGCAAATTGACATTTTCAGTTCGATAAGTACCTACACTCAAATCACAAAAATAAAGTGGAATGTCACTTTCGACAAGAATAGAAAAAAGGTTTTCTAAATGTAGAAACAGTAGAACAGAATTATAAATAAAAAAGTATATAGACTGAGCGCAAAATACTTCAATAAAAAGTAATTATCCTAACATAATTAAAATAAGCTTCATAAATGCAATCAATATTTAAATAAACGATACTTAAGACTGTAGAAAGCAATTTCAATTATACTAGTAGTACCATTTCGAGATTGTTTATATTTATATCGAATTCTGTTCTTTTTCTGATTGTCACTGGTTCTTATTAGAATAACTCGAAATTACAGAATAGTCCTCAAAAAGTTAACTGTACTTATGTTACTTTCAGCTCGATCATAGATTTTATCAAACTTAACGCCTACCTCAAAATATATTCACCCTGTGTATACAAATTAGAAAGAAGAGATATCACAGAGTCGCATGATTTTCCAAAAAATATACAAAATATATCGACATTTTTCAAACAGTTAACTCTCTAACAAGCAGGGTGTAGCTTAAGTCTATGCATATCGTTTTGAGATTCCAATAAGTACTGAGGTTTCTGAACTTCAAGTATTACCACCATCAAGTGAAGATCAATTTATGTACATGTACAATTCAGAAGTATTTATTATAACCACCTTCATTACCATTTTGATTTCAGCACTTTTCCAACACTACTTGGTACTTTGACCAATATTGATATGCAATATTCAACTACTTTTATCATTAGTCACAATTTTGACTATGATTATAGAATTGATTATATGATATGATATGATTATAGAAAATTGGTTCACTTTGCTTTTTGGCCAATATTGTTTTCAAACCTTATACCAGAAGATCAGAAGAATTCATTTTTGGAGCCTCTTATGCTTATATCATTTCAAAACAGTACTCATTAATCACACTGAATATCTTTTGTGCAGTACTGACATTTTTGGCATCTGAAATGCATAAATATTAACTAAGAATATAATAAAGTACCCATTCTTTCGATGAAAGTATGAAAAGAAATGAATTGTTTTCATCATTAAAACAGTATGGAGTACTTTTTCCTATTGGAATCTTTTAAAATATTTTTCATATATTATGAGCATCTTCTGAAATACTGCACCTTTTTCAATTTTACCAGTATTTATCAAGGTCAATTTTCATTTCTGGAATGAAAATTCCAGTTTTGATTGGTTAATGGCAATAATGACTATTTTCTATGAAGTAACTGTTACAATTGTGATCATTTTTGTATGGCCATGTGGGAGAAAGTAACTCTGAATGTTCTGGTTTTACAATGTAAGTACTTTTGTATGTAATGCATTATGTGTACAATATATTCGAACATGCACGGTCCCAAAGGAATTTTTGTTACAGTAACAATTCAGAACACGTCTGGCGTAACTCTAAAACATTTCAGGTAGTTTTGCCTGGCACCTGTGATTTGATTTCAAGAACAAAAAAACTGCGATAATAGCATTAAACAATCATAAATATTGCATCTCTTTGTTTCTATTTCAAATTATTTGACACTATTTTTGTTCTGTACTCATCAAATACATAAGATTATGGTATAGTAAGTTTTATGTTAATAACACTCCTTATATGAAACGAGTCACAAAAAATACAGCCCACTTTGAATGAATCACTAAAAGGAAGTTTATTTTGTTAGTTACTACACTTAGCCAAATAATTTTTGTCCAATACAGCAAATGAACAATGGAAGATATAGAAAACTGACACTTGAAACAATGAAAAATATTCAATTTAATATCCTCTATTCAATAGAGTCTATTGTATAGTTTTTGTGGCGATGCAAGAAACATCACAGCAAGTTTTAATTGAAATTAAAAAAGGTATCAAATTTCACCCCCAGAACTTTTTTGCTGTATCAATTTTAATTGTATTCTAATTTATTGTATTTCAATTGAATCAATGGCACTGAGGGGGTTACTAGTCACTAAGTGAAAATATTTTTTTCCAGAAACGAAAGAAGCAATAATTAATAATTGAATTAAAATTTTAGAACGAAGTCAAAGTTAAAAACTTGATGAAGATCACTTCAACATCAACTAAGGGGGCGATGTTTTTAGCAACAAAGGAAGCAATAAAAATTATACAAGTATCATTTTATTGTGAAATTTTCACTAAACAGTATCTACCACCATACTGAAAATAAAATATTGATTGTTGAATTTTAATTGTAGTCAACATCACATAGGGGGTACTTTTAATATAATATAGTAATATAGTATGAGTGAACTTTGAAAACTGAATTGGGTTTCATGAAATTTTTCACTGCTGTATCAGTTTTAACTGTATTTTGATTGTAGTCAACACCACTGTCATTTTAAAAAACTTCTAGTGGTAAAATAGATTAAGTAAATTTCAATAATGAAATTAAAAATCAGATTCAGTTGTATTTTCATTTCTTTCATTTTTCGTGGTAATTTAATTGCATTCAACATAGCGCTGAGGGTAATTTTTTGTTCATTATCCGAAGACTCAACTTGTCACTCATGTCTTTTAAGATTCTGACCATTAACTAATTTTTTTTCAAAAACAGAAGGTCACGGATTTGCAAATACTTTGGCTTCAGTCTCAAAATACTAAGGTGGCCTAGTACTAGAAATTTCAACAAACCTGTTGCAGTACTCATTAAGATTCAAAATTTCCAAACTTCATGCTACACCCTGTACAAGAAAATAAGCATATTTAAATTATGGAAATGATCGAGAACACAAAAATTCATGTTTAAGGAACAAGGGAACTAGGAAAGATTTTCATTCTAACGTAGTCATCCAAAATAGACCTCAAACTATCAATAGTAGGCTTTGGAAATGTTAAACTAAAGCCCAACTGCTTCAGTTTTCCTCCGTCTAACCTCAGATGCTTGTGCAGGAGAAGCTCAGAATCCATGTGGGGAGACAGAGGGGTATTATCGATGCCGTTTCTTCGGCAACTCTCTGCCCAAGGAGTCAAGTGTTTGTCATTAGCATCATCTGCTGCGCCCACTAGATCAACCACAGCTGATACTAAGTTTCCATAGTAGTCAATTTTCAAGTTGAATAGCTCTGATAAGATGCTAGAGATCGAGCCCTGAGTGGAATCTGCGTCGTCAACAACGTTGTAGACCTGAAAACAATGGATCAACCAAAAATATTGGCACAAGTAGAAGCACTAACCTGTCCGTTTGTATCGTCCCTGTTTCCTACAAACCAGATGGCTCTGCAAACATCTTCTACGTGGACAGTATTGATTTTAAGTTCAGCATTCCATAAAAGCTTCATGGTTTCTCCCATGTGCTTGTAGATGGCAGCAGCCATCAGTCTCGGCATTAGGCCTGTTCTGTCCCCAGGTCCATATACCACAGGCAGTCTGATGATGGTATAGCATAACTCTGAAAAGTCAGCCAGCTTTTTCTCTACCTGAAAATGTACAGATGCAGGCAAAAAAAATTTCAGAAAAAGTTATGAATACTATAAGGCCTCTGTATATCCAGTAATTCAGTTGCAGAAATGGATGGAGTCGCCATTGGAAAATTCATGAATTAATTCAAATATTAGTTCTTTATAGTGGACAAGTTGGTTTTTTTGGCAGGTCATGTGATTCAAAGACAGCTGTACTGGATATAGTTTCCATTTCAACTTCAATTATAATCAGATGTATATTTGTGGCATGTCATCACTGGATTTACGAAAGGCATTTGACACAGTAAATGACGACTTCTTCGACAAAAAAACTATACTGGGATTGGAGGAATAGTATTTACAAATCAGTGTAGAGTTTCACAAGGTTCTGGTTGACGTTCAACTCTATTTTTAATTTATATTTATTCTACTAGATTGCTGAATTTATGTGATTCTACCAGTATTTATAATGGCAATATAACCGTTTCACTTTTCTATAGATATCAATATAATTGAATAATCTATTATAATTTTCTGGTTTGGATCCCATGTTATATTTGAATTTCTATAAATCTTGCTACACAAATATACAGAAAAATTTTACGAAAGGCATTTGATAAGTAAATGAAGACATTCTTCTGCAAAAAACTTTACTGGCATCAGAGGAATAGTATTTACAAGCATTTAAAATTCAGTGAGGAGTTCCACAAGGTTCTGTTTTAGGTCCAACTCTATTTTCAATTCATATTTATTCCATTCTACAGCTGAATTTATGTGATTCCACCAGTATTTATAACAGAAAGATAACGTTTTACTTTTCAATAGATATCAATATCTGAATTGAAGGGGTTATATTTTTTAAGAGTGATTAATTTTTGGGAAAGAAAGTTTTTGGCTTTCTACTACTCCATCTTGATACAAAAAAAGAAGGATGAGGGAATCTTCCAAAGAAAGGAAGGAAGTAACTCTATACATGGATGTGTAGATCATACAAAGAAGTAACTTTCAGACATAAACTGAAAGAAAGTCCTCCTGAAACAGCTACTTTCATATAAACATTGAATTATACGAAAGAAAAAATTCTTTCGAAACAAATACTTCTATATGAACACTGAATTATACAGATGATACTTTTCTCTATTCAGTTTGTATTTCAAACATTCGTTGTGGAATAAAAATCAGAATGGAATGGAAATAAAGACATTATTATTATTATTATTATTATTATTATTATTATTATTATATCATTCACATGAGTTCTACTTTAAATGAATGGTAACAAATTGCACTTACATAGAATACTGCCATCCTCACTGGTATACACCAATGTTTCGCCTAAGACACTTGCCCTAAGGCTCTTCAGTACCATATTGGATAACATTATAGAAAGTACACACACTTCATTCATGAATTACGATTTTTAATGTCACGGAATAAGCTTGATCTGCTTATGTCATATTTTTTAGGAGTGATTAATTTTTGGGAAAGAAAGTTTTTGGCTTTCTACTATATATGTATAAAGTTACTTCCTTCTTTTCTTTGGAAGACTCCCTCATCCTTCTTTTTTTGTATCAAGATGGAGTAGTAGTAAGTAGAGAGTAGTAGTAGAAAAGAGAAAAAATAAATAATTGCCACTCTTACATTTAGATCATAATTTATGGTGGAATTCACAAATTAGGCGACTCGGAAAGACAATTGCACCTCTTGGTATAATTTATGAAAAATACATACAAAAAACAATACAACGCTTACAAAACAAAATTATGAAATGTATGTATGAGCCTGCGGTTTGCCCCACTTTTGGAGTGTTGTGTCCACTAATTGTTTAATTTTTATTATCATATATATACAGGGTGTCCCTGGACTTCCTCTTTTCCTCTCGGTAATGTATAGATGGGGTCAAAATATCTCCAGTACTTCATATAACTTTTTTTCCTAAAAGTCTTCGTAACCAAGTTACGGGCCCTCGAAGTTACAAAATGAAAAATGTTTTTCTTTGATGACTTTTCAAGTGAATATTCAAAATCATCCAAATTTTGGTAATTGACTAAACAAATGAATTCCGTCGATGAGCTTTTATGCAGGAGTCAGTTGTTTTGCTACAAAGTCAGGAACGGACTACCCCCGATGGTCCACGCCCCAAAACTTTGAAATGACAGATATTTTTCAATATTTTTCAACAAAATAAGGTTACTTGGACAATTTTATGAATAAAAGTACTCGTGTGGAAAGTCGATCGGAGCAACGAGTCTTGATAAAAATGTAGTTCTACTCGACGACATCAAACCCGCTCGTCCACCATTATTTGAAATGAATAATTATCAAAGCAGAAATAATAATGATAACGTTAATTCAACAACATTTATAACAGGAATAATACAAAGTATGCTAAAATGAAGTCGTAAACAAAAAGTACAGTACCTATATGGAAGTTTAAGTCACAATTGTGATAGCAGATATTTTTTCAAAAGAAATATCAAGTTCTGTAGATTCGTGGTGTTTTTAAACTAACAAGCTACTCTACTATGAAATATCGAATTCATTCCATATTTTGTATGTACATAATACGTGTGGAATAATCACGTTTTGTGTTGACCAGTTATCTGAATCTCATGAAACTCAACATTCGAATGTTTCAAATTCTTCTTCACAGCTAAACTGTTGAGGAGTTTCACTGATAATTATAATTTTATGGGAGAAATTCTTTAACACGAATCTAAATTTAGCTGAAAAAACGCACAGCGGAAAAAATATTTACTATACTAATAAAAAGCAAACGAATGAACTACAAAAACGGCTGCACATGATCAGGTGAAAAATATCCAGGAAATAATTATGTTCCATTTCTTTCACAGATGTTGACAAAAAAACCTTTTAGAAAGTTTTGATAAAAAATGAGAAACTGGAATGCGATTTTGTTTTGTTGAGTGGTGCGTTGTCATATGACTATCATTGTACTGTCAATATTCTATAGGATATTTTGAATTTTTTTGATATGGCCGAACAGTTTACATTCAATGAATATGCAGATATGCATGTATTTTATGGACGAGCATTTTGTAATGCTGCAGAAGCTCGTCGTCTGTATTCCGAGCATTTTCCCAATCAAACGGTACTGTCAAGAGAAACATTCGAGCGTGTCGATCGCAGCTTGAGGGAGACAGGTATGTAATAATTGATAATTAATTTGAGCACGTTGTTTTATTTCGATATTATTGTAGGTACAGTTTTGCCAAAACGAGGTGGTGAGGGCGCTCCTAGGACTGTACGTACCGTTGTATTGGAGGAAAATATTTTGGAAGCCGTCGCTGATGATCCTTCAATGAGCATCAGAAATCTATCAGAACAGTTCCATACATCCAAGTCCACTATTCAAAGAATAATTAGGGAACAACTGCTCCACCCATTTCACATCCAGAAGGTACATGCCATGACACCTCAAGATTTTCCAGCACGACTGGAATATGCCAATTGGTTCATGGATAGGCAAAGAGAGGATATGACTTTTATTAATCGAGTTTTATTCACTGATGAAGCAGGTTTCAGTAGAGATGGAGTTATCAACTCTCATAATCTCCATATATGGGCCGAAGAAAATCCCCATGGGATATTGCAAACCAAACACCAACGGAAATTCAACGTGAATGTTTGGGCTGGTATCATAGGAAACCATCTTATAGGACCATTCGTTCCACAGGACCGATTGAATGGAGAACGTTATTTGGAGTTCATTCAGAACGATTTGAATGGACTTTTGGAACATGTTCCATTGCAAACCCGAAGATATATGTGGTTTATGCATGATGGCGCTCCTCCTCATTTTAGTTTGATTGTGCGTGACCATCTGAACCATAATTTCCACAATAGATGGATTGGTAGAGGTGGGCCATATTCATGGCCATCGCGGTCTCCGGATTTAAATCCATTGGATTTCTTTCTGTGGGGGCATCTAAAAAGCCTTGTTTACGCTACACCTATTCACACAAGAGATGCATTGTTGAATAGAATAACATTACATTGTGAAGCCATACGAAACGACCCTGGAATGCTATTTCAAGTACAGAGAGGGTGTCTTCGCAGACTAAGAAAATGTATAGAGAGAGAAGGTGGTCATATCGAGCAGTTTCTGTAGCGGATTTTTCATTTCTGTTTGCTCTTGAGGCTCTTGAGTTTCGTTAGTTAAACGTGTTTGCATTATAAAAATTCGTTATGAACATTTTACCTATCATTTCCATTTTCCTTAAAAACTAATATTTTCGAATAATGGTAGACATCTCAGGATAAATGTTGTTGAATTAACGTTATCATTATTATTTCTGCTTTGATAATTATTCATTTCAAATAATGGTGGACGAGCGGGTTTGATGTCGTCGAGTGAAACTACATTTTTATCAAGACTCGTTGCTCCGATCGACTTTCCACACGAGTACTTTTATTCATAAAATTGTCCAAGTAACCTTAATTTGTTGAAAAATATTGAAAAATATCTGTCATTGCAAAGTTTTGGGGTGTGGACCATCGGGGGTAGTCCGTTCCTGACTTTGTAGCAAAACAACTGACTCCTGCATGAAAGCTCATCGAAGGAATTCATTTGTTTAGTCAATTACCAAAATTTGGATGATTTTGAATATTCACTTGAAAAGTTATCAAAGAAAAACATTTTTCATTTTGTAACTTCGAGGGCCCGTTACTTGGTAACGAAGGATTTTAGGAAAAAAAGTTATATGAAGTACTGGTGATATTTTGACCCCATGTATACATTCCCGAGAGGAAAAGAGGAAGTCCAGGGACACCCTGTATATATATATATATATATATATATATATATATATATATATATATATATATATATATATATATATATATATAAATATATATATATATATATATATATATATATATAAATATATATATATATATATATATATATATATATATATATATATATATATATACCGGGTGTCCCACATTTTATGTGACAGGCAATATCTGGAAAGAGGAAGTCCAGGGACACCCTGTATATATATATATATATATATATATATATATATATATATATATATATATATATATATATATATATATATATATATATATATTGAAATGTTGGGTTTTCCAGGTAGTTTAATTGAAGCCAGTCATTACCAAGAGTTTTGTTTTTATTCGTATCAAAGTTAACATCTTACATCGAAGAGTATATGCACACTAATGATTCATCAGAATCGGGGTTATACAGAATTGGTTGCTCATCACTTATTATCTAATTGTTATATATTTGAACTGCAAACAGTTCAATGTACTGAAAAGGTTGCAGTAATACATAATTAGGTCGAGGTGAGTTTAATGAACCTGCAACGTTTCTATACGTAGAATTGTGGAAAAGACAATTGAATATAATACGAATTTGGTAAACTATTTGAAATGTAAAATATGTGACTTAAATCTTTATCACACCTCCCTTGGCAAAATAAAAAGAAAAGTTTTTAAAAAAAAAATTTTCTTTTTCTTCTAATCACTAAAACTAAATCTAATTACAGTATCTAATCTAATTATAGTATCACTCAGTTGTAATACGGTTTCACTCTGTTTTTATGCACTGTCACTTCTTTATTGTCCACTTTAATCACTATATTCGGGTGTTCGTCTCTTATCACTGAATAAGGACCCTTAAAAAGTTCTAGCATTTTATTAGTAACATTATTTTTCACTAAAATTAAATCTCCTACTCTAAACTCATTACTAGGATTACAGTACTCATCATATCTCTCTTTTCTATTTGTTTTACATTTTAACAAATTATTTCTTGCATCGGCACATGCTCGCTGAAGACGGTGTTTCAGTTCTAGAGGATAGTTATCAAAAGTATACAGAGGATCAATATTTTCACCAATGTTAGTGGGAAGTTTCGGTAAATGCCCAAAAACTAGCTCGTAAGGAGAATATTTTGTTTCTGTATGAACCGTTGTATTGTATGAAAAACACCAAAAAGGAAGCCAAGTGCTCCATGCAGACTTAAATTTAGATGTCTGCATTCTTAGGTACGCGCCTAGATGTTTGTGTGAATTTTCTAAGGATCCTATTGTCTGTGGGTGATATGCACACGAATTGAGTTGTTTTATATCAAGTAATTTACACATTTCGGCGAATACTGAATTTATGAATTCGGTACCCTGGTCCGAAAGAATTTGTTTCGGAATTCCGTATCGTAAAACAAAATTATTAACGAATGATTTCGCTACGGTTACTGCTTCTTTATTTGGTAGTGCAAATGCCTCCACAAATTTTGACAAGTCGCATTGTAATGTCAAAATATATTTATTGTTCTCAATGTCTTGTTCGATAGGTCCTACTAAATCTAAGGATATTTTCTCAAACGCGTATGATGCTGTTGTTATATTCAGGGGTTCTATAAATGGTTTAGAGTGTTTGTATCTTTGGCAGTCATCGCAAATTTTTACAAATTTTTCTACGTCATTGTACAGTCCCTTCCAATTGTAATACCTTTTGATGTTGTTATACATTCTATTGATACCTGCGTGACCTCCTGTATGTAGAATGTGAAAATCATTTAAAATTAATTGTCTAGTTGCTGAATCGTTAATGATTTGGCAGTTGTTTATGAATGTAATTTTTGTTTTCGACTTCTTGAAGATTTTTGAAATATATTTAATTATATCTGCAGATAAATTGTTATTTTTACCGATTAATATTTCTGGAATATTTTCTTGTCCGGACAACTTTTGACAGTCTTTCAACATTTCTCGAAGATATAATGCTGAGCAAGAATCTGTCTTATTTAAATATATAATCTGCAAGCTTGCGTCATAAATTAAATAATCGTTCATGAACTTAAATTGTTTTTCTGACTTCCGTAGTGCATTGAATTGTTGTGAGCTCAATATTTTCAATTCAGTTACGTTATAAGGCTTTTTCAAAACTTCGACAATTCCGGGGTGATCAGTCCTAGTTTCATCGTTTACACTCGGGTTATCCAGCAATCTCTTTGTTCGTGAACGTGTTATAACATTCACAGAGGCATCAATTTTTCTGGACATTTCTTTCAAGTTGTCAGATGGTATTTCTACTCGAGAAAGAGAGTCTGCAACGTTTGAATTGCCCTTAACGTACTGTACTACATAGTCATATTCATCTAAAACAAGTCGAAATTTCGTCAGTCTACTAGACGGTTGATTTGAGCCGTACAAAAATATAAGAGGCCTATGATCGGTCTGTATTACAAATTTTCTTCCATACAAATATGGTCTGTAATGTTTCACTGACCAAACTATAGCTAAAAGCTCTAGTTCAATAATGCTATAATTTCTTTCTGCTTTATTTAATGTTCTACTGGCATATGCAATTGGTTTATTGTCTCCGTTACAGAGTACTCCTGAAATTGCTATTTTTGAGGCATCAGTTTTTAGTATGAAAGTGTTTTCAGCTGAAAAATCTGGGTATTGTAAAACTGGAGGTGATGTTAATCTTGATTTCAAATTTTCAAATGCTTCTTGACATTCATCAGTCCAGATAAATTTTTCACCTTTTCTAGAAAGTTTGTTCAGAGGTGATGTTATATGAGCAAAATTTGGAATAAACGACCTGTAATAATTAGCAAAAGCTACAAATCGTATCGTTTCCTGTGCGTCTTTGGGTACTGGATATTGTTGTAATGCCAGAATTTTTGACGGGTCGGGAGATACTCCTGACGCTGAAATTTTATGACCTAAATAAATGATTTCTTTTCTGAAAAATTGACATTTACTTGGGTTGAGTTTTAAATTTACCTTTCGCAACCTGTGTAAAACTTTCGTTAAATTTTTGTTGTGATCCATTAAACTATTTCCCAGAATAATAATATCGTCTAAGTAAACAAAACAACATTCAAAATTTAAACCTGTCATAGCCATAGTTAAAGCCCTTGAGAATACACTGGGACTTACTTTCGCACCCATTGGCAATCTGGTCATTTGATATTGCCCTGTATTCGTGGTGAAAGCTGTATACTCTCTAGAAGCTGGGTCGAGTTCAATTTGGTAATATCCTTGTGCTAAGTCAAGATGGGAAAAATAAATTGCACCGGAAAGTGAATCTAAAATCTCATTAATATTAGCAATAGGAAATTTTTCGTCTTTAAGACATTTATTTAGTAATCTATAATCAATAACAACTCTCCACTTGCGTTCCCCATTTTCGTCCGATTTTTTGGGTACTATTAGTAGTGGTGACGACCATGGAGATCTAGCAGGTTCTATTATTTTATCGTTTAACATTTTTTCAATCTGTTTTTCAATTTCCAGTTTTTGTGATTGAGGTAGTCTGTATGGTTTTGTGTACACGGGGTTTGTGTTTTCGTTGAGTTTGATTGAATGTTTATAAATGTTAGTTACTGAAAGTATATCATTGGGTAAATGGAAAACGTCCGCGAATTTCGCACAGATATGGTCGAGTGCTCGTTTTTCCTCTCCATTTAGTCCGTCTTTACAAATTGATTTTAAGACTTCTTCCACTCGTTGAACGGATGAAACATTCATGTCGTTGTAAGAAATAATTTCGAACAATTTGGCGTCAGCAATTTTCGGTGAAAAATTCTTAATTTCTACTGGTTCTTCTCGCGTGTTCAGAATTTTTACTGGAATTTCATTTCCGTCTACCGGTTTTGAAATAGATCCGGCAACAAAGACACCTCTGGCTATTTCTTGTGGAAATACTATGCATTCAAAATTTTTGTATATCTTGAAGTACTTGATTATTTCACAGCGCGGGGGAATACTAGTATTTTTATTGAAGTTGGACTCTATTGGAATTGTAAATTTATTCCCATAAACTGTGAAAGAAAACTCAAAATTTTCATAATCTATGATTGCTGAGTATTTTTTGAAAAAATCTGCACCTAAAATCCCTTGTATGTTATTGTCAAATGATTCTATTATAAAGAATTTATGTGTGAACTCATTTTTGCCGGCTTGTAAAGGTAAGTATAATGACCCTAGCGTATTTGTTGACCCTGAAATTCCGTCGATTTTTATTGTGTCTGAATAATCTATTGTAGACAAGTGTCTGTTTACATGTTTGTGGAAAAGTGCGCTAATCGATGCACCTGAGTCGAGAAGTAAATGAATTTCCTGATTATTGTAATTGAATCTGACATAGTTTAAATCGTGTATATCAAAGTTAGCATAATTTTTCAGACTATTGGCCTCGAAAAAATGTTTGCTCTTGTGAGCTGTTTTGATTTGATTCCTCGTTTTCTACACTATTTACTAAAAACATATTTTGTCTTCTGTTGTCTCTTCTAATATTTTGATTTTGTTGGGGATGATAATTTGGTGAGTTTTGAGAGAAACGATTTCTATTCATAGGGTTGTTTTGTCTGTTAACACTATTGAATCTCCCTCGAAAATTGTTGTTTGGGATGTACCTTGTATTGTTATGTCTGTTCGAACTGTTTTGATACCTGTTCCCGTTTTGTCCTCTATATCTATTGTTAAAATTTTTGAAATGATGATTTTGTTTATTTCGAATGTGAAACATAGTCGGTGGTTGATGGTTGTCTTGTGTGAATTCGTCTTTTGCTCCATTAATTGCGTCTGTCAGTGTGTTGTAATTCCGAGCTTTGATAATAGTTCTAAATTCTGTATTTTGTATACCTTTTGCGAAAACGTCAATTGCTAGTTTTTCATTCTCTTTCCTGAAAATTTCAATAGAATCTGTGTTGTCACCTGCCTGAGCTAAAGTAAGATCTGACATTAATGTTTCTATTGATCTTCCATATTCATCGATACTTGAGTTACCTTGTTTTATATTTTGTAATTTAGCCGAAAGTGTTGGAGCTGATTGCTTTGGCAAAAAGTTAGTTTTTAAATCTTTTAATAAATTTGCGCCGGTGGTATAATTGTTTTTCATTCGGATTTTATCTCTGTGAGATATGCAAGCTTTAAGAACATAATTTATTAAAGATTGTTTGCCTAACGTGTCTAACGTGGGTTCATATAATTCAATTCCCTCTATTAACTGATACACGCCTTCAGTTGTGCCATTTAATTTTGGCAGTAAGTTAGCTGCTGTTTTGAAATCAAATTTGTCTCCACTCATGATTATCTCTGTTATCAAACCTGTATCTATATTAGTGCTAATATCTATTTTCCTAACTGAACTGATCCTATCATCCAAAATATTTTTTATTCTAGTAGATACTTTCTCTAATCTATGTAAATATAATTCTACTTGAGCAATTTCATCCTTAGTTGGTCCGCTATTATTAAACTTATGAACTAATTCATTAATAAGTGAATTAATATTTTCTAACCTCTGATACCGTCTCTGCGTAGCTGCTTCACTTCGTTTTTCGTAAGAATCTTTGCGAAGATTTTCTTCAAATTTCATCACTTGTTCTTCAGCTCCTGTGAACTCCTTCAGAATAACTTTGCTGCTCATGAGCCCTGGATACTAGCGTATTCTAATATTCTCTTTTTCAGTTGGAATTAATACCTTCTCGAGACCTTCGAAGTTCGCTTAACGCGATTTGTCGTTCCATTGATTTTTTCATACCATCTCGCATTTTCCTCCATATAAAATAAATAATAACAATTGCGATGAATATTGAAATTGGAATTATCATTCCGTCGGTGTGTGTAAATTCGGTGGAACTGGATTGATTTGCATTATTTGATCCCGTGCCAGTAGCTTGTATCTGCAGTCTTTCTTCGTTTGTAACTTTTGATCCACACATTTTTAACTATTTGGTTTTTTCTCTTCACACTGGCTGGACTGGACTGGCAGGATCGCCATGAAATGTTGGGTTTTCCAGGTAGTTTAATTGAAGCCAGTCATTACCAAGAGTTTTGTTTTTATTCGTATCAAAGTTAACATCTTACATCGAAGAGTATATGCACACTAATGATTCATCAGAATCGGGGTTATACAGAATTGGTTGCTCATCACTTATTATCTAATTGTTATATATTTGAACTGCAAACAGTTCAATGTACTGAAAAGGTTGCAGTAATACATAATTAGGTCGAGGTGAGTTTAATGAACCTGCAACGTTTCTATACGTAGAATTGTGGAAAAGACAATTGAATATAATACGAATTTGGTAAACTATTTGAAATGTAAAATATGTGACTTAAATCTTTATCACAATATATATACCGGGTGTCCCACATTTTATGTGACAGGCAATATCTGGTTTGTTGAAGGAGATACACAAAAATGTTTCATACAAAAGTTTTAGGAGTTCATGACAGCTATATTTTGATATAATTTTTAAATATACAGGGTGTTTGGTGTAGGTGCTACAGACCATTTTTTAAAATAGAACGCCCTGTATATCATTACATATTCAGATGCTACGTTAAATTCTGATATCATTTTATGTTTGATTTTTGAAATTCGGTTACGGCGTTGTTGAGTTATTGCTTAAAATGTAAAGTCTTGAGAACGACTACTATTTCTAAAAATATCTCATACAATTATTCTCTCTGCATCAGATCACATGAAAATTAGTCAAAATTTTGGGTGTTCGAAGTAATGGTTTCAATTTTGAGTTGTGGAATTCAGTCAGGAATCATTTTGAATATGAAACAATTGCGAAATTGAAAGAGGTGTATTCGAAAACAAATCTTTAATTAATAACAATGTAAATAATATAACTTGATAAATCATTTCATAAGAATGGTAGGTACCTAGAAATAAGTCATTAAAATTGTTCAAAGTGATGCCCATTAGATATTATACAGGCTTCGAAACGTCGAATCACTTCTCTCGTACAAGTCGCTATTATAATATCAGGCGTAATATCACTGCACGCTAGTCGAATTTTCATTTTCAGATCATCCACATTCAAAGGGGAAGTAGTGAAAACAATATCTTTTAAATAACCCCATAGGAAAAAATCAAGCGGTGATAAATCTGGGGAACGAGCCGGCCACCGAATTGGACCCTTATTACCAATCCATCTATTTGGGTACGTTCTATCCAGATATTCAGTAACAACCTGTGAATTGTGAGGAGGAGCACCAACTTGTGGCCACCAAATTCCTTGTCGTTCTGCTATGAGAATATCTTCCATCAACTGGATCAAATCATTTTCTAGAAAATGTAAATATCGCAATCCATTAAGATTTTCATTGAAAAAGTAAGGTCCTATGATGCGGCCATTGAACAATCCACACCATACATTAATACCCCAAGTAGTTTGAAAATTACTTTCGCGGACCCAGTGGGGATTTTCTTGAGACCAATAATGACTGTTATGTCGATTCACAACTCCATTATTGTGGAATCGCGATTCATCGCTCCACAAAATTTGACTGAATGTGTTAGAATTTTCATGTAATATTACCTGAATACAAGCAATGAATTCAAGTCGTCGTTCAAAGTCCGTGGGTTTCAAACCTTGTACCAACTAAATTTTGAATATCGTATCGTATCGTAGAGGTGAGAATAATGGTTTGTATTCAGTAGTAGTCTAGTTCAATTTATTGAAAGATATAGACTGGATTCGTGTACGAGTAAATAAGTTTTTTTGAAACTTTATATTTAAGGAAAAGTGCAATAACTCAACAACGCCGTAACCGAATTTCAACAACATGATGACCAGTTCAGTTTGAAGGGTGCCTAGAAGATGACAGTACTACCAACTGTCGAAAGCGGTCGCAGATAATTTATAGAAGATATAAAGCTTCAAATCCTTTTTGTAGAATTTAATATTGAAATACTCAAAATAAAGGAACAATATCATTGATCATATTATAAACAATAGTTTGTTTGTTAAAACTATTATGGAAACTATGAAGAAATAATTTGTGACATCTTCAAGTATGTAAAAAGATATGTGGTTGAATATTGGTATAAATAGTAGTTTGATGAAAGGACAGAAGTGATGAACTTGTTCTATTGATGAACTGTTTATTTTGTAGAAATTCATATGGAATATAGGACAAAGAAAATATCTTTTGTCTAATTTCTACTGAGATTTTTATTTGTTACGACTGGTTTTGGTTTATTAAATCATTTATTTAAGGATTTTAGATAAGTCAAGGATTTGTTTGTCAGTTCACATGAAAACCGGTTGCAACATATAAAATTCTTAGAAGAAATTAGACAAAATTATTTACTTTATCTTATATTCAAGAAGTAATGAACTTATTTGCTGACAATCCAACTTTTTTGGTTGAAAAAATGTGTGATTCTGTTGATAGTTTTTATACATTTCCATAATTCATCAACATTTTTGAAATAATAAGGGAAGAGACTGATTGTAAATAATGGGATGTTTTTCAAAGAGATGAACATATTTTATTTGAAAAGAATTTTCATGAAACTTTTTGCAAACTTTCTATTTGAATTTTAAGCTCAAAATTCTTAGGAAGAAAGAGACCTGATTTTTTTTCAAAACTTGGTACCCCATAAATAAAAAAAAAACTTGGTGAACATTTTTTCATAGACCTTGTTGAGATGAACAAAATTGGTCCTATGCAAATATTTGATATTTCCAAGCAATTCATCTCAATGATAAATTATTAAGGTTTGGTCTTATTAATTTTTCAATTTATTTCATAGGTTCAAATCTCATCTTTATTTACATGACTAGTAACACTTTTTTTCTCCCAGACTAAATTTATAAATCGGTGATGTAAGTTCTTGTTGGAAGTAAATGAGAAGGCATTTTATTTCTTGGGAAAAAGGAAGGTTTTGGATTTCTACTTCTCCCTTTTTTACAAAAAAATTTGGAAACCTTCCAAAGAAAGGAAGGAAGCAATTAATTTTCAAAAAATTAACCCTATACAAAGATGTGTAGACCATGTAAAGAAGTAACTTTCAGATATAAACTGGATGATTCTCTTACTATTTTGTATAAAGATGGAGAAGTAGAAAGCCAAAATATTTCTATCTTAAAAATTAACCTCTGCTAAAAATATACTCCTTTTAATAAAACTTTTGTTTCTACGTTCAAAGGAGGTGGATGCAAATTCAGAAAAGATAACTTTGAACAATCAATATTATGGTGTGTGAATTTATTAATAAATATATAGACTGCTAATGCCTGAAAGAATGTGTATTTCAACTTGTTGACATGACCCCTCAATTCCTAGATAAATGATAAGAATGATTATACAGACCGAGAAATCTTTTTTTATGAAATAACTATAAAGAAGGTATTGATATACAAAAACTATAAAGATTTATAAAAAAGAATATACAAATGAATAATATAAGTTTTTTTCAACCCCCCCCCTGGTATCAAACCATAGTTAATTTTGCCACAGAATTTTTGAATCAATCAAGTTACTACTAGTTGATATTAATAATATCAGTTTATATTTAACAACAATCTGCTGATTAAACACACAGTGAATCATTCACTAATTTATACAAAACTCACAAAGGAAACAAGTAATTATTATTCCAAATAGAGAACAAAAGACCTTGGTCAACAGCCTTATTGAATAACTAATAGAAATGCAACCCATACCTGTCTTTTCCATTTGGCGATATAAGTCCAGGGCTCCACCGGGCCATCCTCTTTGTGACGGACCTTCTCAGATGAAAACATATTACCTGATGATAATTCGACGTAATGCTTGACTCGTTGCATAGAAGCCTCGTTGGCACAGTTGATACTAAGTTTAAGAATACCTTCATTGTAGACGGGGTCAGTCTGGCCAGACTTCGTTTCCCCTGCGCAATTGACTACGATGTCCCAAGGGGTTCCATCAGGAGAATGAAAAGCGTTTTTACACGATTCTGAAACGAGACGATTCGAAAAATTTGTTATGACAGGGATTGCACTTCTCACCTGCATTGATAAGATTGGCGCTCTTGAATTCGACGATTTTGCTGTTGAAAGCTTCTGCATGTGTAGAATTGAGCCATGCCACTTGAGGGGGAACTTTGTCTACCACCCTTATTGCACTAACGAGATCATTGTTGACTAAGTAGGAAACCAAATTGCGGCCAATGAAACCACAACCTGTGCATGAATCAGTATAGTTCCAGAATTTTCGGGGTTTACCTTCAATACTTACCACCCAAAATTAAAACTCTTGGCTTGGACATTTTGTATGAATTAAATGTAAGTACTTCGACTATCAATTATCACCGGATGTTAAGTTTTGAATTCGCTTGAGGTTTTGATAATGTTATCTACCACAAAATTCACAGAAATTTCTCAACTGACAATTTTTTAATTTTGGCATATGTCATTTCTGATTTCTATAAGACAGACATTTTGATGATTTTTGACAATATCACAGAATACTTTTGTTTCTAGGAAACCATTGCCGCTAGACTGCTCTTTAAAACTCAAGGAATACAAAGGAAAGGTCAAATTGATAAGCGAAATTTGGAACCTTTGAAATGAATCCATTGAAAACATGCTGTCTAATGACGCGTGTTTCGCTAACCAAGTCAGCATCATCAGAATATGACATCTCCTGACAGATGGTGAGTCGTTAGTCGAAGGCTAAACAGTTTTCAGGTTGAACATATGTGTGTAAGATAGATGATTTGGCGAATAAAATTGTATTTCATTTATGAAGTTCTTCGTTGGAATTTTTTCGCCAAGAAGTGGTAGGAACTTTCATATCTATAACGAATGATATAGAAATGTGTAGTACAACTGGGAAATTTGGTTTCTGCTCCAATGGAGTAACTTTTTTGCATTAAAATAGTCTAGGAAATAGTAAATAAGTCCTATCGTTGAAACAAGATTTCGAAAATTTGGTCTAATCTTTGTGAATTTTCTGAAAAAGTTCAAATATCTGGTATTTAAAATTGAATGATGGTTGATGGATAATGAAAAGCATGTCTATAGAAGTATCTACTATGAACATACCTAAATTTGGCAAAAGATACCCGAGAATACAAAAATAGTGCATTTTTTATCCAAGATACAATACATAACAGCAGTTTACCGACTAGTCATAAGTTTCATTAGTATTGCTAGACAGAATCGTAGATATCATAACATACTTATTCATATATTATTATATCTATGGACTGAACAACGGATGAATGTCACTAGTGATTCCTAAGTTTTCTATTTTTATTTGTTATACATTGTTCGAAGGTGGGGAGTTCGGTGACTACTCATCTTGAACTGTCACTTCGAAAAAATATACTACAGTAGAAAACACGCATGTCTCAGCTTCAGAATATTTTTATAACATCAAGTACACTATCCCCAACGAAACAATGAAAACTGATTCGAATTACCAAAGAAACTTTCGTTTCTTTATAATACAACCAAAAAACGTACCTCTGGCGCTATTTAGTGGTTGAATATATCGTTATTTTAGTTAGTATGCGGTGTTTCCCAGGGATTGTTTTTATTACTAATGTTAATCAGGACTTGGAAAGTTTAGAAATAATTTCCAATTATTATTGATAATAAAATATGACTGCAGACGAGTGTTGAGTGTTGCTTATGTTCAGGGGAAAACTCTTCAAATTTGAGTTCAAATCGAGTTCCAATTGAAGACTTTTTTCAATTCTGAGAATAAAAAAAAGTAGGTTTAGAGAAATTTGTTTCTATGTTTTATACCACTTTTATTTGTGACTATCGTTACTGCAGTTTCGTCCTATAAGGACATTTTCAAACTTATACATTAAACTAACTACATTAATAAAAAGAAACATAGAAAGTTTCAATTCTCTTTTCTCCATTATGTTTTCCTATCACGTAGTAACAGCTACATCCATTAATTTATTTCTTTTTTTGTTTGAGATTTCTAAGAACGAAATCAATTATTTGAAAAAAAAAAGAATCTTTCTTGTTACTAGATTCCAAATACAAAATTGTCAACAAATTGAAGAGCTACTTGAATGCGATTACATTGATATTTTGATTAGGTAGAAGTAGAGAACATTTCACCAGAGCCTAATTTAAAATTCAATTCAGCATCACTGAATTACCAGCCCAGGGGATACCAAATCATAGAACAGTCCCTAGTTTCATTCTTGGTTCGGTTCATTTAACATTCAACACAGAACAACAAAGTACTTACAGTCACAGAATAAATACTATTCTGTGGTATAGTTGTAGTTTGATTAGTTTGATCTTTAAAAATCTAACCTAGAAGTTTTGTTTGTTGACATGAGAGGCAGTTAAAATAAAAATTATTTGTAACCATGTTTAAAAATACATTCCAAAGTGGTTTCCTATCGATATTGTATAGCATTGGAAGCAAACCTCTCCAAATCTGGGACAAGAAATATAAAAACGGCCATATAAAAAGAATAACTGATGAAGACATCCAGTCCCTCGTCTTGGAACTCATCGGCTGTAACGTAAGCACTACATACATAACGTGCCCAGCAGATCCTAAAAAGACTCTTGGAATCAAGTTGCCTTATCTTGTGATGATAGTTAAGAATTTGAAGAAATACTTTACATTTGAAGTCCAGGTGAGTTATTGATCTAACCATATTGATCAAACTTCTGATATGGTTTTTATGAACTTTTTGATCTATTTTAGATATTGGACGACAAAAACGTTCGTCGGAGATTTCGTGCCAGCAATTACCAGTCAACAACTAGGGTGAAACCCTTTATTTGCACTATGCCAATGCGTTTAGACGAGGGATGGAATCAAATACAGTTCAATGTAGCCGATTTCACAAGAAGGGCCTATGGTACGAACTATGTGGAGACATTGCGCGTTCAAGTTCACGCAAACTGCAGAATAAGAAGAGTGTACTTCTCAGATAGACTGTATTCTGAAGATGAACTACCCGCTGAATTCAAATTGTTTTTGCCTATACAGAATAAGACAAGAACTGCCGTGGCAACACAGTAGATTCCGAAGGGTCTAGGCTAAGTGTAATCATACACGTTTTTAAAACGCAAACTACCACGTTTTCACAATGCAAATTGTTTTGTTTTCCCAACACTGCATCACTGTTGACTTTTGTTCTGATGTATTATTGTGTGACTTTTTGATTGTTTGGGATGGAAAATCAAAAGTATCATTTATTGCCACCGCGATTTCATTAATAAACACCGCAAACTCTCAAACATGTTGATTTTATTTGAATAAAACTTGCAGGAATGTTTCCATTTCAGCATTCCTCAGTTATATTTACTGATGTAGTTTTACCAGTTGGTTTTACTCCTTCACCAGTTGGTAAAAAGGTTCATCTATTTCTTCATGGATTTTTCTACTCCTCCATAGAATGAATTTTTGTTTTTCCTTGAAGTTTCAACAGATGTCGCTGACGTACAGTAGAAATAAGTTTTGAATATTTTCAGCATTGTCGAACAATACAATGCCCATAGAAGCTCAGAAGTGGCATTTTCTTGTCACCTACAATTTTTAGTACTTACCCTGATCACCAGTGGGAGATGGCAGTTTGATGTCAGTATTTAATGTGATAATCAACAGAACTGGGTAGTATCTGATCATAATCCAGTTATACTGGTACTGGGCGATAATCTTCCTTCTCCTGATTATCGTATGAGATCTACGACGGATTGGGATATCTTCACAACCCAGCTCGGAGAGATGCGCGCCCCTCCCGAGGCATTTCGCTCTCCAGGCGAACTCGACGCGGCAGTTGGGCATTTCTAGCTTTCTGTAAATAATGCGTTTTGAGCGGCCATCTCCACCTTGATATGAGAGAAAATAGCTTGAGAAGGTTCTATCAACGAACCCTTTTTCCAGAAGACAAAATTGCGGCAAGTAGGATGACCAATCAAGTCAAACAGGCCATCATTGATCACCGAAACGAAAGGTGGGAGGAGCTCTTGGAATCCCTTGAGTATGGGCTGTTGGCCCTCAGATACTTCCCCAGAACTTGGAAGCATGCGATCGTTGTCATGATTCCAAAACAGAGTCAGAACCTGCTGGCGATTGTGTACGCTAAAAATCGAAACGTCGTGATGCAATTTGGTTTGGAATCATTTATTTTTTCTTCCCTTTCATTTTTTTAAACTTTCATCATTTTTCTCAGTTATTTTCTTTTCATTTCGTTTTTGTTGTTTGTGTAGAGGAGGGTCGGGTAAGTTGACTACGTTAACAGAAAATAATTTCAGCTTGACATTTGAATTATTTTCAAAATTGTTTATTTATATACTATAATAAACATGTAAGACACAAGAACATATGAAATCGTATCCAAAAAACTTAAATGTTTTGTTTACAAAAATAAAAATTATGTACTTGAGCCCACCTTCGGGTAAGATGACGCACATATGCGGGTAAGTTGAAGTATATTAGCATAAGTTGCTTGTACACCGGAATAATCGGTACAAGATTCATGCCACCATCTCAAGCATTGCGAGCACTAAATCCAGTCTTCTGTAGGTGGATCTTCGAAGCGTTCATCGCAAGCAGGACATAATATAATTTTTTCGTTTTTATTTTTGGTTTCACATGTTTTTTTCTTTTTGTTTTTTGTTTCATTCTGATTTTTAAAATATTTTTGTTTTTTCACTCGTCTTGCATCTATCTTCCTTCTGCCTTTCATTTTCTAACTGTCTTTTCATAGGCGTGCTAGTGATAATACTGGCAGTCATTTTTCTACCTTTTCTGTTATCTGGTCGTTCATATTTTGGGAAAAGCCACATATGTCCAAGAGTGACACAACTTTTTTTCCCTTCTCTTTGTCGGTTTCTGTAACGTAACTTTCAGTTGAGATTTTAGATGAGGCGTGGTTCTGGATTCCACTTGGACCGGGAGTAGCGTAAAACATTTCGGATGAAGTTATGGTTTCGGTTTAGATTCGGCTTGAACTAGAATTTTTGCGACAAATTGTCTTCCTAACTTTGGATATGGCCAATGTTGTTGTGTAGGAAGGTTTTCATTTTTATTTGGTGTTTTGTAAGTGTTCAAGACTACTGCTTGCTGTAGTGAAGGAAGAGAAGAATAATTAACAATTGTGTTTACGAAATATGCAAGAGGCAGCTCTTCATCCGCTGAATCATGTAATGATTCCATATCTAATTGTCGAATCTTATAGTTTTTTTTTATCTGAAACAGATCTCTCCAAATCATTTTCATCTGAATCATCTAGTAATTCACTAGCTGCTTGTCGGATTTGCCGTTTTTCTTTTTCATCTGAAACAGATCTCAAATTATTTTCTTGTAGATAAATCTCCTTCTCTGTTGTTTTAGCTGCGGTACATTCTTTATCGCCAAAAATGAAGGGATCGAATGGTTCAATTCCGCACTTGCTGAAACCGTTAACCGCATTTTTTGTAGACGCATGCGTCGACTTGGTTGTCTCACGTCATTCTCGGGCTTAGTTGTCTTCATTAGTTTGTGAGCACTGAGCAAACATAATATGAGGTAGGTAGTTAGTTACAAAAGGTACCTACCTAGCTCTGTAAAGATTTACCACAAAGTAAACAAGTGAGGATTTTTCCTGAGGCACCAGTCAATCTAATAATAACACTGATGATTTTCAAACAAGACTCAACCTCTAACGGAAGCAAGAAACTCTTTGGAAGGTTCGAAATAGATGAACATTTCAACCTAGCAGACCACTATTATAATATTCATGCAGTCATTGTTCACTGTGGTTCTGGCGTTGAATTTGGTCATTATTACGCCTTGGTCAAAGACGAAACGGACTGGTTTAAGTTTGACTATAGTCGTGTCACGAAGTGTTCTGGCGATGCATTGAATTTATTGGAGCCTCTGGAGACACCCGACATTTTGTTTAATAAGAGAGAGGACATTTTTAGATCAAGATCTTCAGATGATGTGGCGCTGCAGGTTTTTCCGGGTTTTCCTGCAGCTGAAAAAGCAAATGCGCCACTGGAATCAATGAAGTCGCCCCGGAGCGCCAAATAATTTTTATTGTTGTTTTTTATTTTATTTTTATCGTTGTTTTAATAAAATGTTCATAATCTTCAATTTATTTCTTAAAAGCCAATTCATCATAAATAATAATAAATTGGCCACATAGTTGAATATTCTCTATTATTACTGAGAAAGTTGTTCAATTAGCAATATAAAAATTGAATGGAGTAAGATGCCCTTCACACTATAATTTTATATTTCACAGTGAGCCCACGTACTATACTAGAATGTAAGAGTATGTATTTTTATTAGTGTATATCGCTGAGAGGTCATTTTTCTCAGTGAACCAGGTTGTCTATCACTCAAAATCTTCGGTTTGGAGTTGGGACACCAAACATCAAAGGATCCGACGTTAATGTAGCTTCTCTGTGGTAGGTATTCTCGGGTTGATACCTTGCTATGAAATGTGGGAAGAATGATTGTCAAACAATAGAAGCACTGGATTTTCAGATTTCAGATGACGAAGTTCGTCAACATACCTTCAAAATTGGTTAGGATGCTTATTTAACACAATGGTTATGTTAGAGCAGATATGCGAGGTACACTCATTTCCACTGTAGCTGCAAACTGTTCCGCAGCGTTGCAGGGTTGCGTTCCTAACTTAATTCCCCTAATGTTGGCGAGATGGCGGAACTATGCAGAAAACTTACCTACATTGTTACGTTTGAAGAAATTACTAGCCGTTCGTCATCTTAGCCACTTCGTCAACTTACCCGTCATATCGCTATTGTTAACCCATTCATTAATTCATTTTAGTTTCAGATTTTACATTTTTTAGATATTCAAATTACGTTTGGTAATTGCTTCACATTTCCATTAAATGAGTTGTTAAAATTTCTTTCAAAATGTTTGAGTTTTTAATCAGTTCATACCTGAATTCTGATAAAATTATTAGTCATTCAGTAGGTAGAAGGACATATGATTACAATTGTTATGTTATATTAGGCACAAATTAGGTAGGATTCGGACACAAAACACGTGTTGCGGGTTTGTAAACTGATAAGTGAAAGTCTTACTACTAGGTGTTTTTTGATTTTGAATACGTTATGTATTCTCATCAAGTATCGGGCAATTCTGTCACATAATTTTTTATAATTTTTATTCTCATTGCTTATTCATGTTTTGCTTAGTTTATTCCGTTTTTAACTTTCGATAATTTCAATAATCAATTCATTTTTATTTTATTTGATTTTTCATAGATTTCAAATTTGTAAACATCTATTATTCCAGACAATGAAATTCCTAATTCAGAACATATTTTATATTCATTAGAAACGATGAAATTCATTATAGAGAAACTCCTAATTCCAGAAAACAATTTTTGGAATTGAAAAAAAGGACTTCAAAGTGTGCCATTGTAGGTACACTCTGAATTAGAACAAACTGTCTTGTAGACAGTCTGCCTGTTTGATTTTATCTTGAAATACGAGTTAGAATATTTTATACTTTATTCGACGACGCAAAATATACTGCATTTGTATGCGTCGGTCGTAGCTTACAGACAATCAAATATGGATTTCGTATGTGACGATGAAGGATTTTATAAATCTCTTTCGAATTTTGTTAAACTCATATTGAAGTAGTTCAAGCATAGCGCTCCTACGTGTCACTGCCAAGGGGTTTTACATACGTTCACCCTTGGGAATTGGGTTGAACGAAGGAACTAGAGAAAAAACAATTTGATGAAAAAATTCCCAACCTTTCTTCGATATTTTTACCTGACAAGGTTGTTTGGCAGTCTGGGTAATCAGGTAAGTGAATAGTTTCCATTGGGAAACAATCTAAGAACTGTTAGGCATATTGAGAACAAAGTTGTGAGTGCAAATAAAAAAAAGTTTCAATGGTTTTTTATCATTTTTCTGCTTCTGTGTTACCTCCAAGGCCAGATTTGAAGTCCAAATACCAAATTGTCAGATTATCACCCAAATCAAAATCTTGCCGCTGGCTAAATAAGAAGCAATTGTCAGAATTTCCTCTGCAAAAAACTCACAATCTGTCGCATATAATACTGGTATCGACCAGGGAAATAATGATTTCTGACATATTCTAATATGAGAATTTGAATATTTCGAAATAAAATCTCGAAATATTCATCTCTCCCAACTACTTACATGTTAGGTTCTGATAAATGCCTGCCAGAAAACAACTACTTCCCGGCTAATACCACACCAGATATTAGATTATACCCGAGAGACATTTATGCAAGATACCGCATAGAGGTTAGTTTTACTGATATTTCTCGTTCACCCAGCAGAAGGACCTTGCTGAAATTATTCGAATAGATCACCTGCAGCCCGGTTTCGAGGTATTACCTCTCATCAGTGCAGGAAAGATCCGACCCAATCAGCGTTGTGTCTAGAATTCGATTTATTTCAAGGCGGCCTGACTGCATGTATTAAATCTTCTAATATGTTGTCGACTTTTTCTAGGCTGCATATAAGGAGTTGTACAACAAAGTTAAGAGAATTTTTCAAGTTCTCACAAGAGCCTGAAAATAGACTGGATGAGAGCGTAGTGACCACCAAAATGTAGAGAAACTATTTCGAAGGATTGAGGTGGATCTTACATGAGTGTATTAAGTAATGTTTTAGGCCAAATTCATTAAACTCAAAATTTCACTTGTAACGAAAAATGCGTTCTATTCACATGTTGGAAAAATACAATTTCGACATAAGACAATATTTCACAAAAATTGGCTGATTTTGTCAACAGGTTTCAAGAGATAAAGTAACATTTGAAGCCACAATAGCAGTACTTTCGCTTATTTTTAATACATTTAATTAGTGACATATAAATGGTGACATGACTAATGATATTGAAGAAGTACGATTAGAAACCTCAGCTGCAACAATCTTAAAAAAATGGCCATTCAGAATAGACGAATAAGTACCTACGTCATCCTTATTCAGTAGGGAAAAATTTATTGAATCAAATCAAACTTATATTATACCTTTAGGTGCCACACTGGCCAGAGAAACAAAAACCGCATTAATTTGAATTCAAATTGATCCTCTTAAGCTGAAAATGAAAAAATTATAATGTATTCGAGTTCTCTTAGTTGTCAAGATAGATATCTGTGGGTTTACTTGCGACAGGTGTCAGATCGGAACTCTCAAATGATCAAATCTAAAATTTCTTTACGTTGGCTTTTCCTATCTTTTGTATATCCTCGTATATATGCTTGCCATGGATTTGAGATGGATTACAGCATTCATTAGAAACAAAAAAAAGTTCTGAAATGATATTTTTTTGCATATGTAATCAAGGCCTGTTGCCTTGCAAAAAGACCTTTCAAATATTTACCTTGTATTTTTTATTTCTTTCTAGGAGTACATATCTCTTGAAGTTTAATTGTCGAGTTTTGGAAGAAAGTTTTGAAAATGGTGCTCTCTGCATTATAAAATGTTTAATGATTATCTTTCTTATTAGTCAGTGGGCTATGCTTGAAGACTGGCAGTAACCAAATCTAAAGAAACGAATTTCAAATGTTCAAGGCCGTCTCGCATATACCTACACAGTAGGTTGAATGAACTGACGCCTATCAGAAAACAACTATTTCCCTGGCTAATACCACGAAGGGCGTTGGATTATATCCGACAGGCGTCAGTGCAGCAATCTTCACAGAAAATTTCCTGCATAGCAATTGGCAATATAACTTATAGAGTCGACGTTGAATTTTGGAACGGCACACTTGCAGACCGGATTCGGGCTCATTAGCCCGAAACCGTGTGAAGATCTGCTACATTGTGAAGGAATTTCATACTGTTCATTTAAGTGATAACTCTTTATTGTTAGATTTTTGAAAACCGCAACATGTGTTTTGATATACAATAATAGCTTTCTCAAGCGTTTTCATACTGACTAAATTTTCCCCAATTTGTGCTTTATATAATAATAACTTCAATCTACATTACCTTCTATCTAGGTAATGACTAATGATTTCATCTGTGTTTAGGTGAAACTAATAATTTTACTTTAGTTTAGGTGAACACTAACTAAAAATTTGAAAATCATAAAAGAAAATTTCACCAACTTATCGAATGAAGATGTAATACACTAACTACCAATGTCCACATTGGAAAACAAATTCAGAAAAGGAAATGAATTCAATTCTATTTGATCATTTGATGTTCATTACCAAGATACAAATTGCTGGGAAAAACTAGACATTTTTAAAAATTTTGAAAAAAATTAAAATATTCATACTTGAGTAAGCTATGAACTGCCTTATAAAGTACTGTTCCTGAGTAGAGACGGCTGGATCCTCCTGGAGAAGGACATTTTAAGAGCAGATGTTGTTGGTTCACAGAGGGATGGTGTTTTCAGTCGCAGATCCAGGACAACCTGCCTAGGAACCTATGCGACTGTATTTTATACACTAGTCGATAAAAATATTCTCGGACTGTCAAATTGCCAAAAACGATTCTCATAAATAGGAAGACTTAACAGATTGTCTCTGGTCTGGATTCCTGGCCATACTGGCCATAGAGGCAATAGGGCTGCTGACTCCCTTGTAAAGGAGGGTGCTGCAAGCAGCTTCATTGGACTAGAACCTGTCATTGGCATCA
Organism: Leptinotarsa decemlineata; assembly: GCF_025532065.1. NCBI lineage: Eukaryota > Metazoa > Arthropoda > Insecta > Coleoptera > Chrysomelidae > Leptinotarsa > Leptinotarsa decemlineata. The sequence goes on from NW_027412587.1 coordinate 6,338,534, forward strand.
CTTTAGGCTTTGCCAAACAAACATTGAACACCTGGATGGCAAGAAGATTTATGGACTCCTGACAGAATCTTACAGGATTGATTCATTCCAAGGCGTTTATTTACCCTTCGAATCTTGATACCAGACAGTTGTTGGACTGCAGTAGTTTTTGCAGAAAGTTTTTGGCTTTCTACTACTTCATCTTGATACAAAAAAAAACAAGGATGAGGGAATCTTCCAAAGATAGAAAGGAAGTAATCAATTTGAAAATAAGTAACTCTATACATGGATGTGCAGATCATGCAAAGAAGTAACTTTCAGACACAAACTGAAAGAAAGTCCTCCTGAAACAGCTACTTTCATATAAACATTGAATTACACGATAGAAAAAAAATCTTTCGAAACAAATACTTCTATATGAACACTTAATTATACAGAAGATACTTATCTCTACTCAGTTTGTATTTCAAACATTCGTTGTGGATTAAAAATGAGATATCATTCACATGAGTTCTACTTTAAATGAATGGTAACAAATTGCACTTACATGGAACACTGTCATATCCACTGGTATACATCGATGGAGTAGTAGAAGGCCAAAAACTTTCCCAAAAATTAATCACTCCTGAAATATAACCCCTTTAATTCAAAGCTGCGTTTGTTTGGTCGAGTGTAAATATGTGTGAGCCACAATAAACCCTTACGGGTTGCGGTGGAGGGTCGAAAAGACCCACTCATTTTGGATATAACCTAAACTAACCTAAGCTATGACGACTCCAAAATATAAAATCGTAAGAATGAAAGGGGGCTTACAGAAAAGATTGCATGACATATTTTTTTGACCATACTTGCAATAGCATGAAGCTCATGAAGCCACGATGTTTTTCAGAGATTTGGAAGAAATGAGCTACTTACACAAGTAAGTTTATATCTTTGTTGCGGTATAAAACTTTTTGTTGTCGTCAAAAATTACAGCGAACCAATATTTTAAGAAACATCAGGACCGATGGAAAAAGTTTCCGAGAGTAAAATAAATGAAGAATGAGGGAGAGAGCGAGATAGTGAGGGAGATAAAGAAAGCAAGAAAGACATCGAGACATCGATATCGACTTGTTAAGAATAGAGAAGATGAAACGTTGAAAAAAAATCTATTGATTATCCATTAATCATAACCACATTTTTTTCCTTTCGGTGAGAAGAAGATGCGAATTTTTTATTCCTTTGTTTTCGTTTCATTGCATGGTCAATGACAACCCCTATTTTAATGACTCGAAGAACTGTCGAAGGTTTTGTCTTGACCGAAAGAATATATACCTAATTTGTCATCCATACTTAAGAGAATCTTCAACGAAATGCAAAGGACTGAAAACTGTATCTCTGATCCGAAGTCGCTATTATTATAATTTCCTCAAAAAATAATCCTCGATTGAAACATATCCATCCCTTTCCTCTGGAAACTGTGAAACATTTACTATGCGCGTTGTTTAGAGGAAATGCAATACTAATTACTTTCTTCTCAATTAATATATTAAGAAATGCTTTCTTTATTTGTTTATATTGGAAAGATGAGTAGTGTCCTTCAAGTTAATTGAATTCGTCTAATCGGTTTGAAAGCATTTCTTTGTATATATCGATACTGGTTTTTTTTCAGAACACTTGAGAATCAATTTACGTTTAGGAATTTCCAAGCACTCTCGATATTGGTATAACTTTATCAATTTATATTCACTCAACTCCTTTGATGTCGTTAAAAAAATAAAGATGTAATTACTCAGGAAAAATATGAAAAATATTTGCTTATTATATTTCCCTATTTTATTAATGTCAAGGTTTCATACTAGCAGACAATAAATAATAGACAACGGAGAAATGACGAGTTGCAGTTGTTTTGATATTGATAACAAATAAAACTTTGGCTGAATGTAGACGAAGAAAATAATAAATTATTTATGAAACAGTTGTGTTTGAAAGTATACAGTGAGGATCATTAAGATTGCAATAAATGTATTTTTTTTAATATTTGTTCAATCGATGTTTCAATACCGCAAAAAGTAACCATATTAGATGCTCTTAGAATGACTTCAAGTTGAACAGCATACATGTTACTTGTGATGCACTGTTTGGAACCTTTGGTGTAGTAATGAATATTACTGGAGTTTTTTCCCAACACCAAACCGTTATTTTAACACGGAAAATATGGATTACTCTCCCTACGATATATTTCATTAGTATTCTAAATCATTACCTAACCAAAGTAGTCACATCCCAATCATATCGGCACAATGTTTCCCAAATTGAAGCTCTCAGTATTATATTTTTTAGGTAACCATCAACTTTCTCTGTGTTGCAATGATATTTTATGGCATTTCAAGAAATATACATTATATACATATGATGATGTGCATGAGAAAAAAGTCTGTAGTGTAAGGTCTGCAAAACGAGGAGGATATCTGGCATCGGTAAAGGGTTCTAACCATTTGCTATGAAATTTTTTATTCAGTCATTGAAAAACGTCACTGTACTCATGTTAGAACAATACGTTGTGACGTTCTTTCAATGTTATGTGGTCCAAATACTCAATTTATTTGATGGTTCATGCTTAGGGGCTAGCTTCAGGTGAATTTCAATTGAATACCGTTTCAGTATAACAACTCGATTGAGCAATTACAAAAATTCTGTTTGTTACAAACTTAATGGACCATATTGTTTAAACAAAAATATATCAACAAAATGTTTTATATATTCCTCAATGTGGAATACAAAAGACAAAAATCTCTCGTAGGAAATCGGTACAACTTATAACGCCATTAAAGTCATCAAGAAGTTCAATTTGAAAATGTCTCAAGCGCCAACTACGCAAAATGAAGAAGGGCTTGTCCCTTTGACGGCGCGACAAAGGCTGTAGGTTTTTTTAAAACAAAGTTTGATTAAAACCGCAGCGGCAGGTAAATTATAATTTCTCTAATTTCATTTTGAAGTCTGGCTAGTCTTTGAACAGGAAATTCGTTGAAAGGATTTAGTAGCAAGGAGTTTTATTAATTTTCTACGTTACGAGAATTTTTGAATAGAAAAAGAAACGGTGTTTTAGGGATACTGGTGCTACTAATAGAAGAATATGGCTGGTCAATTTTTATTTTTAATAACATGTATGATATAAATTTATAACATCTTGTATTTGTCAATTTTGGGTTGGAGAGTAGGTGACAAAGGAAATGAGGTATCCCGAATGGATAAAGGAGATATGTGATATTTTTTATACCTGTTCGCAACTAATTACAGTACACTCCACAGCTGATGGCGAGCGATCGCACAGGTATAGACTATCCCAACTAAATTACTATTGGATTACGATAAACCCCTTGCCGGCCAGTGTCGAACCTCTAATTAGTTTTAATTAGGGTAGCAAATGGAACAAGACTTCTTTGTAATTTATTTTCATATTTCAATTAGTATTATAGGTTCATTAAAATGGTATATTATGATACACTTATTCAAAAATAAACTTCAGTCACTAACTCAATACAAATTTTCTTCATCTTCCCTGCTGCTTGTGTTTGTGCTGCTATCGTCATTTGAATTTATAATCACTGGATTTACCTCTGTTTGAACGTCTGCGAATGTTTCATGTTCCCAATATGTCCGCTCTATACCTACTACATGTCGGTAACGCTTTTGCCATACCTCGCAAGTGATTATATCAAACTCGTGCTCCGCCAGTTTTCTCACATCTTCCAACTTCACAGTAGCCCAAATGAGTTCAATGGGATTCAAATCCGGATGGTACGGTGGAAGTCGCCAAACGTTGTGCCCGTGTTCAAGTAGAACCTCATCAAATTACCTTGATCAACTCGTATAATTTGGGTTTGAGCATGTTAGGGGTGAACATAATGGTTTTTTCGGGCAGCCAGTTCACCATGTCAGTCTTCTTAGAATTTGTGTTGGAGGCTGGATCAATTTGAATATTCTGGTTTGCTCACGACTACCGAATTCACAGGTAATTTGGGATTAACTTATCTTGTAACCATTTACCATAATTTTCAGATTTCTTTTCTGAATGATAATCCCCGGATGTTGTGCCTGATTTAAATATAACCTGACAATTAGGTATAAAGCCCATGTCACCTCCTGCATGGACAATAATGAGTCTTGGTCCGTTCGCAATATTTTTGAATAACCCTTTGGTTGATTCATCCGTCCAGTTCTTGGAAGATGTGAGTCCACTATGGTATACTATGGTATGTTTCATCAAGAAACACAATTAGTCGCTGTTGGCTACGACGTACATCCTCGATCCTCAATGCTCCAATGTCCATTTGCTCCATTGTCATTTTCTTACTATTTTCAGTCCTTCTCCATTTGAAACATATTTTCTTCAAAATTCTACGAAGAGTTGTTATGGAAGTCATAATTACAAAACATCATTGATTTTGTGTTGGAACTCTTCCATCTTATGAGAGTAGTAAATAATCCGTCTAATATTGGAATACTCATACTTGGGTAAATCAGTTACTGGTGCTCTTCTTGGCCGCTTCTTTCTTGGGGTGGAAAAATTCACTTCTCCGTAATTTGCAGAAATTAATTGCTCCCCTTCTTTAATCACCCTTTCAATGGTTCTTATTCTTATAATTGAACCCTTTGAAAATTATTTCACGTGTCTGACTCTTGATGACTGGTTGTTTGTTAGGTGATGGTATTTTTTCAGAATCAACACAAATTATTCAGACAATGCCAAACGCCAACAGCATTGGAGGACAAGTAATAATACGTCTCTGTACAGATTATTTGTATGTCTTGCACGAGCTATAGTGGGGGTTACATTAAAAATGAGTTTGTGCGCATGGGGGTGGGATCGCCATCACGTTTGGCGCTTGCTGTATGAGATATTATATTTCTGGAGTTATTTTTTATGAATTGTTGTTATTAAGTTGATTTATATGCACGTAATTGTAATTCTTGAAGTTTACGAGTTGTTCATAGGAAATATTGGTTACAAATAAATGTGTCAACTCCCTATTAACTGCCTACCCCACAGATCAACCCTTTCTTAAATTGTATAATAGATCCAGAAATATTGTGAATTTCTGTGAAATGGACTATATTTCAATTCGGTTGTGTCATATTCGCAACAGAGCATTTGAAATATTTAATCTGGATACCAAGTTCTGTTGATTTACATGCAACGCATTCCGAAAATTTCAATAGAAAAAAAGGTATACGAGTCAACAGAAAGTGCTATATAGAACTCAAGAAGGCCACAGATAGACAAGTCCGATCTACAAACCACCAGCAGCATACTTGCCAACAACAAAGTCCAATCAGAACAACTTATTACAAGTGCGGACTGAGCAGGAAAGGGCACTAGTATCCTTACCACCCTTCAAAATTATGAATAGGGGTGAACATGGATCTCATCAGTCGATTGTTGCTGAGATTTCGGCCTATAACACTGAAAATGTCTGCCGCAGAAGCAGACGAAACGCTTGTTGCTACAACTTCTAGCCAACCAAGGCCGACAAGCCCGGAATTTGTTTTCTTCGATCGTAAATCCGGCCGTGAAAGCATATGTTCTTATATTAGCTGCAATAATTACAGAATTCCTTCATATTCAATAGCTTTTTCCCGAGTTGGGTATATAATATACTGGAATTACCCGCGTAGAACCCGATATCTGAATACAAATCAGCCTGTGTTACTGAAGTCGATTTGGTAGTTTATCACTTTACCAGTTACAGCTGACCTGTACCATTTTCCGGCTTTGTTGTGTTGTGTGTTGTGTTGGAATTTGTTTTCGATTTTTTCCATCGGTAGTGGCCAATAGGAATGAAGCCACTAAAGAAATAGACAATTATATTGATAATTGGAAACTTTTTCAAACAAGATACAAGTCAAACTTCGTTTTTGTTACAAAATTTTGAAAGCGCGAGAATCAGAAGAGGAAGCATGTTACTGTATTGTTTGCTTAGCACCATATTCAGCGAGCAGATCCGGAGAAAACTGTACTTCGTGTTAACAGCGAGTTCACGTGGTCTTAGCTACGTAATGTACTCTTAATGTACGTCTTAGCACTCTCAATGTTTATTTGATTTAAAAAATGTTTTCATTAGTTTATTTTGAATGCTTATTTGATTTAAAAAAGGTTTTCTTTTAGTTTATTCAGAATGCTAATTTTATTATCTACTAATGTTTATTTGATTTTGAAAATATCTTTCATCTACTTCATTTTCGAAGTTTATTCGTGTTTAGAAATGTTTTATCCTAGTTTATTCTAGAATTATTATCGTTTTTTGTAATTTTTTCAAATGTTCACCACTGGTCAAATGCTGAAGAATGTTTTAGATGTATTAAATTCTTGAAGACTGATTAATGTTGTCACGTGGTGCCATATTTATCAGTGAAATCAGTATCATTGACAAATAAAACATGTTTCATTAATATTTATTTTATTATTTGTGTGTGTTTTAACTGACCTCAAATCGCTGATACTGGGACGGTCGGAACAAATATATATATATATATATATATATATATATATATATATATATATATATATATATATATATATATATATATTAAATTTCATATATTTCTAAAAATAGTAACCCGGGAACCATAATGATACCGCCATATCGTAGCTAAAACATTACATCTGAATTTCACGTATCATAATCGTCACTTTGTTTATAAACAACAAAATTATAAACGATGAAAGCTAAATTGTTTCAACCATAACCAGTCTACCCTACTTTAAATTAATTAAACTTATACCTATGTCTTCATATTTTCATATACTCGTTTTACTTTTAATAATTATATTCGAAACTTCACTTGAAATGACTGCCACAAATCAAATCAATGTCAACAATTTCACAAACGTATTCAACATCATCAGATTGTAATTACTTTTTGTCGGCGACTCTTTATCATACTCAGCGAGTGTGACGTTTACCCATATGTTGTACTGCATCGAAAACATTTCCAATTTCTTGATTAATCAATCATCAAATAAACAATTCTTACTCTACCGTATCGCTAGACTCATTATGCACGTTCCATCCTATTTATGGAAAGGTATCGAGATATGCGTGTTTTTCTCTAGCTTTCCCACGGATAAACATGGATTTCGATACAAACCGCAAAAAGTCTACTCTACTTTTACTTTCGACATTCCGATATTTTTTAATGTAATTTCATTAGATACGACAGGAGCAGTGGCGGCAGAAGAATGGTAGAAACTGGTAGTATTTTGATTCTTGAAATATTACTGGTGGTTGTTTTAGAATTCACCAAATAGTCTTCATACTGCGGGTTGTTCTAGAAACTAAAACGAAAAATTGGCATGAATTTGTTACAAACAATGCAAACCACGACAAGTATAGTCGAAGTAAACGGTATTGTGCATAGTTAAAGCTGTCAGCGATCTCAAAGGCCAAAAAAATCAATACAGAGAAATAAAGCCGCTGCCAACTAGTCCACGTGGACTGTAGCCTTGGCGGTTCGTATTGGATGATTTCTACTAACCGAGTTTTATGATTGGCTGAAGAATAATAAAATTAAATTTGAAGTCATGTTACGGTGACGATTAGAATGTGAGGATTGTTATAAGAGTTCAGAGCGATCAGTTCCTGAACTGATCGCGATTTGAGTGTTGAAATTCGATATAGGTGCAGTTATAATTATTTAAAATTTTTGTTATCTGTTTAAAACGTGGCGTCCTTGGACAAGTACTAATAGTAATAACGAGTTTGATAACAACACAGACTTTTTCCTGTGTAGTGATTCCAATAGCGATGGTAAACAATGCAAAAAAGAGATACGAGTGGAAAAGATTCGGATGCATTTGAATATTGAAACACAGAGAGTATGGTTCAATGTATATAAGAATCTATAGGAATCTACAAGTTGCGAGGGAAACAAATTATTACAAGCAACATCAGATTTTACAGAAATTCCTTTCTCAACATCATCTAATAAAATCATTGATAAAAGCAATATTCGACTGTTACAAAATTAAGAAACTAGGATTTAGACTTTAAATAATGAACAAACGTCAAGCAGTTATGGAAAGCAGAAGAATATTGGAATTGCGCAACACATACTTAGAACAAATAACTAAGTATAGACAAGAACAACGGCAAATCTATTTATACGTAACTTGGTACCTATGACACTCACGACACACTTACGAAAGGGTGGACTGATGATTCGAGAATGTGTCCGCCTAACAAGCCTGCAAACAAATGATCGCAACTAATCATTGTGCATTGCGGGAAAGTAAAGGATGGGTTCCGAATTCTTTGAAATTATGTGAAAAAAATTGAGGACTGCAATATTGACTATCATAAGAACATGGAAGCTAATATTTTTGAGGAATGTTTTGAAAACACATTGATCCCAAATTTGGATGCGAATAGTGTAATAGATCTTGACAACGCTTCCTATCATTCGCGACAGCTCATCAAAGTACCGAATAAAAATTCGAGGAAAGATGAAATACGAAGTTTTTTAATGGATAACTTGAAGTTTTACAGACAGAATGACTTGAGAGTATTAATTGCTGAAATGGTCACATCATACTGAGACTTACCCCCTATTCTTGTGTTTTCAATCCCATCGAGAACAAAGAACTCTTTGTTCTCCAACCACATGGCTCTTACTGGTAATCCATAATTTCAATTTCGACATGGTCATTCTCACTAACACTTTTCCTTGAAGATGATAATAAGTTTTTATCGACATATTGGAATAACTTGTGTTATAAGAGTATACTTTCGTTCTGCTGATCACCCAAATATATTTTCCAAGTTTTGTTCTTAACTAGTCAGCAGAGACTGTCCTTCAACTATATATATATATATATATATATATATATATATATATATATATATATATATATATATATATATATATATATATATATATATATACTGGCTACTTAGCCTTCGTCAGTAACTTACTGCAGTCTGCAGTTTGCCCTCTTCCCTATGAGTGCTCGTCCAATAACTTATTTTCATCGTTAGTAGTTACGGTACAGCCAAGTGTAAAGGGCAACACTTGGTTGCGAAAAAGGGTCGAAAACAAACAAGCGAATTCACCATTAAGGGCCAACTGCGGTTTCGTGTCATCGTTGGAAGGCCTTGTGATTACAAGGACTAACTCCCAACTTCGTCACGGGTGCAGTTATAGCAACCTGCGTGACATCCGGGTCCAAGATAAATTGAACAAGAATGATGGGTATTGAGTGACATGGTATTATCGATGAAAAGGAATTATTGGACAAGCACTCATAGAAAAGCGGGCAAACCGCAGACACGTGTTTCTGACTATTTAGCCTCAAACTCAAAAAAATTATAAATATTTCTATTTTCTTCAATCTGTACTTTTGCGATTTGTGATACGTCACGAGAATGAAAGCAACTAAAGGCTGGCTTTCGACCGCAGGAGGTCAGGTGTCAATCTTGCTGAAGTGCCATTCAGCTTGAGGTTGAGGTCCACTCAGGAATGTGTGGGGGTGGATGGACGAGATCCCAGCTTCTGCACACAGTAACCGTGTAGGGAAGATTCTATCTTAGGGCTCTCAACCCCGAGGGGGGGACATGGAAAGGTGTACAAACAGTGTACAAAAATGCTATCATATTGCGAAACACGTGTCACGATTTTGTAAACTTCCGAATAGAAATGCCAAATTAAAGTATGTATTTTGAATACGGACCAATAATTTCAACGATGACTTCGTTTCCCAAAAATTTATTCTAATAGAGAATGAAAGCACGCCTTTTTTCAAATCGATGGCTGAAAACAACTCTTGGATCAGCATGAATTCATTGAAAAAAAATGTATCATCTACATGAAAATGCCATTACTGAAAAATGATAAATAAGTTTCAACCAGATCTATAACACAGTTGTGTTCCATATTTCATTATCTTTGAGGATCGTCCTGTAGATTACAACACGTGTCGCACCAGAGTCATTCTCTGATACGTATTACAATATCGAGCGTTTCTGAATGAATGGCCTTCCAATGTCGATGAAAATTTCATGAAGAATTCTGTTTCCTGAAAATATAACGTATTGATGCTTGATGTCACTGCAGAGTTGCAGAGTTTGAGAAATAAAGTATGATTGGCTCATCAATTTTTGCCCTCCAAAACAGAAATTGAAGCGAATCGAGAATCTGGTTATTCATAAAGTTTCATTCGGTGACAGATTGTGAAAGCTTTATAACCTTAATGGTGATATGTTTCAAGGGGATATCTTGGTGGATAGAAAATTCAATTTTTGTAGAAATTATTTCACTTTCAACAACAATGTTGAATTGGGATTATGGTATAATAAACTTGTGAGCATTATTTTTATTTTGAATAAATGTACGTTCTTCAAGACGTTGTTAGCCAGTGATGCCAATACAAACAGTGAATTTTTCAGAATACATTGGACGCTTTTGGATCTCATGTGGAGTACAATTTTGTTTGATCAAGTACCTATTCAACTAGAAATGGGCCTGATCGCTAAAGATGATTTTTCGATGAAATTTAGGGTCAGTTACCAACTGCTTCCCAAGTCACTGCGCAAAACTCGCCAATTTGTGGTCTGCGAAAGGCCGAGTTCTTGTGAGCGACGCGATATCGACTGCCTCAGATCCTCCTGCACACCCTCACAGACAGCGGCGATGTTTTTGGCAGATATTGCGTTGCGACGGATGGGTGTTGGTCGATCTATTATTGAACCAGTGGACTCACATTCATCCTCCACATTGTAGTCCTCTCGGTAGGCCGATTATGGCGATTACCTTCGTCGTCACAGGCAACGCAGACACTGATGGTGTCTGACACAGTAGCAGACGTAACGTTTCGTACTTTAGGTTTCATTCGATCACGGCCTACCAGTCCGGGTTTTGTACTCTTCAAAGCTTTAGAGATACGAATGGTGGAATGTGCGTCGAAAAGAGTATTGCAGTTCTGGTGTTCGAGAATAGTGCTTCTTTTGAGTTTATTCGACGCCAAAGGTTCCCGTTGTACTTTTCATTTGTTGACGTCGGTGGGGGGGGGGGGGGTAATCATCCTTATTACTCCTCCAGAAATCCATCCTTGCCTTGAAATTTTTATGTTCAGAAAGTTATTTTTTTCGGAAGGACAGAAAATTTGCAAAACATATCACTAAATGAAGTGATTCACTGAACTGTTAGGTTAATTATTTGAGATTGGGAAGTTTATTTCCAAACCAATTTACGTCAAAATTGTATACGTACATTCCCAGGTACATCCCCCAGGTTACGTACATTCGATAAGCAAATTTTTGATATTCTTATGTTGGTATACCCATTTCGAACATATGTTCACGGTTTTAGCTCTTTGGCATGTATAGTTTGTTGGTAAGAGGCATAAAAAGGTGTGTTTTGCGTGTTCGGTAATGTTCTGCTATCAAAAATTGATTCAAAGAATTTGCATCAGATTTTGTGTAAAAAATGGAATCAAGTGATCAAACATACTTGAAATGTTGACAGTGGCATACGGTGATTGCACTCTGAGTCAGAAAAATAGTTTCAACTGCTATAAACTTCCCACACAAGGTCGAGGAGATGCTTGCCCTGGACGGCGCAGCACTTCAACAGCCGATGAAAATGTTGTCACTATCAGAGAAGTTGCTAAGGATGTCGGCAATTTATTCTGAGATTTTGAGCATGAAGCGTTTGTCAGCGGAGTTCGTTCCAAAATTGCTGAATTTTGACCAAAAATACCGTCGAATGAGTTTCGCTCAGGAATTGTTGAGTGACGTCAATGGCCATCCAGATTTACTCAAAAAGGTCATAACTGGTGACGAATCACGGGTATAAGGTAATGACATCTTTTATGAGTATTTACCTGTTTGTATTGCAAATTTTTAATTTTGAATTTTGACATCGAAACCAAAGCCCAATCGTCACAACGGAAGAGCCAAGACCAAAAAAAGCACGTCAAGTTTGATGAAATGTCAAGGTTGCTCACTGTTTTATTCGATTACCGTAGCGCAGTAGTATTGTCTTGAATTTACGCACCGCTTGCTTAAAGCAATACGAAGAAAACGTCCGGTATTGTGGAAAAAATTCATGGCTTTTGCATCACCACCTGCTCACTCGTCATTGCTTGTTCGTAACTTTTTGGCCAAAAACAACACCGTAGTCAGGCTGCAGTCACCATATACACCAGATTTGCCCACCTGTGACTTTTTCTTGTCCTCAAATTGAAAAGACTCATGAAAGGACGGTGTTTGGCGACAATTGAGGAGATAAGAAAGGAATCGCTGAGAGAGCTCAAGGACAAATCAAAAAGTGCATATCAGAACTGTTTCGAGGATTGGAAAAAACGCTGACATAAGTGTATTATATATCTGAGTGGGACTACTTTGGAGGGAACGCATCATAAATTGATAAATGAATAAATATTTTTTGAGAAAAATAAAATTCACCTAAATTTCTGAACTGACACTGTCGAAGTATATAGGTGCCCATACTTGTTTGAGCATATAAAATTCATTATATTTTTTAATACTGACATAATAAACTGATAGCTGATCTGATAATACATAAAAAATCCAGTCCAGATTCCATTATGTTTCAGGGTATATTTGTTGACAATTTTCGTTTTTTAAAAACCAATTACAACAACTGCAATGATATCAAATAATAAATTTCAGACTACCTCCCTCCATTTCTCATTCGCCACTGCGACGAAATTCTTGATCCAATGTTTCGCTGAATTATTGAGGTTTCAATTACTGACCTTAGGGCTCACTTGATAGTCCGGTCAACAACTACCGACGCAATAAGAAGTGGGAAATAATGTTTTTGGCTTTCTACTACTCCATCTTGATACAAAAAAAAAGGATGAGGGAATCTTCCAAAGAAAGGAAGGAAGTAATCAATTTGAAAATAAGTAACTCTATACATGGATGTGCAGATCATGCAAAGAAGTAACTTTCAGCACAAACTGAAAGAAAGTCCTCCTGAAACAGCTACTTTCGTATAAACATTGAATTACACGAAAGAAAAAAAAATTATTTCGAAAAAAATACTTCTATATGAACACTGAATTATACATGAAATATTTTTCTCTACTCAGTTTGTATTTCAAACATTCGTTGTGGAATAAAAATCAGATATCATTCACATGAGTTCTACTTTAAATGAATGGTAACAAATTGCACTTACATGGAACACTGTCATCGTCACTGGTATACATCGATGTTTCGCCTCAAGACACTTGCCCTAAGGCTCTTCAGTATCAAATTGGATAACATTATAGAAAATACCTTCCTTTCTTTGGAAGATTCCCTCATCCTTGTTTTTTTTTTATTTTTTTTTGTATCAAGATGGAGTAGTAGAAAGCTAAAAACTTTCTTTCCCAAAAATTAATCCCTTCTGAAATATAACCCCTTCAATTCAAATAAAATTCCTCCTGGCTGGGATTAAATCAAATAGGTGAATGAATGTAATTACGATGTCATCGATGACATAAGCAGATCAAGCTTATTTCGTGACAATAAAAATCGTAAATTGTACTCACATGGAACACTGTCACCCTAACTGGTATACACCGGTGTTTCGCCTTAAAACACTTGCCCTAAGGCTCTTCAGTACCAAATTGGATAACATTATAGAAAATACACACACTTCATTCATGAATTACGATTTTGAATGTCACGGAATAAGCTTGATCTGCTTATGTCATCGATGACATCGTAATGACTGGGATTAAATCAAATAGGTGAATGAATGTCATTACCATGTCATCGATGACATAAGCAGATCAAGCTTATTCCGTGACATTCAAAATCGTAATTCATGAATGAAGTGTGTGTATTTTCTATAATGTTATCCAATTTGGTACTGAAGAGCCTTAGTGCAAGTGTTTTAAGGCAAAACACAGGTGTATACCAGTTAGGGTGACAGTGTTCTATGTGAGTACAATTTATTACCATTCATTCAAAGTAGAACTCATGTGAATGATATCTGATTTTTATTCCTCAACAAATGTTTGATATACAAACTGAATAGAGAAAAGTATCTTCTGTATAATTCAGTGTTCATATAGAAGTATTTGTTTCGAAAGAAATTTTTTCTTTCGTGTAATTCAATGTTTATATGAAAGTAGCTGTTTCAGGAGGACTTTCTTTCAGTTTGTGTCTGAAAGTGACTTCTTTGCATGATCTACACATCCATGTATAACGTTACTTATTTTCAAATTGATTACTTCCTTCCTTTCTTTGGAAGATTCCCTCATCCTTTTTTTGTATCAAGATGGAGTAGTAGAAAACCAAAAACTTTCTTTCCCAAAAATTAATCACTCCTAAAAATATAACCCCTTCAATTCAATAAGAAGTATTTTCACAAAAAAATCGAGAGTCTAAAGTAACATTGTGGATCATGCTCATGTCTTTCGGTATGTGTATTTGGCTTTCTTATTCTGTCTGAATTTTGCCAAATCAGTCTGAGATCTAGTAGTATTTCGAGGTACCCAAATATAGTCTCTGAGTCTCCCTTGGTAATTTCATCTGCCATTTCTGAGTTTGAGAGGTCCTAATTCCTCTATCTCAACTCTCTTGGTGTGCCTATTATTTACAATCAAAGAGGGCTTATGTTTTAAATCTTCTTCGGCGTTTTCACTACAATACTCCAATTCAATGACAATTTTCGTGGGCGAATCTCTTTCAATCCCATTAATTTTCCATCCGGACCCCAAGAAAAAATTTGCCAGAAAGAATGAGTAATACAACTCTGAGTTGTAAAGCAAACAAAGAATTCGTACGTAGAATGAAAATAAATTGATAATTGGGTCAAAAAGTGAAATGTAAAATATATACAAATAACAAAAATACAGAAAACATTATTTTCATTTTAGGCCAAAATAATTTATTCGCTTCACAAATGAGCGTTCGTATCTGTTTAGAATTTGTATTCTCATTGCTATTCATTTTTGCTAAAAAAAATTGTATTTCAACTTACTCACCCGAATATTTTGATTCGGTTATTTTTCGTATTTTCAGCATTTCATACATTCCAACACATTTTTCAAACGAGTCCGAACTTGTAACATTCGACATGAAATATATCAATAACTTCTCTAATTATAATTAGAGAAGAGATGATAACTTCACAGCATTGGTTAAAGAGCTTCTTCAAGCTTACCACCAACTTGGATGCAACATGTCCTTAAAAATTCATTTTCTTCACTCTCATCTTAATTTCTTCCCACAAAACTGTGGAGCTGTGAGTGACGAACATGGAGAAAGATTCCATCAAGACATTGCCCTAATGGAACAGAGATATCAGGGCCGTTGGAATGAAGCAATGCTTGCAGACTACTGCTGGTCTGTGTGTAGGGATGCTCCAGAAGTGTTTTATAAAAGACAAGCTAAACGACAGCGATCTTACAATGAATCGGATGGACTTAATTGAAATTTGGTGGTACAAACTTCTTTTATTTGTCGAAACACTAAGAATAATGTTTTTTTTCATTAATTTTGTACTTAAAATATTCTAAAAGAAACATAACAATATTGTTTTATGTACTTTCACTTTTCACGTATAGTATAACTACTCTTCAAGATTAAGTACTGTGTATCTCAAAAACCAGAGCTAATAAAAATTTTCCATTGTTATTTTCGTTTTTATCACCCCAAAATTAGTAGAAATTGACTAATTTAGTGTAGGAAACATTCAAAAAATATTTTTTTGTTGTGTTGTGTTATTAGGTTTTAATGTCATGTATTTTTGTAGCTCCATATCTGAATAAATATTTATTCTGCTGTGTCGTGGTATACTCGTATACTGATCGATAGAAACTCTGAGGAGTTTCACAGTAATGTGAATAATTTGACTGTTTCTGCTAACGCCACCATTAAGCCTGCAAGTAATTAGTTTGTTCCAAATAGACTTCTCAACGAGGGTAAAAATCAAAATCTTGTAATTTCCACAAATACAAATTTAACCTCAGGTAAATGTGTTGAGCTACTTGGGATCCATATAGACGACAAATTGAACTGATCATGTCATGTTGACAAACTGGCCAAGAAATTATCAAGTGTAATATTTATGGTTCGTAGACTAAAGGAATTCGCCGGTATCAGAGCGGTCAAATCTTCTTATTTCGGATTCTTCCAGCATAGTCACATGGTATACGGAATAGTATAGTGAGGGGATTCTAGTCAATCCAAAAAAAATTGTATTGCAGGAAAGAGTTATACGTTTGTTATCCAATGCCAACTTTAAAGATCATTTTCGCCCACTTTTTAATTATCTTCAAATTATGCCGCTTCCTTCAGGTTTTAAATACAAAACATAGATTGAAATTCATGAAAATAGATCAAATTACATTTTACAATCGCGACAACATGAATATCCAACGAGAACAGGAAATCTGATAAGAAATGAGAGAATGAGACCAAGCACCTCACAGAAAAATTAATTGAATTTGAAATTCTATATTGAATTACCATGACATATGAAACAACTCAGTTTCTACTGTTTCAAGCAAAAACTGAAGTAATTTTTTTTGAATCACTGTTTTTATTCTACAGATGAATATATGTTATATATGGCATTACAGATCAGCTGAATGGGAGGATCTTCAAGATCATTTACAAAATTTCCACTGGATACATGTTTGTTTCAGCTCTAAAGATCCATCAACTTGTGCTTCTGAAGTCATGGAAGTAATTTTATCATTCATTGATGCATATATTTCTTTTTCAATGAAACGACCTTTTAACGGCAAACCTTGGCTCAACAAAAATTGTGAGCAAGCTGTCGCTTCCAAAAATCTCGCCTACCGGCAGTGGCGCAAAAATCCCAGTGCCGCAAACCGAACTAGGTTTATTATTGCTCGCAACAGCTGCAAACTTTGGATGAATGGAAGCAAAGAACTTCACAATCGAAGAATTAGGGATAAACTGCTTGCTAATCCCAACGGGTCTAGATCCTTCTGGTCGGTAGCCAAAGCTATTGATCAGAACTTTATAAATCCAATATTCCAGCACTAACAAAAGCGGATGGTTCATTGCAACAACAGCCATAGAAAGAGCAAATCTACTAACTGAACAATTTGCGTCCCACTTCACAGTCGATATTCTGGAAAACGCACCACCCACTATTCCCACACTAGAATCCACAATGGCGAAAATTCCTTTTCGACAGCTTTTAGTCAGGCGAATTTTGTAACAGCTCAATATCAACAAGGCGTCTGGTCCTGATGAAGTGCCCGTCATCGTACTCAAAAAGTGCGCAAATGAACTATCACCAGTATTTTGCAGACTTATTAACCTGTCTAGTAAGATAGGGGTTTTTCCTTCAGCCTATTTCAATATGATTTTCGGAAACAGAGATCAACAGGCGACCTTCTATCATATGTCACCCATATTTGAAATAGCGCAATCGAGAAACATGGAGAATCAAGAGCTGTTGCGCTTGATATTTCTAAGGCCTTTGACCGTGTGTGGTATGAGGGTTTGCTTGCCAAACTTCGATGTTATGACTTGTTGTGTTGTTGTTGTGTATGGTTCTTCAGCTTCCTGAAAAAACGTTTCCTGCAAGTGACCATCGATAGATAACTCTCGAATACTTTCACCATCCACGCTGGAGATCCCCAGGGATCCATATTGTCTCCAACTCTCTTTTTATTGTATATCAACGACATATTGGACCAAAAAACCAAGAATCCAATATATTGCTTTGCTGACGACAGCACACTTGTCTCGTCATTCCATTTGGATTCCAGGACATCGGCTACGGAGGTATATCTTCACTGGCAGCAGGAGGTTGCACATCTTGATGAGGATCTAGAAGTGATTTCAAATGGGGGTGAAAGTAACCAGGATCAATTCAATGCCACAAAAATCCAGGCATCGGTTTTCTCCAAGAAGACAAATGTCTCCGAATCGGATATAATAATGTCAGCTCTCTTTAACCCCCAACAAATTTTGCTTCGAAAGCAGAGTTTGTTGGGGGTTAAAATGGACACCAATATGTCTTGGTACAATCATGTCGCTGGAATTGCAAACGCTGCTTCTCAAAAGCGTGGAACACTGTTCCGAATCAGAAAACTGTACACACCTCAGCAACTTTTGATGCTTTATAAAGCTCAGATCAGACCTTCTTTGAAGTATTGTTCTCAT
The DNA here is from genome assembly GCF_025532065.1 of Leptinotarsa decemlineata. Taxonomy (NCBI): domain Eukaryota; kingdom Metazoa; phylum Arthropoda; class Insecta; order Coleoptera; family Chrysomelidae; genus Leptinotarsa; species Leptinotarsa decemlineata. The sequence goes on from NW_027412587.1 coordinate 6,356,659, forward strand.
ATATGGAGCTCTCCCCCAAACATACCCTGAAGTTGCTGGATTCCATCCAGAAAAGGACCATCCGCCTGATTGGGGACGCGAACGGACGCGACGGACTGTAGCAGATGTTCAACTTAGTTCACCTCGAACTTCATTGTTCAGGAACTCTTTCTTCTGGAGAACTGCGTTTATGTGGAATACACTTCCTGAGAACGTTTTCCCAAATGGATTCGATCTTCAGCGATTCAAATCTGGAGTGAATCGCTACTTTTGCACAGGCACCGATCGGAGAGCGCCTGTCCTTAAAAAAAAAACAACATAGATAATTCGTGTGACTTCGAGTGACGATTGTTCTCATTCTTATCATTACTAATGTTTCAACAAAAAATGCCAGAGAAATAACAAAGCAAAAGTGCATATAGACAGAAACAATGATATCTGGTTGACCTTATAAGATGAAGTTGATTCAGATAGAGTAGACTGATTGAGTATTCTTGATAAGATAAATCTAAATCTAAGGATATAATTGAATCAGTCAAATACTAGGAAACAAATCAGGCCATAAAAACAAATTCTCTCGAATTCGCATTTATTTCTCAAAGAGAAATTAATTTGGCCAAAAATAGATCAGACAAAAAATAAATGCTTACCTGAGGAATTGTCCTGGAATGGTACTGCCTGAATGCCACAAAGCAATCAACTTTAACTCTCCTGTCCACTTCAAACGTCCTAGTACTAAGGATAATCCCACCGCAACAACAGGTAGCTCGAGAAATGTATTTAACAGGAATAAAACACCAATTATCTGGTATCTGTAATTTTACTAAGCGTAGATACTGATTCTTTTTCTTTTTTCATCTTCTGGTACTCGTCAAAGTTTGAGAAGTGCCAGAAGATGACAGTAGTACCAACTGTCGAAAGCGCTCGCAGATAATTAATAGAAGATATAAAGCTTCAAATCCTTTTTGTAGAATTTAATATTGATATATATATATATATATATATATATATATATATATATATATATATATATATATATATATATATATATATAAATCAAAAGGAGGAAATTCGTGGACATGACACTCAAGAAATATGGAGGCAAACCGCGGACACGTGTTTCTGGCTATTGGCCTCATCAGCCAATTGCAAAGGTGGACAACAACTGGTTACCAAAAATGGAAAAAAAAACATCACATATACACGGTGTCACCAACAGGAGCCAACCGCACATTTGTGGTTTCAATTAGAAGACCCAGCATTCCCAGGCATCATCTAACATCACCACGTAGGCAGCTATAGCTACCTGCGTGACTTCCGGGTCCAGGATATAGATACAGAGATATAGATATTATTGAGTGTGTATGATATAAATCAAAAGGAGGAAATTCGTGGACATGACACTCAAGAAATATGGAGGCAAACCGCGGACACGTGTTTCTGGCTATTGGCCTCATCAGCGCGGTGCAGCCAATTGCAAAGGTGGACAACAACTGGTTACCAAAAATGGAAAAAAAAAACATCACATATACACGGTGTCACCAACAGGAACCAACCGCACATTTGTGGTTTCAATTAGAAGACCCAGCATTCCCAGGCATCATCTAACATCACCACGTAGGCAGCTATAGCTACCTGCGTGACTTCCGGGTCCAGGATATAGATACAGAGATATAGATATTATTGAGTGTGTATGATATAAATCAAAAGGAGGAAATTCGTGGACATGACACTCAAGAAATATGGAGGCAAACCGCGGACACGTGTTTCTGGCTATTGGCCTCATCAGCGCGGTGCAGCCAATTGCAAAGGTGGACAACAACTGGTTACCAAAAATGGAAAAAAAAAACATCACATATACACGGTGTCACCAACAGGAGCCAACCGCACATTTGTGGTTTCAATTAGAAGACCCAGCATTCCCAGGCATCATCTAACATCACCACGTAGGCAGCTATTGCTACCTGCGTGACTTCCGGGTCCAGGATATAGATACAGAGATATAGATATTATTGAGTGTGTATGATATAAATCAAAAGGAGAAAATTCGTGGACATGACACTCAAGAAATATGGAGGCAAACCGCGGACACGTGTTTCTGGCTATTGGCCTCATCAGCGCGGTGCAGCCAATTGCAAAGGTGGACAACAACTGGTTACCAAAAATGGAAAAAAAACATCACATATACACGGTGTCACCAAAAGGAGCCAACCGCACATTTGTGGTTTCAATTAGAAGACCCAGCATTCCCAGGCATCATCTAACATCACCACGTAGGCAGCTATAGCTACCTGCGTGACTTCCGGGTCCAGGATATAGATACAGATATATAGATATTATTGAGTGTGTATGATATAAATCAAAAGGAGGAAATTCGTGGACATGACACTCAAGAAATATGGAGGCAAACCGCGGACACGTGTTTCTGGCTATTGGCCTCATCAGCGCGGTGCAGCCAATTGCAAAGGTGGACAACAACTGGTTACCAAAAATGGAAAAAAAAAACATCACATATACACGGTGTCACCAACAGGAGCCAACCGCACATTTGTGGTTTCAATTAGAAGACCCAGCATTCCCAGGCATCATCTAACATCACCACGTAGGCAGCTATAGCTACCTGCGTGACTTCCGGGTCCAGGATATAGATACAGATATATAGATATTATTGAGTGTGTATGATATAAATCAAAAGGAGGAAATTCGTGGACATGACACTCAAGAAATATGGAGGCAAACCGCGGACACGTGTTTCTGGCTATTGGCCTCATCAGCGCGGTGCAGCCAATTGCAAAGGTGGACAACAACTGGTTACCAAAAATGGAAAAAAAAAAACATCACATATACACGGTGTCACCAACAGGAGCCAACCGCACATTTGTGGTTTCAATTAGAAGACCCAGCATTCCCAGGCATCATCTAACATCACCACGTAGGCAGCTATAGCTACCTGCGTGACTTCCGGGTCCAGGATATAGATACAGATATATAGATATTATTGAGTGTGTATGATATAAATCAAAAGGAGGAAATTCGTGGACATGACACTCAAGAAATATGGAGGCAAACCGCGGACACGTGTTTCTGGCTATTGGCCTCATCAGCGCGGTGCAGCCAATTGCAAAGGTGGACAACAACTGGTTACCAAAAATGGAAAAAAAAAAACATCACATATACACGGTGTCACCAACAGGAGCCAACCGCACATTTGTGGTTTCAATTAGAAGACCCAGCATTCCCAGGCATCATCTAACATCACCACGTAGGCAGCTATAGCTACCTGCGTGACTTCCGGGTCCAGGATATAGATACAGATATATAGATATTATTGAGTGTGTATGATATAAATCAAAAGGAGGAAATTCGTGGACATGACACTCAAAAAATATGGAGGCAAACCGCGGACACGTGTTTCTGGCTATTGGCCTCATCAGCGCGGTGCAGCCAATTGCAAAGGTGGACAACAACTGGTTACCAAAAATGGAAAAAAAAACATCACATATACACGGTGTCACCAACAGGAGCCAACCGCACATTTGTGGTTTCAATTAGAAGACCCAGCATTCCCAGGCATCATCTAACATCACCACGTAGGCAGCTATAGCTACCTGCGTGACTTCCGGGACCAGGATATAGATACAGATATATAGATATTATTGAGTGTGTATGATATAAATCAAAAGGAGGAAATTCGTGGACATGACACTCAAGAAATATGGAGGCAAACCGCGGACACGTGTTTCTGGCTATTGGCCTCATCAGCGCGGTGCAGCCAATTGCAAAGGTGGACAACAACTGGTTACCAAAAATGGAAAAAAAAAACATCACATATACACGGTGTCACCAACAGGAGCCAACCGCACATTTGTGGTTTCAATTAGAAGACCCAGCATTCCCAGGCATCATCTAACATCACCACGTAGGCAGCTATAGCTACCTGCGTGACTTCCGGGTCCAGGATATAGATACAGATATATAGATATTATTGAGTGTGTATGATATAAATCAAAAGGAGGAAATTCGTGGACATGACACTCAAGAAATATGGAGGCAAACCGCGGACACGTGTTTCTGGCTATTGGCCTCATCAGCGCGGTGCAGCCAATTGCAAAGGTGGACAACAACTGGTTACCAAAAATGGAAAAAAAAACATCACATATACACGGTGTCACCAACAGGAGCCAACCGCACATTTGTGGTTTCAATTAGAAGACCCAGCATTCCCAGGCATCATCTAACATCACCACGTAGGCAGCTATAGCTACCTGCGTGACTTCCGGGTCCAGGATATAGATACAGATATATAGATATTATTGAGTGTGTATGATATAAATCAAAAGGAGGAAATTCGTGGACATGACACTCAAGAAATATGGAGGCAAACCGCGGACACGTGTTTCTGGCTATTGGCCTCATCAGCGCGGTGCAGCCAATTGCAAAGGTGGACAACAACTGGTTACCAAAAATGGAAAAAAAAAAACATCACATATACACGGTGTCACCAACAGGAGCCAACCGCACATTTGTGGTTTCAATTAGAAGACCCAGCATTCCCAGGCATCATCTAACATCACCACGTAGGCAGCTATAGCTACCTGCGTGACTTCCGGGTCCAGGATATAGATACAGATATATAGATATTATTGAGTGTGTATGATATAAATCAAAAGGAGGAAATTCGTGGACATGACACTCAAGAAATATGGAGGCAAACCGCGGACACGTGTTTCTGGCTATTGGCCTCATCAGCGCGGTGCAGCCAATTGCAAAGGTGGACAACAACTGGTTACCAAAAATGGAAAAAAAAACATCACATATACACGGTGTCACCAACAGGAGCCAACCGCACATTTGTGGTTTCAATTAGAAGACCCAGCATTCCCAGGCATCATCTAACATCACCACGTAGGCAGCTATAGCTACCTGCGTGACTTCCGGGACCAGGATATAGATACAGATATATAGATATTATTGAGTGTGTATGATATAAATCAAAAGGAGGAAATTCGTGGACATGACACTCAAGAAATATGGAGGCAAACCGCGGACACGTGTTTCTGGCTATTGGCCTCATCAGCGCGGTGCAGCCAATTGCAAAGGTGGACAACAACTGGTTACCAAAAATGGAAAAAAAAAACATCACATATACACGGTGTCACCAACAGGAGCCAACCGCACATTTGTGGTTTCAATTAGAAGACCCAGCATTCCCAGGCATCATCTAACATCACCACGTAGGCAGCTATAGCTACCTGCGTGACTTCCGGGTCCAGGATATAGATACAGATATATAGATATTATTGAGTGTGTATGATATAAATCAAAAGGAGGAAATTCGTGGACATGACACTCAAGAAATATGGAGGCAAACCGCGGACACGTGTTTCTGGCTATTGGCCTCATCAGCGCGGTGCAGCCAATTGCAAAGGTGGACAACAACTGGTTACCAAAAATGGAAAAAAAAACATCACATATACACGGTGTCACCAACAGGAGCCAACCGCACATTTGTGGTTTCAATTAGAAGACCCAGCATTCCCAGGCATCATCTAACATCACCACGTAGGCAGCTATAGCTACCTGCGTGACTTCCGGGTCCAGGATATAGATACAGATATATAGATATTATTGAGTGTGTATGATATAAATCAAAAGGAGGAAATTCGTGGACATGACACTCAAGAAATATGGAGGCAAACCGCGGACACGTGTTTCTGGCTATTGGCCTCATCAGCGCGGTGCAGCCAATTGCAAAGGTGGACAACAACTGGTTACCAAAAATGGAAAAAAAAAACATCACATATACACGGTGTCACCAACAGGAGCCAACCGCACATTTGTGGTTTCAATTAGAAGACCCAGCATTCCCAGGCATCATCTAACATCACCACGTAGGCAGCTATAGCTACCTGCGTGACTTCCGGGTCCAGGATATAGATACAGATATATAGATATTATTGAGTGTGTATGATATAAATCAAAAGGAGGAAATTCGTGGACATGACACTCAAGAAATATGGAGGCAAACCGCGGACACGTGTTTCTGGCTATTGGCCTCATCAGCGCGGTGCAGCCAATTGCAAAGGTGGACAACAACTGGTTACCAAAAATGGAAAAAAAAAACATCACATATACACGGTGTCACCAACAGGAGCCAACCGCACATTTGTGGTTTCAATTAGAAGACCCAGCATTCCCAGACATCATCTTGCCAACCGAGTAACATCTTTCCAAGCACTTAGGTAGCTTTGTCACCGACAGAACCTTCGCAAATCACCTTCGACTTTATCGAATCCCGAGAATCCACTTTTCATGCCGACGTTAGCAAAAGTGCACTGGTTCAAATGGTCCATATTCATAGGTACCGTCTGACACTGTGCTGTAAACTGATGGAATAGCGAAATAGAGACACAGAAACTTCCCAGGCACGTTTGGATAAGTTGATGCTGGCAAGCGCTGACCGGCAACACACTCACTTGGCCAGTCCGTCACCGCACGTATCGTTATTTGCCAGACAGGATCGGATAACTGGATTCCTTTCCGGCGGCGAACGTTCTAGCTAGGCTGTCCCGTACCGGGCTAGTGGGCGTTTGTCCATTCATTTTCTTTGTTCCAATCCTATCCGTATTTTGACGGGACGGGCCGTGCTGTGCTGTGCCGGACAAGTGGGTAACAAACGTAAGGAATATTTTGAATTGAAAATGAAATAGAAAATGGAAACCCCTTCCCAATAAGGGATCGCTGGATCCCCATCTATATAAAAGTTGGCGGTGATAACCCCGCTTAGAGAGTTGGAGATTTTTTAATAGTTTGTGGGTTGAATTTCGCCTCCTTACAAACAAACTCAACATTCTTTTGGAGTTTTGAGCAGTTTTGAGCCAGTTTACCTTCTTGGTAGGTACGTTTTCGATTCCCACTCTGTATACACCACTACCTGAATCTGCTTCAGCAGGAGTTTGATGAAAATTATACAGGGAGTCGTTCCTTTTGCGGAAGTCGTGTAGCGAAGAAGAATAATTCATTATAATTTTCTCAAAACAGTCTAGGAAACTTTGCCCACTTTCCCTTTTGTCTCATCATTTGAAGTTGGCGGAGACAAATATTCTTGAGTGAAACAAGTGATTACTGGTGAGTACGAAAACCGTTCGAGTCACTCATTCCCATTTGCATTCGCACCCCTAAATTCCGCAGACGATATTGCATTTATAATAATCCTAAATACATCCCGGATTGTCGCGCTGGCGAACTACAATCTGGAATTATCGCCGCATTTAACCCGAAAATGATGCGAATTAATTAAAGACTTGCCATTAGACGAAAGAGCGCCGCCTCTTGAAAAGGTGCTAATTATTGTGAATGTTTCAACTTCTAAAGGGTAAGAGATCGGAGGAAATAGTCCAGAGCAAAGGTATATATACTGGATGACAACGAAATCAGTTTAAACGACGCCATTCCATTTTTTTCGGATAAGTAATTTGGAAATCGAAACGAAGACAGCCAATATTTCTAATGAAAAAACATTGCAAATAATGTTCAACGCGAAATGAATGCAATTAAAAAGTTTTAAATAGAACCCTGCTCCCAAAAACAAACACTTTTACTATAACCAGAAGGGGAAACTGAGACTGTTTGTGACATTTTTCATCCGTGTGACTTTCAGTATTCGAATTCTGAAATCATTCCGCTCACCTGGATATTGAAAGTGTTTAAGCTTCTTTCAGAGGCTGGTTCAATTGATAGAAATTTGTTGAGAATCCATAAAACATAAATCTTTAGTTTCTCCAAAAATCAGATCATGAAACAAAGCAATCACTCTCGTAATTCAAACAAATGCCAAGTGTCAAAATGAAACATTTTTCACTATAGATGGAATATTGTGTATAGATTTTACATATAGTAAGGGGACATACTAGAAGACTGGCTGTTAATTAAATTATCTAAAAGAACAATTCATTCAAGTCAGTTTTAACTCACCTACACTGTTGGTTAATGGACTGACACCTATCAGAAAACAACTACTTCCCTGGCTGATACCACAAAGGGCATTGGATTATATGCGACAGGTGCAGGATTCTTTACAAAAGTAATTCCTGCAGATGCTTTTGGCGACACAACTCCAATTATTGGAATGGGCACACTTGCAGACCGGTTTCGGGCTATTTCGTCTCTCGTTAGTGCAAGGTAGTGTCAATCATAAACATGATGTCGATGATTTTCAATAATTGAAAATCGAGTTCCTTTCAGAGTATATATAACTGAAACAAAAAATGTGTGTTTACTTATGTGCGCATGTAGGAAGTTATATTTCGTTTTTTTATTTTTTCCCGCTGTGATTTATTTGATTCAAGTTTATTCATGTATTTCATATTCCATTTGTTAAAAATTATTTCAATACCATCGGTATGTTGTACTGTGTATGGGACAAGACGATAAATTTTGTCATTTGAAATTTTAAGATTGCTCAGAAAAAATCGTTAGATTTAATTGAATATTTTTAATAATTTAATTTCCCTGGACTTCAATACTTATTATTTGTATTTATTATTAATTTATTGATTTGTCTGTATACTTATTATATAGGGCGTTCCAACGAAAACTTGACCCCCCCTGTAAGTCAGAAACGGACTTGTAATCGAGAATTTCAAAGAACACGTCAATTTTTATTCCTAGTTTCATACAATAATACAGTCTACTTTCGTTCCTTACATTATTGAAGATGTCCGGAGTCAGAAATTGAAATGGACGACACTGTTAGTTCTTTCTGCACTGGTAGGTTTTCTTGAAACTAGTTGTCGCAGAACAAAAAGTAGATAAGAATAGAAATTGTTGTAACCTATTATCAAAATCGTAAATGTGCTAAAGCTGCTGAAAGCATTTATAATACGAATCATCCAGACCACAACGTGAGCCATCAATATGTTAAACAGAAGACCTGCGACTGATAATTGTTCGGGAATGCCGATTTCTGACTCCGGACATCTTCAATGTTCTTCAGTGTTCTTTGAAATTTTCGATTACATGTCCGTTTCTGATTCATACAAGTTTTCGTTGAAACGGCCTATATATTGAATAATTTCAGTTTATGATGTGAATAAGTAATACATACCTATCAACTAATCTCAAATTCTACAAACGTACTCAAAGTAATATGTAAAAACCACTTTAATCACTTTTAATCACAGTAAATTATCTTTAAATCAATAAATTGTTAATGTAAACATGATATATTACTTAGAACAATATATACAGGCTGATTCACGGTGGATGGCACATTAGACGTTTCTGGTGAACCAGACAACGGATCACTTTGAAAATTTAATGGAGGGCATATTCGGACATTCTCTAGCCAATTAAAATATTTTCGACAATGCGGTGTTGCCGCTTCTATTAGAAAGCAGTAGCAACTTTGATTTTTCAAATAGAACACTCTGTATATAATATTATTTTTGGAATCTCCAACAATCGCCCGACAACTTTTCTTGATATTTCCCTATACCTATCTGTTACCGTTTTCGAAATGAAAATTAATTTCAATTTTTTTCTTCGAAAATCATGACTTCTAAAAATGCCGATATCTTTTAGTTAAGAAGTACTATGATATCAAAATTTGGTTTGGAGTTAGGTGATACTTGGACACTTCCCACACGTCAGCCTAATCTCTGTTACTTCAATACAGGATGGTAAAAAAATACAGTTTTTTCGTTTGCTTGAAAAAGTTGCTGAAATTTGATTATTTTAAATGGAACACCCTGTATATTATTGAAAATTCGGAAAACTGCTGAAATTTGCTTCCTTTCTATGTATATCACACCTATACCTAACTAGTCAAGTTTCGGACTTATGAACATTTATTTGTGAAAATGTCCCTTCAGAATGGTATTTCCATTCGGTATTTGGTAAGCAGGCCATGATTACTATTTGACAGTAGCGTTGTGACATTCTCCTGATAATATCGACATTTTCGTCACTTCAAAAGTGCAAATACCTTCAAAACGATGGAACAAAACTATTCAAACGAAGTTCTTATGAATTTGTTTATTATTTTTGGACAGTGTGACAAAATTATCAGCAGAACATGTAGAAAGTTCAATGAAATGTATCCGAATCTACCGCCAATGAACCTCAAGAAATTTATACGAATTCAGAACAATTTCAATGCATTTGGATCAACTTTAAAAGCACCAAGAAACTTGCCTCGACCCGTAACTTTCGAAGACAACCAGATTAATGTCTTAGCATATTTTCACGCATTTCCCGAGTCATCGATAAGAAGTGCTGAAGAAGATTTGGGTATAAAATATTCATCGGTTCAAAGAATCTTGCGAAGACATAAAATGCATGATTATAAATTCACCAAAATTCAAGCAATGAAACCTCAAGATCCTCAACAGAGAGTAGAATTTTGTGAAATGTTGTTGACACGCATTCAAGAAGATCCACTTTTTTTAAATAAAATTATTTGGACTGATGAATCGAAATTTTCGAGAGAAGGGATTTTCAATAGAAAAAATCGTCATTATTGGTCCAGTGAAAATCCTCACGTCACAAAAGGAACCGGATTTCAAGAAAAATTTAGTTTTTATGTCTTCTGCATTTTGATGGACAACAAATTGAGGTACGTGATATACGAGGAGTCATTAACATCCAGAAGCTACCTGAATATTTTGGAGAATACTGTAGACAGTTTCGTGCATAATCTGCCACTCGAAGATTATCGAAACTGTTGGTACCAACTAGACGGAGCTCCTGCACATTGCACAAGAGAAGTGAGCGCAGAACTGGATAGACTATTTGACGATCGGTGGATGAGGCGCTTGGGACCATGGAATTGGCCAGCGAGATCACCCGATCTTAATCCATTAGATTTTTATTTGTGGGGAATGTTTAAAGAAAAAGTTTACAAAATACCCGTGCGTTCGAGAGATGAATTGTTAGAAAGGATTGCTCAAACATTTGAAGATTTGGATCCCAATGAAATCAGATCTGCCACCACGAAAGCAGTCAACACCCGCATTTTAAAGTGCTTGGAAGTGAACGGCCAGCGATTCGAACATATTTTGAAATATTCCACATGATTGTTTTACTTTTTATAATTATTCATATCAATATTTCCAATTTCAAGTTTCTTGGTGCTTTTTTAAAGTTTATCCAAACATATTGAAATTGTTCTGAATTCGTATAAATTTCTTGAGGTTCATTGGCGGTAGATTCGGATACATTTCATTGAACTTTCTACATGTTCTGCTGATAATTTTGTCACACTGTCCAAAAATAATAAACAAATTCATAAGAACTTCGTTTGAATAGTTTTGTTCCATCGTTTTGAAGGTATTTGCAACTTCTGAAGTGACGAAAATGTCGATATTATTAGGAGAATGTCACAACGCTACTGTCAAATAGTAATCATGGCCTGCTTACCAAATACCGAATGGAAATACCATTCTGAAGGGACATTTTCACAAATAAATGTTCATAAGTCCGAAACTTGACTAGTTAGGTATAGGTATGATATACATAGAAAGAAAGCAAATTTCAGCAGCTTTCCGAATTTTTAATAATATACAGGGTGTTCTATTTAAAATAATCAAATTTCAGCAACTTTTTCAAGCAAACGAAAAAACTGTATTTTTTACCACCCTGTATTGAAGTAACGGAGATTAGGCTGACGTGTGGGAAGTGTCCAAGTATCACCTAACTTCAAACCAAATTTCGATATGATAGTACTTCTTAACTAAAAGATATCGGCATTTTTAGAAGTCATGATTTTCGAAGAAAAAAATTGAAATTAATTTTTATTTCGAAAACGGTAACAGATAGGTATAGGAAAATATCAAGAAAAGTTGTCGGGCAATTGTGGAGATTCCAAAAATAATATTATATACAGAGTGTTCCATTTGAAAAATCAAAGTTGCTACTGCTTTCTAATAGAAGCGGCAACACCGCATTGTCGAAAATATTTTAGTTGGCTAGAGAATGTCCGAATATGCCCTCCATTAAATTTTCAAAGTGATCCGTTGTCTGGTTCACCAGAAACGTCTAATGTGCCATCCACCGTGAATCAGCCTGTATATTTATGTATATTTGTATATATTTTATTTGTACTGATACAAAACACGTGTTGAAGTTACAAAAACAATTGAATGAATATCATGAATAGGTACAGTCTAGTTCTCACGCAAACATACTTAGATATCTTTACTTTTACTCTGTTGGTAACTTTTAATTTTTAAACTGGAATGTTGACTAGCTAGCTTCATGGACTTCCCGTCCGATCGCGACAGAGGACGGTAGTTGCGATAACGACCGTTCTCAAAGATGGCACGTGGATGTCATGGTCGGATTGGAGTCTGAAAGTGAGGTGTTTTTTCAAAATTTAATGTCAAGTTGGAATAAATATTGGAGTGAAAAACATTTTCAGAGAATTGGCGGCCCCCAATGCTAATAACTAGACTGGATGTCGACGGATTCGACGAGGTCGTCAGTGCGTTATTTCTGAAAGTTATATTAAGAGAACTGGCAGCTCCTAGTAAAAAAAGGTTTTTGTAAAAGAAAACGCGATTGAAAAAACTTAGGGTGGTAGCATTCCTCGAGGAAGACAGCTGCGCCCCTTGAAGAAGCTTCTGTTCACTATGGACAGGAGGAGTCTGGCCAAATGCGCTCGATTGAGAAGCAACGACCATACTAATTGAAGAAGAAAAAGAAGCTAACTTCAGGGTGTCGGTTTTTTGTTATGGGGTATACACGCATCGTGAAAATTTACTCTCATTATTTTTCCCTAACGGGCCAAAAGAAGGGTCACTGCAAAAACGAAAATGTTAGTTACAAGCGTATTTGACAGTTGCATGTATGAGCTTTTTTCACAATACCACTAGCGCCATTGGCTTGCGCGTCATGCTGGTCGATGATGTCATGATTACTTTTCTCTTTCTGATGTCAATATAACGGTTTTATAAACAACAGTTACCATTGTGACTACCTACCCTTGTCACAACTAGCCTAAGTCTCCACAACTTCCATACTCTTCTCAAAACGCGTTTCACTCACCAAGCTGGCGTCACTAGGAGGTGAAGAAGTTTTCATCTCCTGAAGACTACAACTTTGTGGTGGTTGGTGAAATACGGGTCGAGATTGATATACATAACCAATTGACAATTGAGGAGAAAGCAATACTAGCACAGATAGTACCGGTTTTCCTTCAGGGAGGATTTTTCCCTTCACTGTTATGGAACTGTAATGTAAGAGATGAAGTTTTCGAGATCATAATTGGCAATGGGTTAAGAATACGATTAACCGTTGAATTAAAATATGATAAAGAAACAAAAGTAGTAGTTACTAAGAGTACTACTATAGAGGGACTACTACTACAGGGAGTGAAAAGGTTCAATTATCGTGAAAGGTTGAAAATATGGGAATCATACGAGATATCAGAAAACGTTGAACTGAAACCAGACATGATGAATTAATTAGCTTTAGATAATGCTGGTTGAACACGTGATAACATATGCTTGTTCAGGAATGACAGGAGCAAAAAGGATCAAACCACAACAGCAGCATTGAAGGTACCCTTCAATTTCCTCCCCTTACATCCTCTTGAGTCAAACATTTGAATATCACTCTTATTAGAAGCATTTTAGAATATGCTTTCATTTTCTGGTGTCCTCAGTATAACTGTCATAAGTATAGCATTGAGAGAGTTCAAAACAAGTTCCTGAGATATCTTCACTTCAAAGAAACAGGTAACTATGACCTTGATATTTCCAAAGTAGTGCTACTTGAAAAGTACAATATACAAACCCCTCGAGAAAAGAAGAGTATTTGCATACGTTATATACTTGTACAAGATGATACATAGTGTTCTATCAAAAATCCATTTCAATGTACCTGCTTATGAAACTAGACCGTTTTGCACATTTCATTTTGAATCGGCAAGAACACATTATTTTCAAAATGCTCCACTGAAAGCTATATGCAATTCTTATAATAATGTACAAAACGAATGTGATATCTTTTTCCAAAATCTTATTAGTTTTAGAAATAGGTTGTATGAAATTGTATAACTCCTGTTGGCTATTGTTTTTCATAACTTTTTTGTCATTTTGTTGTACGTACAAATCTATTTGTGATATTACCTTTCCTACTCTGTAACTGGGTCTGTAGAATTTGTAAAATTAATAAATAAATAACGGCGGAGGCAAGAGTGGGCTACTCCAAACTGGAAAATTCACCGAGTTGTAAGGGATCGGGCAAAATTGAAATTTAGGAATATGTAGAGGACCATATGTATGCGGACCATATAACAACGAAGTACTTTTTCCACGAAAAATTGATGAACAATCACCCAAAAGCATACCTGACAGAAACATGGTATACTGACGAGATGATAATCAAATATAGGACGGGAGCTGGAAGATAAATTACTACAGTTTCCCTCTTGGTTGATTCACATATGTCTTCCAGGTAGAAGTGTGAATATTATTCTGTCAAAACAAAATATTTTTACTGGTAGACCGTATTCGCGGCAATGATGAAACCAAGAGTAAACATTGAGATGAGTATGGGAATGCCGTGAATAACTGAGTGGCAGGCGAGTCAATAATTACAGAAAACAGAACCACCAATTAGGGAGAATAGAAAACATAGAGGATATATAGACCTGAAAGAACATATGAGAAAGCTTTTTTCAAGGGATCTTTGGTAAAAATCACTGCTTTGACGGAACAGAGATCAGCTCAAATTGAAAAAGAAAAAGTTACCCACGAAGTTGATGATGATAATGAAAATGGACTTGTTTTTCTTGAATATACAGAATTCATTGTCATTGTTGATGACGTTACATTGCATTGCACTGTTGCTTTTCGGCAAATAGCAACGCATCAACAAGAAAGGCGGGTTTCCTGAGTGAACACATACAACTTACGAACTAGAAATCACTAGTCATCGGTAAACCATTAAGATGAATAAAACTCTGAAGAAGCCAGCCACTCATGCTGGCGAAACGTTAGAATACAGTTCCAAACCACGACGGCCTTCAAACGCGAATGAAGATCGTAGCAATGAAAATCTCGGACGCGAAAGTCTTGATCAATTTATACAAAATTCAGATGAAAAAAAATTAGACTAGTAGATATGACACGCCTCAAAAATGGAAAAAAGGGGAGCACACGTTCAAACGCTTAAACAGATATTTGGTGAAAATTTGGGGATGCTAAAGGTGTTTATTATTATTTTTTTTCACCGTAGTGTGCGCTGGTCAGGCCCTACCCCCGAAGACCCGATACATTCGGTAGGGCGCGCCAGCATTATCAACCAATGACCACTCCCCACACCGTAGGGCTGCATCTGTGCGGCTAAGATTTCTGCCTTAGTGCGGCAAGCCGGTATGATTTTAAGATTCGAGAGTAGAGAGGACATCATTCCACCAAGGACTTCAATATAATCAGAACAACCATCTTGACAGAGTGATCTGGATAGAGTCTGCGGAGTTCGAAGAGAAAATCTCGATATTTTATCCATTTTTCCTCCTCTTTTCTGACGATATTCGTCTCGACAGGAGCTGAAAACTCCACGACAAATATCGTTATGCTCTGGTTGTCGAAAAGGACCACATCAGGCTGGTTTATTAGCTTGTATGAGCCTGAGGATGGGAAACGAATAGTTCCAATAAATTCGGCACTTTTCGTTCCCCAAAACGGATTCAATATTCCCCGCAGCGTAGGGCAACACTGGTGTCTCGTCAATACCGTAAGAGTGCCGTAGATGATAACATAACACTATTAGGGCCGCGTTATGTCGATGGATATAGACCGAGACCGCATATGCTGGACATGCTGACAGCAAGTGCATTAAGGTCTTCAGCGCCTCGCGGTAGGCCCTGAACCTTGTATCAGGAACATCTATACCCATCACGCGACTGCGGTAGACTAAGGTGTTGAAGACACCATCCTGGCAAGCCATGATGAACCCCTCAGTTTCCGATTTCAGCCCACTCGTCCTGAGACAAGCGAACGTCAGGCGCTTTGATAAGCAAAGGTCTCCAATGTTATTGGAGAAGACCCCATGCATTGGCTTAACCTTGTGTATCCGTAGAAGTAATGTGATCTCTGCGGCTTTTATCTGAGCTTATTGCTGAACGGGTTCCAACTCGGTGACAGAATTGTGGTCACCTCGTTCAGAGTCGAAAACTATACCAAGTTCATCAGCTGCTCGGACAGCTGCCCTAAAGAGAAATGCTCCAATTCCTGCTCTCTCATGGTCACGAACCATGCAGAGAAGGGGATCCGAACTCCTGACGACTTTACAGGCTGTATCCAGTACCATTCTGTCATGTAGACACTCCAAACTCAAAAGTCCAAGGCCTCCCTGTTGTCGGGGGAAGTACAACCGTGGAACGGACGATTTGGAATTCAAACTCCTATAGAGATGCATCATTTTTCGGGTCTTCACGTCGAGTTGATACAGCTCCTCCCGAGTTCACTTCATTACTCCAAACGAGTAGAGTGAGATTGGAACGGCAAGCATATTTGTTGCAGCAACTTTGTTCTTCCCCGACAGTTCCGATGACCAGATCTGTCAAAGTTTGTACTGATACTTGCCGCGGATGGTGTAGGATGCTTCCATATACGAGCTGCACATACTCTCCGTAGTCCCCGCATCGTCCTCTTTTGAAATAGACCATTGCACACTTGTCTATTCTGAATTTCATACCGATAGCATGCGTGTACTCTTTCACCACCCTCAAGAACTGATGAAGATCCTTCTCTACAGAAGCATAAAGTTCAAGATCATCCATATAAAACAAATGGGTGATCTTGTGTCTCAGGTTTCCGGGGGTGCCACAGTTACACTCAGGAGTATTTCTGAGCGCAACAGATAATGGCAAAAGTGAGATACAGAAGAGAAGGGGACTGAGGGAATCATCCTGAAATACACCCCTTCCGAAAGTGACCCAACCTGTTTGGACTCTTGCTTGACCAGATGTTATGGTGAAGCGAGTTCGCCAAAGTTTTATCAGTTGTTCAATGCATCTCACTATTTTATCGGGTACCGCAAGGCATCTGAGCAAATGCAAGATAAGGTCATGCGAAATTGTATCAAATGCCTCACGGTAAACGTTCTGTTTGCTCTGTTGGCAAAAAAGCAAGCCAAGAGAAAGAAAGAGAGAGAGAGAGAGAGAAAGAGAGAGAGAGAATGTGTTTATTATTCAATATACAGGACCTTATTGACAAACACTGATGAAAAGAGAACATGTAAATAACTACATCCAGATAAGTATACAATTACATAATTACATGAAAATAATACATATAAATGATCACACCTAGGTAAAAGTACACATATATTATTACACATAAGCACCGTCAATTTCATATCGTTTCCTCATTAAAATATTCTGTCAGATTGTAATAGGCTTTAGATGCCAGCCTTTCATGTTACTTTTTCCTAAAAGTTTTATGAGACTCCATGCTTTTTATATCTTGAGAAAGTTTATTATACATTTTAACACCGACGTAAATTATTGAGTCTTTGATCAATTTGGATTTAGGGATGATTAATGATAAAATCATTGCATTCCGTGCAGTGCGATTGTTATTTTCATATAAAGATTTATTCTTGTAAATGAGACATGTAGCTTCTAAAACGTAGTTTGAGGTTAGTGTCAGTATTCCGTGTTTCAGGAAAAGAGGTTTGTAGGAACTCAACCTTTTTACTTGGCACAAATATTTCAAGTTTGACTCAATGAGAGCCAAATAGACATTTTTTGCCGCAGCATAACCTAACTCTTTAGCTGTAGACATGAGGGCAAAACAGCCGGATGAAAATTTTTTGTTTAGCATGTCAATATGATTTGATAATTTCAAATTGGTATCTATGTTAAGTCCCAAGAATTTTATATTGTTGTCAGATGATATAGTCAGCACCTAATTCTACGGAAGAAAAAATTTAAATGTAAGAACTTTTTTTATTTAAATTTAAACATAGAAAATTTGCATCGCATCACAACTTAATTTTTTGTAGGTCTCTTGTAACATTATTTCGAAGCAAATTCACTCGTCGGCAAATAAAGTGAAGAACCCAGATATATCTAAGAGGGAAACTGATCCTTGGGGTACTCCCCAACTAACTTTTAGTATGGTCAGTTTTAACCAGTTGGTTCCGTCCTGTCAAATATGATTCCATCCACTTCAGGGCCATTTACCGTAGTGGGAGAGTTTCTGCAGTTATAATGTGTGATTGACACAGTCTTATTAAAATTTCAATATTTCGTAAGAAACACTTGCGTTTTTTGCCTAACCCAACTCCTAGCCCACTTTATCTGTTTGATTCTGTGAAGCAGCAACTGAAAAGATTATCTTTTTGGAATATCACACACGAATAATCGTCCTAAAACCGAACCATGGTGCAATCCTGAATAAATCATCGGAACAAAGATTACCAGTACATTAATCGTCGCATATTGTTTCTGTCCTAAAGTTTTATTCTCACGTGGGCGAAAAAACTTCGGTGCCGTTACCCAAAGTTTCTGTTGTGCCGCCTCCCGATACCGGTAGCGCCGGCGTGCGACTTGTATTCATATAAAAGGGCTCGGGAGAAACTGCGAACAGTCTCAACTTCGTAATAGTTTCAACAGGTGAATACAGAGTGACCCTCCACACAAAAAATCGTAAGTTTACAAAGATTTTCTGTTTCGCTTGCTGCGCTTTTCGAAAAAAGTATTTTTTTTTGTTAAAGTTCACGGCGAACGACATTTTTGATACTTTTATGTAATCTGACAGTTGATCATTGAGAAAAATATAAGGTGGGATAGACGCATAATGTGAAAATCAAAAATATAATATAATATTAGTGAATCATTCACAATAATTGTAACTAAAGGATTGGAAATAAAAAAGATACAAAAATTAAGCTGATCTGGAAGCATGGACGGGACTTGATTAATAAAAAGTTATTCAAAATTAAAAAAGCATGTTTTCACCCCGAAATGTATTGAAAATTTCAGGAATATAAATATGTTTTTATATCTTCACTATCTTCACTAAGCTTATTGAACGGAAAGCACTGAATGCCCTTTAGAATTTCCATGTAAGAACTTTGATACTTTTTTTGAATATTCAACACTTTCAAAATTGATGTATTTAAAACCGTAGAATTTTATGGAGCAAAGCACATATATCTATATTTTTATATCCTATATTTTTATATACTGTCGAATCAACATGTAATTTATGGTATTGATAAATATTGAAAAATTCCTCTCAAACAAACGTATGCTTGGCTAAAAACAACACCGTATTTTAATTTTAGAAGACCTGAAAACAACGCCAAACAATAATGCTACTTCAACTTTCAAAATTTAATACGTATAACAAAATCAATGCAATTGCAACTTTTGTGTGAGGCCGCGTGAATTTATTTTGTTGAGCGATAACTTTAACTTTGTGAGCTTCTAAGTTATGGATTTGAATTTTATGATGTATAGGACAATAATGATGTGCATGAAATGCTTACGGTAACTAACGTATTTAATCTGATAATAATAATTAATATAGTATCAGTCTATATAGCTCTCCAATTATTAACATATTATACCATAGTATAAAGATCTTTATACAATGATTATATCATACCATATTGAATGTAACCATTTTTTTTTAATGAAACAATATTTTGGCTTTCTACTTCTTCATCTTCATTGAAAAAAATTGTCTTAATCTTCCAAAGAGAATATGAAAGCAAAATTAACGATTTACAGTTGTGGAGATCTTGCAAAGGAGTGATTTTCAGGCAGAAACGAAAGAAAGCGTTTTCGAAATAAATTCTTTCATAAACATTGCATTACACGAAAGAAAAGTACTTTTGAAACAACTATTGAAAGATCATTGAATAATACAGAAAACGCGGTTTCCCATTCAATTTGTACGCCAAAAATTCGTTATGGAATTGAATCAGACATCATCCACAGGATTGCTACACAATCTAGTAGTAGAGGTAAAATTTCATTTACACGGAACACTGTCATCCTCAAGGCAGACATTCGATGTTTCGGAATAAGACACGCCTTAATGCCTCTTCAGCACCATTCTGGATAATCTGATTCAATTTCATAACAAAAGTTTGTATAAATCATGTTCATATGAGAGTAGTTTTGAAAGTATTTTTCTTTCATGTAATTCAATGACTATATGGAATTAGCATGATCTACACATCTTTGTAAATTGTTCAATTCGAAATCAAATGCTTTCATCCTTTCTTTGGAGGATTTCCAAAAACTCTCCTAAAAATATACCCCTTTCAATTGAGGAACCGTATGTTTTGATGTTTGGTTATCGTGTTTTGAATTTTTCCGTCCATTTTAGGTTATTCAAAAATGAGAAACCTTTCGAAAATCAAGTTTATTTTATGAGATTCGAAAACATGGTATCATGAATTTAACAGAAATAAGAGTGAGAGGCAACTTTTCTGAATTCAATCACGGTTTGATACGGGATTTAATATCTGTTTTTCGTTGTGGATTTATATTTATATTTGCTGCGGTCTTCGAGTTTTTGCTTTTAGTTCAATCTGATTATCTGAGGTGAACTTTTAGGATTTCCACACGAACTCTTATATGCTTTTTACGTGATTACATTCATGAAATAGCAGACGTGGTAAATGGAAACAAAAAACATAATTTTTTTAAGATTAGATTTATAGTGAGTTTCCAATGATGCACTTTTATGGATACTACTGGTTTTTTGCCGAAAATGTACAAGTATACAGATGCAAACAATAAGGAAATACCTCCAAAACACCGAAACAAATATGGGCGATGTGTTTTCTATTGATCAATCTCATCTATGGCTGTATTTATTCAAGTCTTATAAAATTCCCATCACTTCATATCACTTGGTTTGAAAAGTGGTTTTAGGTGGGATCAGGTAGTTTGTTCCTTTGTAAGTGCTGCCTAGCATTGAACTATCGGTAAATTTGATGTGGAGTAAAAAAATTGAGATCACTTGAAAATATAGTTGCACATCAGATTAACTGAAAATTTTCCAGATTAAGAAAAATGAATTGATATTTTATCCAACTATTCACTATCTCAACAATTCATATTCATTGATCTGGTTTTCAAACCTGATCCATCAGATGTGAAACTTTCCATCATTTAACAAATAGCAATCTTGAGCAGTATCCAGGTGACCTGTGTTCTTGAATATCAACGTGCAACTTATTGATATTTTAGTTTTTGTACATTTAAAATCTCCAAGCAACTTATTTCCTCATTTTCTTCAGTATCATCAAATTCAAATTTCAATTTCTGGAAAAAACTTTTCGGCTTTGTATCTAAAAGTAACTTCTAGGCATGATCTATATATCTTTAGGAAGAGTTCATTTTGAACTTATATGCCTCCTTCATTCCTAAGAAAGTTCTCCACATTTTTTTGTATAAAGATGGTGAAGTAGATATCCAAAAAAAATGTTTTTCTCCCCAAAATTCATCCTAAAAATATACCCCTTTCAATTGATATTTCAGTAGTTGGAATTGAATTTTATAGTGCTGATGAAATGTATGCCTGTGGAAAGAGCTCAGTGAACCTCTACATTTCAAATTTCAAAAGGTCTTTTGTGAATTCATGGATACTGTTATCATTTTTCACCAAGTTCTATTCGATTACATATTTTGATCTGTAGCCAAACACCAGCAAAATGAATTCTACTAGTTCAGACTTCCACTTTCTGATATGATTCTGATATGATTTGAAATATCTGAAAAAACAAATGTAATTAATATGAATAGATAAAAATATCAATTATATTGAGCGATGAAAACGTGAAATAAAATTACAATAAAATAAAACTGAACAAAAAAACTGAAAATAGAACAATTACAAATGAAATTGAAAAAGGTGAAAAAGGTTTCAAACCAAATTACTTGTCATCTCTTGGAGCAGCAGTCCAGACATCACCCGAAGCCAATTGTGAATACTAACAATCGAAACGTTGTGAAGTATTTTGGTTTGAAAACATTTTTACCTTCTTCAATCTCATTTGTAATTGTTCAATTTCGATTTTTTGCTCAGTTTCATTTAATTATGAAGAAACATTGGGTGAAAAGGTTTTTGGATTTCTTCTTCTCCATCTTCAATGAAAAATGTGGGGAACTTCCGAAGGAAGGATGTCTGTGATTAAATCCAAAAAGAACGTTTTACAGAGATGTGTGGATTATGCATCATGCTAACTTCTTCAGGAGTTTATACAACCTAAGTAATCTCTGCACCAGAAAAACGTCAGGAAGAAATTCTAGAAGTCCACGGCCTCCAAACCCAAAAAATAGTGACTATTTTATATGAAACTATTTGTTTCGGAAAGGCTTTTTCTTCCAGTTAGTATCTGAGAGTTACTTCTATACAAGATTTACACATCTTTATAAATAGTTCATTTTGAACGTAACTGCTTTTTTCTGTACTTTGTGAGTCTTCCACATTTTTTGTACGTAGATGGAGAAGCAAAAAGCCAAACAAATTTTTATCTTTCAAATGTCTCTATTGTCCTGGTCGAGAAACAAATCTTGGAAAGGGAAGTATCTGTTGAAAAACATTTTCAAATGTCCACTTCGATACCTGTAGCGGCAAAATGAAGCGCTTATTTGATTTACATGGCCCTTCACAAATTCCACTCTTGCATTTGAACAATGTTTCTTCATGTACAAATAACGTATATTTCTTTCTTCATGTACAAATAACTTATATTTCAAAAATCGCTTCATTAGAATTGCCACTTCTTTATCTACCGTGAGTGGGTCTATTCGAACCTCCACCGCAACCCGCAAGCGTTTATTGTGACTCACACCTGTTCACACTCGACCAAATAAACCCAGCTTCTTAACGAAGCCGATTAGTTTGAATGGTGAGTGGTCTTTCAGGTCAGATGGTGAGAGTACGGCTCTGCCGAACTCAAAAAACCTGATTCGGTCCCAAGCGGGGCAGGCACAAAGTATGTGCTCTGCTGTTTCATCATTTTCCGAACAGAGGCGACACACACTGTCTTCCGACAGCCCGATTCTCTGCATATCATGATTCAAATGACAGTGAACTGTAAGAAGGCCTGTTAGACATCGTAGTTCTTCCCTACTATAGTCCAACAACTATTTGGTATCACCCTGCGAAGGGTGAATAAACGACAGGTTCTGGTTCGACGAAACTGCTTTCACCATTTTTTGCAAGGGAATCAGCAGCATCATTGCCTTCCAGGCCAGTATGGCCAGGAATTCACACCAGAGACAATCTGTTAAATCTTTCTTTGGATGAGAGTCGTTTTTGGCAATTTGCTACCAATTTAGACGTTGCTCGGTAGGAGCCAAGAGCTTCCAACGCTGCTTGACTATCCGAGAATATTTTTATTGACTTGTGTATGGGGTTGGATTTTTCCAATCTCTCCGCACACAATTCAATAGCGTAAATTTCTGCCTGAAATATTGTCGCATAAGTTCCTGGGCAGGTTGATATCTCTGTCCTGGGTTTGCGACTGAAAATACCTGCACCAGAACCGGAAGATGTTTTTGACTAACAACTATCTGCTCTTAATATTTCCTTCTCCCGGAGTATCCAGTCCTCTCTACTCGGGAACAGTACTTTATAAGGCAGTTCGTAGTTGACAGTTGGAGGCATACAGTCAGAATTCATTTCCACTCTGCATTAAATTGATTTGTGCAATTGGCAATGTGCACAAGTCTTACTCTTTAGTGAAAACTGCGGTGAAGAAAGACGAATCTTGTTGAGGTCGATGATGAGGATAGGCTTTGCAACGGATTGTCTTTAGGAGCATAGTTTATCTTTGATATTCGAGGATAGAGTGCTTTAACGATTCCACAGATGGGATCTCTGACATTTCCCGCCATTAACATAAAAGAAAACAGCTACCTAAACTAAATCTCAGCTACAGAAGTTTGTTTTATGAAGATACTTTTTCTGCGGGAAAATTATTGTTTGTGTAAGTAGCCATTTGTTTAGATTTCTCATGGATGTTTGGTATACAAACTGAATAAAAAAGTGTTTTGTTTAATTAAACGTTTCCGATAAAAAATACTTACTTATTTCGTATGAATGTTTTACTGCTGTTTCATGTGCATGATTTATTTATTTCTCCTTCTTCCCTTCGAAAGTTTCTCACGCTTTATACGCTGATGGACAACTAGATGAAGTTTTATTCTCAATGAAAATTCACTGAAAAATTTTTCTATTTTAATAACTTCAGATTTTAATGTTCTGTGGAATGAAAATTTGAAATTAGTTATTATCTAATGAAGAAATAAAATTTCAATTCGAACTTAATTCAACAAATTGTCAACTCCTCCTTGGTATAACTGTTTTTCACCCATTCTTCTAACTATAGAGTTTCAGTGGAAAGTTTACTTTGGTTACTTTACTTTGTTTTGTTGTAGTATCTGTTCAATTTTATTTTGTTAATCTCGGGTATATCCCTACATCCTTGGAAGTCTGTTCTCCCTCTAAACCTATTTCCACCATTTTACGACGGAAAGTGTCACTCATATGCATGTGAAACATTGAATTGCCAGCTCTAGCACATCTCTGGAATGATATTTCGTTAAATTGATTGTAGATGTCACGAGCATCGAGCTGTGTTTATCTACGATCTGCATTATTACCAGGATGACGTTTTGTCGAACACGATGTTATGTTTATGACACGATTTTGAATTGAAGGGATATGTGTATATTTTTGACCGGGATGGAATATAATCAAGCATAACGGAGGGAGAAGAAAACAAACCATGTTGGATTCTGAACTTTTGAAATATTAAACATGTTTACTTCATGATCGTAACATTAGTTGTCAGTACTTTAATTTAAGTTTGAAGTTATTCAACTGCAAGTCTGACAAATGGTTAGATTAACGGAAATGCATAAAAAAACAGTATCTCAAGGAACAATAAGCAAAATAGAGAAGCAGTTTCGCGAGCTTGGCCATGTAGGGCAGATAAAAAAAGGAGATTGCCAATGCAATGAGTGATGAACTCAAATTAGATGTGATGCTTGAGTTTGAGAAAAACCCACATACATCGAGTAGACAGGCATCCACTACATTCAATGTTGGCGATATATCAATAGTAAACATATTGAAAAAAAAAATAAAATGCATCCCTATAAAATGATACCTACTCAGGAGCTCATGGAAGACGATTTTGATAGAAGAACTTATTTTTGTGAACAAATGATGGACATATGTTGGATAACAATATCATCCAATTAGAAGACATTATGTTTTCTGATGAGTGTACTTTGTCTCTTAACGGTCATGTTAATCGGCAAACTTGCCGCTACTGGTCAACAAAAAATCCTCACTGGATGAGAAAACACACGCAATACCCTCAGAAGGTTAATGTTTGGGCAGGGAGTGAAGGAAACCATATCATTGATCCCTTTTTCATTGAGAGCAAGAATGGCGATAATTATTTGGGACTACTTCAAAATGATGTTAATATAATATGTCATTCCAAGTTTAGCAAATTTATGTCCTGATCCAGGAAACCCTCAAGTTCCAGTGATTACGATATGGTTTCAGCAGGATGGAACATCAGCACATTACCAAGTTAATGTCCGGCAATACTTCGATACAATATTTCCCAATCGGTGGATAGGGAGGCGAGAATCGATTAAATGGCCAGCGCGATCACCCGATCTTTCATCATTAGATTTCTTTTTATAAGGATATGTAAAGAACAAAACTGAACCTTCAGATTTTAATGACTTGAAAAAACGAATAACGCTTGCGATTAGGTCGGTCACGACAGAATGTTAAATAATGTTAGAAGACAGTTATATTTGAGATCAGGATGTTGCCAACACTTTTAACAACTACTTCGTTAAAATCCTTAGTTCTTTTTCGTATTCTACATTTCATTTCGTTTTGCATTACATTTTAGTTTTTGAGTGTATTTTATCGAATTTCGGTAACCACATGATTTTAATTTATTTTATTTTAATTGTTGCAATAAACCGAAAATCGATAATCTTTTTGAATAGAGAATGAAGAGACCTTTCAAACGATATATCACATATCTATACTTCCCATTTGAAAAATTGGGGGTTGTACCTGTCATTGGAAGGGTGTTGAAGCTAGGGGTGACATTTTTACGTTGAAGAATGTCAAATTATAATTTACATTTGACGTGTTTCGGACTTTTTTTCAAATATGTACCTACAGTAACCGAAATAATGAATTTATTCCATTTGGCTTTTACACACTGTATACAATGAATATGCAATATTTGAATAAAAAAATAAAATACATACAACGTTCCAAAATGAACATCTCTCAGATGATGGCCATAAAAACATAATATATGAAGTGTTTCTTAAAAACTGAAAATAATTGATCGCATTTTTGTAATTTTTAATTTTCAGTTGGTCATGATACAGAAATGAAATTATGTTTCTGGCGTTTTAAATGCATCAGCAGAAATACAGATTTTCGATTTTCGATTTTCTAAAAGTGGTTGAAGGGTAATACTATAAGGGTTGATATATTTGAAGAAAATAGAAAAGACACACAACTTACGGTATTTATTGATGTTCATCTGACTCGTCTATTTGTTTGAAATCTCCGGCAAACACTGTAGTCACAGAGGTCCATAAGACACATAATTTGGATATAGTTTGAATATATTGCCTCACGCGCGTTTCGCTAACCAAGTCAGCATCATTAGGAGATTATTAGAACATAAAAATATAATTCATCTCCTGATGGTGCTAAATTATATAGCGTCGAGATACAGCATCTTTGTTGTGGTGAGAGAAAAGTGTTTTGAGTAGATTCATTTCACGCTAGAGTTTCCAAATTCTATTAATCAGAACATAATTCAAGATATCCATAAATTTCTTACCAATTCGCAGTTGAGGTCTTCATTATACATGCGTTTTTTTCTTTAAATGGATAATTTCCAACAAGTAGCTTCATAATCATTCTTAGCATATTTTGTATTAATGTATCTTATTGTTTATTATTCATCTTACATTATTGACATATTCAATGATTTGGTTCCGTACTGGAGATTTGGTACCTTTATAGCTAGTTCATGGCAAATATTTGAAGCTGATGATCAGTGTCTACCTTTTTAGTTACCTGTGAACCGCAGAGTATCCTGCCATTCAGTATAGAGTCAACCTATTCTTGTTGCCTCGTTTTCTCAGTTCTCCACGGTATTACCAGACTAGTCTCGACGTCACATTTGGAGTGATCAGTGACCCAAATGCAGCCTGGCTGTCTGTAGGAATATTTATCTGCTCATTTTGTTGAAGCTTCAAATAGTTACTCTTTGAGCACTCAAGATTGCATGTACTTCGCTTGAAAAACGGATATGTATTGACGAGCAGGTAGTTGTAACGTGAATTTGAATTCTTTCCGCGACATGTATTCCAGCTCTAGTCCCATTGTCGGTTTCAGAACCATTTGTGCAGATTCAATATCCTGTCCTGAACTTTACCCACTTCAAGGGTTTTGTACTTTTTGGATTTTTTTTCATCTATTCGATAATCAATTTTTGACTGTATATTACATTCATGTCATTGATAATTGGACGTTTCAAGAGACTCACACTTGAATTTTTCATGTGAAAAAAAAGATGTTGGGTTCCAAGAATGCATCTATCAAAACTCTTCATCTAAGGACCCAAAAGATTTATCTTGGACGAGGATATAATGAAAACTGACGAATAATATTTCCTCGATTTTTGATCTGAGCATGTTCACGAGTTTATATGCATTATTTTTCATTTCAGTTGGATATCTTTTTTGAAGTTGAGAGTCATCTTTATAAAAATAACTTTGACAAGATTGTAGATTCGATGGTCAATGTGCACTAATGTGCAGTATAAATGGAGAATATCAAGGGGACAAGAATAGAGTATTGTAAACTATTGAATAAATTGTAACGCATTTAGAATCGCGGTTTCGAAATTTGTTCGCGAATGATCAGATAACTTTTTGATAAGAGGGAAGCATTCGAAAAAAATCTCATGTTTTCTGATTGAAGTTGTCTAATGTTTGACTTGACTCTAATAATATCGATAGATATTACAAATTGTAATATACATGATGAATATTACAGAGTAGTTAACTGTATGTATTTTTTACCAAATCGGTGGTAACAGGGTTGCATTTTGCAAATGATATTTTATCTCTTCCTATATATCATTGGTGGAATACTCATTCTTGATATTTCTATATTTTTTTCTAGCAACTGCATTATTGAAAAAGAAGTGACCCGCAATAAACATCTTATGATGAAGTTTCAATGGATACTTTTGAAATTGTTTTTTTGGTTAAATATATACAGTGTGACCCATTTTTAATGGAAACACCCCCCTAAAATTTGAAATTGTGAACTGATTTCAATAATTTTTTTTTGAAATGTCAAGTACTAAAAGGTCTACCTTGGGAGAAAACTTGAAATGTTTATTGAAGTTTCAGGGCATACTACGACATTTTTTCTTAGTCGAAAATCGGGATTTTTTATTAGCGATTTTTTTATTGAAAAAATCACTACGCCACTGGATTCAAAGTGCCTCTAAACAGGTGTGACCAAAATTTCATGAAAAAATATTCATTATTAACAAAGTTATGACAACTCAAAAATTCGAAAACTCACACAGCTAACAGTTACAAAAAACACCCTATATCAACAGATATTGTCATGAAAATATTTTTTTTATGATTTCAACAATAAAGTGTCGCCAAATGAAAAAAAAACAAATAGCGTAAATATTTTTAATGGAAATAACGGGAATTACATTCAAGTTTTCACGCAAATTAACTAAAGCTAAGACCTAATATTTCAATTTAAATCTTAGTTGCCATGGAAATTATTTTACAGTTTGACACTTGTGAAAGATTTAAGTGTACTATTGTCAACAATACTCACCTTACAGTTATTCGAATTATTTTGTGTCATGGCTGCAAGATTGAGCGTAAGAGAAAATTGAAATTGTACGCCTTTCGGGAGATGACGTTAGAAGTGCTAGAGAGGTTTGTAGAGTATTTAATGAGAAACATCCAGATCGTCCTGGTATTAGCTGCGGTACGGTAAATAAAATAAATAAAATATTCAATGAAACTGGTGCAGTATCAAAAATGATGTTAAAGAGTAATCCTGTACAAAGACGAAACAGGAATGACAGGAATGACCAAATCATTTTAAATTATTTCGGAAATAATCCTAATGCCAGTATAAGGAATGCCACTTTAGATTTGAATATTCCACGAGAAACTATTCGGAGATGTCTCAAAGCGAATAATATTAAACCTTTCAAGCCAAAATTTTTACACACACTTCAAGAAGGCGACAAAGCAAGACGCCTGGAATATTGTTTATGGGCCCAAGGGGAATATTTGAACAATAGAAATTTCCTAAAAAATATTTTATATACCGAAGAAGCCACTTTCACTACAAATGGAGTAGTGTCATCACAGAATTGTCGCTATTGGGCAGCGGATAATCCTAGCTGTGTAATAAACTGTAAAAGCCAGTATTCCCAAAAAATCAACGTCTGGTGTGGGATATTGAACGAACGAATTATTGGTCCTTTCTTTTTTGAGGAAAACATTAATGCGCAGAGGTTTCTAGAATTTTTAAACACAGAGTTTTGGGATGTTATTCACGAGCTGCCAATCAATGAACGATCAAATTCAATTGTCCAGTTAGATGGGTGTTCAGTTCATTATGCCAGAGCTGTGAGGCAATGGCTTAACGAACATTTTCCAAACCGATGGATAGGCCGTGGTAGTCCGTTTATAGAGTGGCCACCCAGATCTCCAGACCTCACAGTTTTGGACATTTTTCTCTGAGGACTTCTCACACAAAAGGTTTACAAACACCGCTCGAGAGATAGAAATGAACTTTGTGCAAGAATTCGACAGGTATGTGCAGATATTAGCCCTTAAGAACTAAGGAACGTAATAAGAAACATTCGCTAGGACACATGTATCGAAATACGTTGTGGCTTAGTATAGGCTACTAGAATATGAGTTAGAATCAATTGTTGCACTAAATCGAAACATTTCAATAATTAGTTATTAGTTACGTTTATTAAAATTTTTTGCTTCATTGTTAGTTGAATTGTGTGAATGTAAAAAATATTTACGCTATTTGTTTTTTTTCATCTGGCGGCACTTTATTGTTGAAATCATAAAAAAAATGATATATTGTGACTGTTAGCTGTGTGAGTTTTCGAATTTTTGAGTTGTCATAACTTTGTTAATAATGAATATTTTTTCATGAAATTTTGGTCACACCTATTTAGAGGCACTCTGAATCCAGTGGCGTAGTGATTTTTTCAATAACAAAGTCGCTAATAAAAAATCCCGATTTGCGACTAAGAAAAAATATCGTAGTATGTCTTGAAACTTTAATAAACATTTCAAATTTTGTCCCAAAGTAGACCTTATAGTACTTGTCATTTAAAAAAAAAATTATTGAAATCGATTTACAACTTCAAATTTTAGGGGGGTGTTTCCATTAAAAATGGGTCACACTGTATTATCGGGGCACACCAGTATCAACTGACCAGATATTTCCGTTTCTGTCATCAAAACTATAATAATGAAGAACGTTATTACAAACGAAACGGTTTTGGTTTTCTACTTAAAATGTAGAAAAGCCACCATTCCACCAAAGACGCCAGTAGCACGCATTCGACGGAGTAAGCTTTCATTCTCCCAATCGTTTCTGAAAAATTGGGTTATGTCAGTTCAATATCATTTAGAAGAATAACAAAAGTGACAAAGCGATTTTGCGGCTTGCTGTCCGTGGTTTGCATATTTTCATGTTCGACTTTTCGTCTATAGCTGCGGAAGACATTATTAAAAGCGATGAGGCAATGAACTTTTGATATCGAATGTCTTATTAGAAATAATAACGGATATTAGCATTATTTCCAACTTTAGCATTTCACGTTCTTGATTGATAGTATAATGTAGTTTGACCATTCAGTCGAGAATACATATGAATTGTGAGTAGTTCAACAGAGATCCACTAGGACTGGGCTATACGATTTTTTCCTTTCACTAATAATTCACTTCGAGACCGGTAGGTAGCTTACAGTTTCTTGTATAACTTGTAAATTCGCACGAGAAAAGAGCCAGTTCATAACGGAGTGCCTTCTGTTTTACCGCAATATCAAGTCATTTTCATGTTTTACTTCATACCATTCTGTGGGGATCCTAAATTATATTTTTTGTTTTGTATTTGCTGGCTGGAAAACACTATTAGAAATATAGACGTTATATAGTACAGGTCTAGAAGAGGTATTGAACGTTTAAGAACGTTTGTTTAGATATTTACGAAAAAGTTTTGAACTTGAACGGTACACATGGATTGATTATTCGATCCAACAAAGAAAAAAAATCGAGTTCAAATTTTATTTATTGATTTTTAACAAATATTTCTAGCTTCTTTCTTGAAATGAAAATATTTTTAGAGGTTGGAAATGAAACTACTTATGATTTTACTACTGCGATTTCAACTAAAGGAAAATAAGAGCAAGACGAGTTATGGGAGAAATTGAAAGGAAAAAAAGTGTGCTATCATAATCCAATTGTTACTTTTGCAGGATTGAATAATTATACCAATAAGGTACATATACACAGTTGGTATCATCATTTTTGAGCCACGTTTCATATAATGAAAGAATATTACGTGCTTGTTGGTTAGATTTTTATAATACTGTCAACAATATATCTTTATCGTATAGCGTACACTGAATACTGAGCGTATGTCCAACGAGAGAGGAGTAGCCTGCCTTCTGCTGGCGTATGCCTGAGAGAAAGGGACGCCAGACGGACTAGCGACTCAACGCGTTAGGTAACAAAGCGGTTTATCCTCCTATGAAAAGTTATCACTTCAAAAATGTTAATAGTGCCCGAAGTGAAAAAGAGAAAATCAAAAGGCCAGACCAAATAAATTTTTTTGAAAAATGTGAAAAAATCAGATTTTTCATTAACCAGCTGGTTGATTTTGTGGTGAGTGTCTTCTGGCATGTGAAACACAACGAATTCTCAACCATCGATGATACGTATCAGGTAATTCATTTTCTTCTAGTATATCGTCGGTTACCTCTGCAGGAGTAAACATCCACTCAGGAAATATGCAGTGCATTTCTTTAATGTTCCCCCCCTCTTTTATTTTTTGAACGGGTTTGGGATAATGGAATTAATGCATGAATACTTTATTTTGAAGTGAAATTGATAAACGAAATTTTCAAGATGGCGACTGGGCGCTATATTAATATCGATATTGTCGTGGAAGTGGCCGCGGTGGTAGTGAGCCCGACTCACGATCGGAAGGCCTTGGGTTCGATTCTCGCCTCACCAGATATTTTTCTCGAGAGAATGTATCTGGTTGAAGCTGGAATGATTCTGCAACCTTGGTAGGAACCACATGTTAAAAAATAAGACCTCGTTAGTCCTAAGCTCGCACAAGTTTCTCAAATTCTGAGAGTTGTCGTTCGTATGGGGGCGACAGCTGATTAACGGAAAAACAGATTTTAAACAGAATTTTTTCAAACATATATTTCTAGAAAAATTCCTTTTTATCTGCCTTATGGCAATACCACCAACCAGATAAGGTTTGTTAAGTTATTTTTTGTTTGTAAAAACGACAAAAAAAGTCAGTACGACAATGAACATCATTGTTCAGTTATAATATTCTCATTTAGTTTTCGGTTTTACTAATAGAAAGGTACCACGTCAACAATTCTCGTTCATTGGAAGAAAAAATTTAAAGAGAGCGATTTTTATTTACAGTGCGACGCGTAACTTTCAGAGACTGAAAGGATTTTTAATAAACGTTTTCCGAATCATCCTATCTGAAAAAATATTTGAGGTAACGTGTATCCAAATTCACAACTAGAGGTAGTGGTACCTACATAACAAAAAGCCCTGAGGTCATCCCTCCATTCCGGAAGAACAGAAAGTACTAATAAATTGGTGAGATGGTACCTAGTAAATCCTGAAGTCCACTTATTCCAAGGCGAATGTTTGTGAGGTGCCTCCTTCTACTGTGTGGAGACTTTTAAAGAGGAATAGGTATCATCCATACAAAATTAAAATAGAACACCAATTAACTGAAGATGACCCTGATCGAGGAACAGAATTCTGCAAAATCGTGACGCAAACCATTGCAAGGCATCCTACCTAACCGCACAATATTTGTTTTAGTGACGAATGTACATTTTTCTCAAACGGCAATGTTCACAGACAAAATTGCCGTTATTGGAGTGACACTAACCCTCACGTTTTCCGGAAATACATACCCAATATCCAGAAAAAATCAACGTTTGGACAGGAATATTGGGAAACCATATTATAGGACCTCTATTAATTGATCAAAATTCAACGGGGGAACTGTATTTGAATATGCTGGAAACTACTGTTGACCCTCTCATCACTGAAATAGTCGAAGCGAATTGTAATGAATTCGATATGGATATTGTATCCCAACAAGATGGAGCACCACCACATTACTCCAGGCAAGTAATGAACTATTTGGATACTTCTTTTCTCGATCGTTGGATTGGCCGTCGAGGTCCTACAGAATGCCCAGCCCTCTCGTCAGATTTGACACCTTTGGGCTTTTTTATGAGGCTATTTGAAGCAAAAGGTGTACGAAACTGAACCTGCTTCAATATTGGATATACGGCAGAGAATAATAAATACTTGTAGAGATATTGACGTTACTGTGTTCGAAAACTTTTGGCATAAAATATCGGATAGGCTGTTCATATGTCAAGAAGTTCAATGCAACCATTTCGAGCATCTTCTGAACTGACCTCATGCTTATTACCCCATATTATGTAGTTAAATGCCAATGTATTCAGGCTATTATTAAAAGTTTCGCCATTTTGTAGTAGTTCAAGATATTGACATTATATTCTAGGGTTGTGAAGCATTTGTCAGGCGCTTCAAAAATGTGTCACAAGACCCCCCTTTCCTTTTAATTTTTATCCCTAGGTGGCACCCAGTCGCTATCTTGGAAGTTTCATCTGTCAATTTCACTTCAAAATAAATTAATTTTATTATCTCAAATTTCAATTTGAGATAAAAAAAAATTAAAAGGGGGGGGCATTTAAGAAATGCACTGTATAATGGTTCAGGAGATGCAGTCTGTTCTCTCAGCCTGCGTTGATGAAGGTCCCTAAAAAGCCACATCAAATCACTGAATTCGGTGGATGCCATGTCGTGGGGTAAAAGAATAATTACGTCATTGCTCTCAGAAAACTCCGAAGTATTTGAATATTAGTAACTGATGTATGTATATCATGAATAAACATGAAGAGATTGGAAGTCAAACAGCTTTTTTCCCAAGAACTAATCTGTCTTGATAAATTACCTCCTTTAAATTTGACCAGGATAATTTCATTCAATACCAGCTCAATACCAGCTTAGTTTATTTATAATTCTTGTGTATCAAAGAATCATTTGTCATCATGTACTGTATCAAAATTATTCATTGCAAGTTATATAACATTATCTTAACCAACAAGCGATAATTGGTAATTGTTAAGTCTGATTATTGCGAATTTTATGGAATTTCATTACTAGAGTGGATCTACAGCTGTAAACGTAAAATTGACTATATATGGTTTCATATGTTACTGACAGGTTCGATTTCACGTGCCTTCTCACAAATTGGGTGGAAAATTCTCACACTAGGTTCTTTATAAACGCCTTTCCCCTACTACATCATTACGCTCTTCGATTGGTATTTGGAAATATCTCTCCTACAATTGATGCAGATTAGATGATAAGAAAAAACGTTGAGATGAACAAATAATTATTTCTTTCAAATAGTTGAAGTCAATAGTTTAATATTATAATACTCACAGGTGGTTAATGAGAAAAAATACGTTTGTCATCATTTTGTGAATTCGATATAAGTCACAAACTAATGAAAATGAAACGATGTGGTTACTGGTGCTATCATTAATATTAAAATATATATATATATATATATATCTATATATATGTATATATATATATATATATATATATATATATATATATATATATATATATATATATAAAATAAATAGATAAGTACTTTTTGATCACTACCATATTGATTTCAATTTAAGAGCCACCGGTAGACAGCTGTTTCAGCCTATTGGGCATCATCAGTATATATATATATATATATATATATATATATAAAATAAATAGATAAGTACTTTTTGATCACTACCATATTGATTTCAATTTAAGAGCCACCGGTAGACAGCTGTTTCAGCCTATTGGGCATCATCAGTATATATATATATATATATATATATATATATATATATATATATATATATATTTCAATAATAAATCTGGCACTTCTCAAACTGAACTGGTCATCCTGTTGTCTGTCTCTTTATACCTACGATCAGAGCGTCTTAACTCAGGTATTTCAGGTACTTTAGATAAATTTGCCTGTATTTGTTCTGTATCAAGTACTCTTTTTCGTGTTAGATCTTCTCTAGGAATGTGTATGGTTTTGTTTAATATATTGAATGTGAGATCTTGTTGTGTTTTGATTTCAATAGAAGATATAAAGCTTCAAATCCTTTTTGTAGAATTTAATATTGAAATACTCAAAATAACGGAAAATTAGTTGCATCAATCAAATATATATATATATATATATATATATATATATATATATATATATATATATATATATATATATATATATATATATATATCTAAAGTAAGCTCGATTAAGATATCATCAGTTTTTATTGTTGAAGTTTCGCATTGTTTTTGGTAGTTGTGGAATCGAATTATATTTGTCTTATTACCAGAGTTCTGATCACACCATGAAATGAGGTTACCAACAGCAGTGGTACACTTCTGTTTCAAGGCATTTTCACATTTTTCAGAGACAAGAATAGTAATATCATTTACATATCTAATGAAGCTGGAAGAAGAGTCGATACTGTCCATATCATTCGTAAAGAATAAAAATGAAATTGACTCCAAAACAGAGCCTTGGGGAATGCCCATGATGCTCCCTAGGTGGCACTGTGAATTTTAAACATAGACTTCCCATAAATCGAAAGTAACACTCAAAGAGTCGATGCAACTAACATCAAATACAAAACAAGAATTTCAGCGTTTCTACTCCTCATTTCACACTTTTGAAACGCGATAATTCAATTTTTCCAGTCTGAGAATAACAGCGTGTTCAGTCTTTTTTTCACAGACATCATACATTCTGATAAAATTAGTTCTGAAAGCTTTTTCGAAACTCCTGTGAGGTTGGATTAACTCACATCCTCCTTTCAGAAGGCACCGAATTATCCTATGGGACTCACAGAAACGAACGAAATTAAGATAATGTTATTTGAAGTGTGTAATGCGGAAAACCGTTCGACTGGTAGTGTTTCGACTGTTTTTCAAAGGGATGTCGAATGTTTCTCGAACTATAAATATATCAGAGGCGTTTAAGGATTTAGCTCTTTAGAACTGATCCCTTTCTTATGAAAAACTGAGAAAGATATCCTGTCAACTGAATACCTGCAAAAATATCAAATAGAACTTTATGCATAAAGCATTAAGTGTTTAACAAAGCCTAATTTTGTCATACATTGTGGTTCAAAGGAAACGAAACTAGATCAATTTTTCACAGTTGACATATAAAAATGAAGGAAACTATATGGTGTGGAGGCTTTTTTCTCACGGAATTTTCCATCCCACTGGAAATATGTTGATGTTAGTCATTGTTCAAGCTAGCTGGTGATACGGAACAGCTTTTTGGCTTCCACTTCTCCATCTTTATTCAAAAAAGTTGAAGAACTTCCATGGAAAAGAAAAAAGTAATTAAGTTTCAAATAAACCCTCTACAATAGATGCATAATTTGCGTCTGAAAATAACTTCTACGCATGATCTAAACATCTATATGAAGAGTTTATCTTGAATTCAGACACAATTTTTTGAATAGACATGGTTCTAAGTGGAAGTCAAAAAGTTTTATTTCCAAAATTCATCTCTTCCAAAAATGTACCCCTTTCAGTTCAAGGTGGTGATCTATCGGAAATATTTTTTCGACATCAGAAATGAAAAAGTGACTCGCGTTTCGCTAACCAAATTAGCATCATCAGGAGATGACTAAAAGTTAGTTTTCTCTGAATGAATTTACTGGAAAAAATAGAACTCTTCGTGCTTCATATACACGATACGAGTTTAATATGACTCAGTTTATAGCCTAATGCTATATTTATCAATTATAAGGCGGTATGAAGTTTGACGGGTTAGCTAGTTGAATGACATTTCACGAACAATCAGTGTGCAAGAGTGAAGACAACTTTGTTTGATGAGAGTAAACAGATATACACCTACTTCGGTTATATTCAAGAATTAGTAGTGAAATTCCGGCAGATGAAAAATAGAATATTGAAAATCCGGAGAAAAATGGAACAGTAGAAGTAGTTGTTCATTATGTACCAAAAAAGTTTCTGATGTAACTAGAGGTTTGAAGATAGAGAATTCTAAAAAATTAGTGACATCCATATAAAATTCAACTCTAAAACTACCGTATGTATAAATTTGAAAATGTCCTTATAGGACGAAACTGCAGTAACATTAGTTACAAATGAAAGTGGTAAAAAATATAGAAAGTTTCAATTCTCTTTTTTCCATTATAGTAACTCAATTTACTTGAAAACATAGAACCCTTGAACTTTGAATGAATTAAAATAAATATACTGAGGTCTCAGACTCCTATTTTAATGTATTGTAAAAGTTCCAAGGGCGGATTTCCACCAAACGGACTCGCTTGCCACTAGTTTCGTTTTCAGAAACATAAACAAAAAACTCGTTTCAGTTCAAAAACAAAATCGAAGTCCACGTGTTTCGTTGTGAAATGTTTTCTGTCGTTTCCACTACACGGACAGTTTTCATCATCATAACAACATCATCCAGATGATGAAATCAATACCCACCACAGATCAACATTTCAAATAAAGTAACAATGTCACACCGTTTCTACGGTCGGTGACAAGGTTTACAAAAACACCGAAACCTTCTGATCTTTCCGCCTGCAGACAGGGCATTTCGTTGTGAACAAAAACATTCGCCTGCGACATTAAGTCTTCAAAAAGCTTTTTTTCAACAACTCAAGTTTTTGTTTTGTCGATATCGACACAGTTGCTGTTTTGTTGCGGTTTTGTCCGTTTCGTGGAAAATCACCTTAACGACTAGAATTGTCAACCCCTCGAGATTCCAGCTCCCAAGTAAGTGATATTTGAGAGATTTTGCGGGGCTCCCCGGAGAATTTTCCTTAACTCATCCGAGATAGAAGATCATGTTACAGGAGTTAAAAAAGGGAGAGGATGATGTCGATTAGGAAATAGTGTATTTTCAGGTGTAGATGTCATTATTAGATTGGTTTCTTCCAGTTTGCAGAACACTAGGGTGGAATCTGATACGGAAAGTTGATTTTCGAAAATATGTATACAGGAAGTATGAGAATGGAACGAGGAAGAGTGATAGTACATATGCATTGGAGATTGAAATCAGTCAAAGAGTGAATTTTAGTTTGAAGATAATAAAAATAATTCATAAACCTTCAGCAATTATCACGAGAATTTTAGGAGGCCGAATGAGTGGATTTAAGAGAGCAAAGGACATTCGAAGTTTCTAGGTATCGAAATTAAACTCTGACCACCACACGTTTGAAGATGAAAAATTTGTCGTCGGTATGCTAAGCTTTAGAAGTCATTGCTAATGAAATACTTCACCACTTTCTGGTTGAAGCTCATTTCTTTTTGGAATATCGCAGTTAACAGATTTTTCACTCAGTTTCTCTGCTGATGAAGTGAGAAGGTACCTATTTGAAACGAGAATGCGAGAGTAATGTAGACCATTGTTAACAAGTGAGAGAATTTGAACATTCATCTGCAACTTTAGTTCAGAATCTATGTTTCCCTTCTCCGAAAAAAAAAGAAGATTTTAAAGATGCTGTCATGCTAAGAAAATATGTCTCACGTCAAATTATTCAATTCGTGGAAGCAAAAAAATGTATTATAAACTCGATGAATTTCCAAAATACAAATCGTGAAATTATAAAACAATAACAAAAATCAATTGGCGCTCCGAGGCGACTTCATCGATTCCAGTGGCGCATTTGCTTTTTCAGCTGCAGGAAAATCCGGAAAAACCTGCAGCACCACTTCATCTGAAGATTCCAATCAGCCAATGTCCTCTCTCTTATAAAACAAAATGTAGGGTGTCTCCAGAGGCTCCAATAGATTCAATACTTCGCCAGAACACTTAGTGACACGACTATTGTCAAACTTAAACCAATCCGTTCGTCTTTGACCAAGGGGTAATGATGATATTTTTTGTTTTTTTTTTGGATATATAACGTTCTTCATTTTTCCAATGAAATTTTTTTTCATCTCATATATGTACATGGATATATATACATGAGTATGTTTGTTCTATATGTATTCATCGTGACTCAACAAATTTGTTTATGTAGTTATATTGTTTCTAATTATTGAAAATTACTGCAGTTATTTTTTGAATTGACAAATCATATAAAATAACTATGATGTATTGATACCCTTCAATTTCTAATATCATTGTTTAGATACTAAACTTTGTCAATGAGAGACATTGATTTCTGTGACAATAAAGTACATTTTATCTCCTTTTCACTTTATCTGTTGAATAGTATATGCATAAGTCCTCATTCCATTTACTGTGTTTATTATCATTACAATTTTATAATTCTAACAAAACAAAAAAGGAAATCTTTTCCATTTCGCATTTTAATTTTTTCACAGATCCAAGTTATAGATTCATCACTATTCCCTACACAAAAATATGCAGTCAATAATTGTAGGTTCACTTTTATTTCTGTTGTTCATGAAATGAGAGCTTACAATGCATATTTTCTGTTTTTTCGTAGAACTTGTCAAAATTTCAGTTGTTTGCGATTCATCAGAAAATTTGCTTCTCACATTTTGAAAAAAACAATTGGATTCACTATGATTATAAGATTGATTTGCGTTTACCACAATTCCAATACGAACAATTTTCGTTTGTAATTAGAAGGTCACTATAGCGAGGCAGATAGAAACACTCTTGAACAAATAGCGTAAATATTTTTAATGAAAATAACGGAATTACATTAACACAATTCAACTAACAATGAAGCAAAAAATTTTAATAAACGTAACTAATAACAAATTATTGAAATGTTTCGATTCAGTGCAACAATTGATTCTAACTCATATTCTAGTAGCCTCTACTAATTCACAACGTATATGTATCGTAGCGCCTACGAATGTTTCTGATTACGTTCCTTAGTTCTTGAGGGCTAATATCTGCACATACCTGTCGAATTCTTGCACAAAGTTCATTTCTATCTCTTGAGCGGTTTTTGTAAACCTTTTGTGTGAGAAGTCCCCAGAGAAAAAAGTCCAAAACTGTGAGGTCTGGAGATCTGGGTGGCCACTCTATAAACGGACTACCACGGCCTATGCATCGGTTTGGAAAATGTTCGTTGAGCCATCGCCTCACAGCTCTGGCATAATGAACTGAATACCCATCTAACTGGACAATTAAATTTGATCGTTCATTGATTGGCAGCTCGTGAATAGCATCTCAAAACTCTGTGTTTAAAAATTCTAGAAACCTTTGCGCATTAATGTTTTCTTCAAAAAAGACAGGACCAATAATTCGTTCGTTCAATATCCCACAACAGACGTTGATTTTTTTGGGAATACTGGCTTTTACAGTTTATTATTATTATAGTGACAATTCTGTGATGACACTACTCCATTTGTAGTGAAAGTGGCTTCGTCGGTATATAAAATATTTTTTAGGAAATTTCTATTGTTTAAATATTCCCTTGGGCCCATAAACAATATTCCAGGCGTCTTGTTTGTCGCCTTCTTGAAGTGTGTGTAAAAATTTTGGCTTGAAAGGTTTAATATTCTCCGCCTTGAGACATCTCCGAATAGTTTCTCGTGGAATATTCAAATCAAAAGTGGCATTCCTCATACTGGCATTAGGATC
Source organism: Leptinotarsa decemlineata (assembly GCF_025532065.1). Classification (NCBI taxonomy): domain Eukaryota; kingdom Metazoa; phylum Arthropoda; class Insecta; order Coleoptera; family Chrysomelidae; genus Leptinotarsa; species Leptinotarsa decemlineata. The sequence goes on from NW_027412587.1 coordinate 6,397,698, forward strand.
ATTTCCGAAATGATCTAAAATGATTTGATCATTCCTGTGTTCCGTCTTTGTACAGGATTACTTTTTAACATCATTTTTGATACTGCACCAGTTTCATTGAATATTTTATTTATTTTATTTACCGTACCACAGCTAATACGAGGACGATTTGGATGTCTCTCATTAAATACTCTACAAACCTCTCTAGCACTTATAACGTCATCTCCCGAAAGGCGTACAATTTCAATTTTCTCTCTTACGCTCAATCTTGCAACCGTGACACAAAATACTTCGAAGAACTGTATGGTGAATATTGTTGACAATAGTACACTTAAATCTTTCACAAGTGTCAAACTGTAATATCATTTCCATGGCAACTAAGATTTAAATTGAAATATTAGGTCTTAGTTTTAGTTAATTTGCGTGAAAACTTGAATGTAATTCCGTTATTTTCATTAAAAATATTTACGCTATTTGTTTTTTTTTCATCTGGCGGCAATTTATTGTTGAAATCATAAAAAACATATTCTCATGACTATATCTGTTGATATAGGGTATTTTTTGTGAATGTTAGCTGTGTGAGTTTTCGAATTTTTGAGTTGTCATAACTTTGTTAATAATGAATATTTTTCATGACATTTTGGTAACACCTGTTTAGAGGCACTCTGAATCCAGTGGCGTAGTGATTTTTTCAATAAAAAAATCGCTAATAAAAGATCCCGATTTTCGATTAAGAAATAATATCGTAGTATGCCCTGAAACTTCAATAAACATTTCAAATTTTGTCCCAAGGTAGACTTTTAGTACTTGACATTTCAAAAAAAATTATTAAAATCGGTTTACAACTTCAAATTTTAGGGGGGTGTTTCCATTAAAAATGGGTCACACTGTATGAGCTTCAGGAAAAAAATACATTGGATTCGTACGATGTGTACAAAACGGAATTAATATTGAACAACATGCACACCCGAAATATTCGGATAAGTTAGTATCATAAAATAAATGAGAATGAGTTAGTATGAAATTCTGAAATATGGAACTGCTAATTGTTATTTTTGATTTCCAACTCAATATGCACGCCTCACTCCTTTCCATCCTCGTTTTCTCTGTTTTTTTTTGATATACTTCAACTCACTCGATATATTTTCAAAATTCTCATTCAGTAAATTGTCAGTTTCCTAAAACATGTTTCAAAAATTATTAATGATTTGATGTCATTTCAAAATAATCAGCTTTGTTGGTATGATGAAATTGTAAATCTGAACCAGTATTTAAAATATACGATTCTCAATATTTACGGTTATATTGAGTGTGTATTGATTTTGAACGTCTTCTATAATAAAGGCTGGTGAAAACTTCCATCGCCCTGGCACAAACTTCTCTTGAAAGTTACCTTCAGTGTATCTAAACATAATCTTAAGTTTAACCTGCACTAAAATATTTCGAAGTTCACACTGACCGCATGAGGTCAGTTCAGAGAAACATGCAAGGGGGAATTCACATATCAAGTTTGGCAGTACTGCATACAACGAGTTTTAGGTAAATATCAAAACTACTTTGGGAACTGCGTTTTCAGAATTTGACTGAAAAAATAAAAATATTCTACACGGATATTCAAATTAGAGTATCTGATTTCAGTGTCATGTCTGAATGACTTTTTTTTTTCTTCTCTTTCATAGGAATAATCATGTACTATTCTATTCATGAGAGATTTTTGTGAAATTGGGAACCCACATGAATCGTTATACCTGGGTATATAGTTATGAAGGGGATGTCTATAGTCATATGTCAATCTACAATGTTCCACCGTCCTTAGACAGTGCGTAGAGATTGTGATGCCTAGTTGCTAAGTTAACTGATGCATATTTATTTATTGCATAAACTAAGATTCATATAAATATCATGGTGTAAAAACTTGATTCTTCATAAAATAAATAGATTCAACGTTTACACTTGAATCCGACTCTTGTTACATCTCAACATGTGTACAAAATTTGATAAATCCCTTCCTCACGTCTCAATGGAATATGTGATTGGGTTGGCAGATATTTGTGTATTGTTTACTAGCATTCTCACAATGAAGTTGATGAGTGGAATTTGGAACCTCTGGATTTTATTTTGTGAGATGTTCCCAAACAAGAAAAACATATACCATCACTTTTTACGAAATCCCATTTTTTGTCTATCGAGAGATCCATTTATCTATTATATGTTTCTCTTCACACATGATACATTTGCGAATTGAAGTACTCTTCTCTTGAGAAGTAACAAGAGCTGTTTTGAATCTCTCTTTATGACGCTGATTTTGAGAGAACTTACCAGATGCCTGATTTGTAGAAGGCTTACCCACATTCATAGATTGAGCGTAGCTTGCTGCTTCCGACTTTCTCCACAGCCACTTTTTAAATTCTTGTAAAGTGCTCTTACCATTCTTCTCAAGTACTTTTTCACCCCATGAAAGCTGCATGTTGTAGGGTAACTTTTGAAGAATTTCCTCCAGAATTTGAGGGCAATCCAAATAGTTCTGCATGTTCATGGTTTCTAGGGTAACCACCAAAATGTGTTAGAGACTTGAAATCATTATTTTTCATTATAGGAAAGTTCTTGGCCTTATTGACCAGACTTTTCACAATCAAATCTGCTCAACCGTATCTAATAATCAAAATGTCGACAATTGGTTCGATTGATGAAATAGATAACAACAATCCCTTCACTGATCGTCTAGCATCCCCCTTTCAAAGCTTTTACCAACCTACACATATTTTCTTCATCTGTTAAACCCAATAAGTTAGTTGTTGAAAGAAATTGTTGATAAAAACTTGGCCATTCAATAGTTTCTCCAGAAAAAATTGGTAAATCTTTGTCAATTGATTGTCTCGCCAACAACTGCCTAATTTCTGCACCTGAAGCTTCTTCATTTTTTTTATAATGTGTATGTCTTGCCCCTGTATTATTTTCGAACGGAGCCCTTGTACTATTATGAGTATTGTCAATTTGACTTTTGTGGAACGACTTCTTACCTGTCATATTCTTGACGTCCATATTTTGCAACCAATTACGCACTTCACTTCAGAATCAACAGAAGAAATCTCGTCATCTTTTGAATGATGTGAATTTCTGAACGAAATATTGTCACCTTCCGAACGGTATGTATTACTTACTCCTAAATCAAATTTCTCACTTAGTCTAGTTTTTTCTAATGCCAACCTATTTTCAATCATTTGCTTTTCCATCTCGAACTGCTTAGACAACAATATAGCCATTTTTTCGTCAGCTTTTACTTGGACTTCCATGAGTTTTCTAATATAAATACTTGCATTGGATCTCACAGATAAAGATACTGAAACCAATTTAGACTGTGCACCATCATTTCTACTGCTTCTACTGGACGAGACTACAGATAAGTTTTATTCTGTGGCATCGCGTTCTGCATTGTCAACTTTCCTAACTTCCCTGATGGTGACATCCTTTTTATGGCTGTCGCTTTTTTCTTTGGCAGTCTTGCTACGTGTTTCCATTTTGCCGTTCTCTAGACTGAAGGACCAGCACAATGTTTATATTTACCTTGAAATGTGCACTATTAGTATATCCGCTCAAAGACCGGCATAATGTTTATCGTTTCTGAATATACAGCTATAAATAAAACGCAAACTTTTTCTTTTTCTTCAAAGGCGTTTTTTTATTCTTCTTCTTTACCAAAACTAACATTCAACTATTTTTTCACATATCAAAAACAAATACAAAGTGATTCTTATTTAAAATAAAACTCAACATGGAACCTCTGGCGTTCAAATTTGTCTCTAAACCTTTCTGGGCATATGCTTTCCCATTTCCGAGTGGGGAAATCATCTCAAATGCTCATGGAGGCCCATCGGAGCTAGTGCCCGTTTTCCTGTTGGCTGTGCTTGGTAATCTTTTGTCATTTCGGCCTCACTCCTTTGTCAATTAATACACCAGGAATATTAGGGGTTGAACTTTGGAATAAGAGATAGTCGGCTATTAAGTTATATAAACCTTCATTTTGTCATCCTAGAAGTTTTCTCAAAATCTACTCACCGAAGGGTGTCCGCGACTAAAGATATTCCAAGGTCAAAAGTCAAAAAAATCCATTTTTCATATACACATTTATGGCAAATATCTCGTTTCCTATGGGTTTCACGTTATTTATATTCATCATAAATATTGTAGAATTGAAAACTCAACAACTTTTGTTTTAACCCTTTTTTTATCTTGAACCATTTTCGAGAAAGAGGGCAGAGCGCTCAGTGTTCAACTATTTAGAGTATCATTCGGGGTCAACCTGTAGTCCGGATTAAAAATACGCCATATAAAGTTTATATACATTTTCGATGAATATATAATTCTGAATAATTTGCATTTTTATTATCTAATACGTTATAATTGATTTTTTTTGTTAAAACACTCGAGAAACTTCCGAATTTGTTGGCGGTCTATAATGCTCCAAATATAAGGAGGACTGTATCGATCGTCTTCGCTATGCACAGTTCATTAAATAAAAAGATTAAGTAAACCTGTGCAGTTATCAAATCTTCTACAAACGAGTGCATCAGCTCACCAACATTTCAAGTTCAGACTTGGTTAGGGCATGATTTAGAACCCCAGAATTGGTTGGATAATGCGTGATGAATGAATGAATTCACCAGCTCCAGAGGAATTGCTTAATATAATATTCTGCAATGGTTGTGGTTCGCGATGTGGATGCAGGAAATCAGGGTTGGAGTGATCTTTAGCTTGCGGCCAGTGTAATAGGAAAGCTTGTCTTAATGCTTCATTTCAGAGTGATATCAATGAAGACTTTACCTTTGACTCCGAAATCCTGGAAGAATTGGGGACAAATGTCGTTGAAGACAAGAATAGACTGAAATTTGAAATTTTACAGCTACTAGAAGATGACGATGAAGAAGAAGAAAACTGAAAGAAGAATTCGTAGCTCTTACTACTATTAAATTTTTTAAATTTCAACGTTCATAAATGTATGAAATGGTATTTTTCAATGAAAAATTAGTTGAAAATTATTATTTTCAGTTAGGTGGGAAGTTATTAGTACAAATAAGATTAGATTTAAAAAGTAATTAAAGTATTTCCCCTAATAACTTTATTATTGCCTATTTCTCTATAGTAAATCTAAGGCCCAATGTACAGAGTATATATACAATATTTACATCTCTCTCACAAACGGGAGTGGGTGGGGGGCAGGAATAGAGTAGGGGAGGTAGGAAAGGGGAGGATCAGTAGAATGAGACTCCAATATCGAGCCCCAGGATGTCCACAGGGTGAAGCGCCACCTCATAGACCCACGACAGGCTGATGGAAGGCGCCCCCGCTGGTGTTATCGGTTGGCCAACAGAGCCTCATTCCAGCATTCAGTCTAAGACTTTCCGCATTCTGCCGAGGCATACGCGAGATTTATCGATATGTTGCGATTTTGATTCCTCATAACTGTACTAAGTGGGTGTTAAAGGATTCTCACTAGCCCCCTGGAAAAAGTTCATGAAAAAAACAGGTAATCGGGACTACAGGTTGACCTCGAGTGATACTCTAAATAGTTGAACAGTGCGCGCGCTCTAAACTCTTTCTCAAAAATGGATCAAGATTTTAAAAAAAGTGATCCAACAAAAGTTGTAGAGAATTCGAAACTCTACAGTATTTATAGTAAATATAAATAGAATAAAATCCATAGAAAACGATAATAATAAAGGTGTAAAAAAATCGATTTTTTGACTTTTGACCTCGGAATATCTGTAGCCGCGGAGACCCTACAGTGAGTAGGTTTTGAGACAAGTTCAAGGGTGTCAAAATGAAGGTTTATACAAGTTTATAGCTGACTTACTCTCATTCCAAGGCACTCGCCTTCATTTGAATAATATTCCTGAACTCTGAGATTAATTATTAAAAAAAATGCTCATTATTACTAGTTTTTCGTTATCCTTCTCAATTACGCGGACAAATAACATAAACATTCTCTTTCATCCGAAGAATGCACCGTGCGCAGCTATCTGAAGGTGACAGGTTCTCTCTGTCACACATCTTTCCTTGAACAAAAATTTTGCTTTTTGAAATTCAACAACCATCATTATGGTCAACTTTTTCACAGACAACCCTATTTCATCGTATTCGCAACAATGCAGATCTCACTTTTATATAAGATTCATTCATTAAACAGTTGGGTGTAAATTACTAGTGTCGACTAACCTATTTACACCAGGTGAACTCAATAGTCACGCCAGGACAGATAGCACTCAACGTTTGTATATTCTGTAGCCCTTAAACTTTTGATTCGTATAAACTTTGTTCGATGACCAAACGTCATTTCACAATTTTCAATTAATAAGGCTGGCCATAATATTTTCATCCAACCAGACCTCGTTAACCCTCAGCTGGCACAAAAACAGATCAACAGGCATACTAAATTTCATATAAAATCGATTTCATCGAATAATCAGATGGGTGAAGGTAGCTGGACGATATCCGATTGGGTTAGTGTTTATTCTGCTCATTCAATCGACATGTATGTGGAACGGTGGTTTGAGCCAGGCGATCGATTTCACTGCGTTTCATCCACGCACGTTAGAAGGTAAAAAGCCCGTTGATCCTTAGCATACACAAATTTTGACTTCTGAGGGTTGTCTTTCGTGAGGCGGTTAACCTAACCTAACCTAATTGAATAGAACTGGCCGATACTTGAGAATTCATATTAAAAAACTAATCAATACAGTTCATTGTATGATTTTCACTATAAAAGGGTTTTACAAAAACCGTGACACGTGTTTCGATATACAATAGCTTTCTCAAGCATAAACTAACCGATTTCTAATTTAGATTTACTGAAAACTCGACCGTTTCGATATATCAATAATAATTTTATCATAAGTTTATCATTCTATCAACCCTCAATCTTTCTGCCAGGTCTCGGCAATCGTATTTGAAAACACATAATAACCTGCTACAACCACAAGTTGCATAGTTTGGTTCAACCCACGTAATCGGATTTGTGGCTATTGGAAAATATTTTGCTACAATCATCTGGTCAGTCATGTTTGATCATTTCCATGTTATTACCTCTTCATCGAACATCCAACAACATTACGAATGATGGGGAATTACTCGTTGTCGATGAATAATTTATATCCATGCAGTTATCGAATACACCTACCACAAAGCATTTTTTCAAAGACTGGTTCAGAATAAAACGGTTTCAATGCTATATAGGATTTCTTCATTGAGTTTTTAAAATGATCAGTGAATCTAAGGTCGGTGCCAAGCATCACTCCTGAGTGTTTAGCTGTATCGATAGGAGTCAGGACAGTATGACCCAGTTTTAAGTGGAAATTGTTTTCTGCAAATTTACCATTCTTCTGCGATCCAAATTGCATCATCATTGTTTAATAAGGTTTTATTGGGTTTCAAGTTGGATTGATATATAATTGATCAAATCTAGATACTGCCTCGATTGTATAATGCATATATAACTGTGTGTCATCAGCATAAGCATATATTTTACAATTCCTAATGGACGAGATTATGTCAGTAATATAAATGATGAACAAGGAGGGTACCAAAATGGTACTGTGGCATTTCAGATTGACTGTCAAGGAGTATTGACCATCAACAAAAAAGTTTCAAGATCTAACCAGTAAATAAGGCCAGATAAGACCTGATGATCGTATGTTTCCCTGAAATGAAGGTGAAAAATTTGTTTCATCACAAATAGTTCTTTTTCATCGAAATCTGTAATGGGTTCTCTCCTTGGAATAGAGTGTTAATGAGATCATTTCATTTATATTTGAATTTGACACCAGTTCGTTTCATTATAACAAGGACGCTACTTTATAACTTGAATCAGAGAATATCGAATTCTAAACGACAGCAGATTCGATTTTTACGATAATGTCTTTTGCATTCGACTGGGAGTGGAAATTATAGTGTTTGCCCGGTTTTAACGAGGTATTGGAATGAGAAAACTTGGATTTTATTTTCAGCTCCAATCAAGGAAAATGTGGTACTGGATGGCGATTGAATTTGATAATCAGACGTTAAGGTCAGATATGTACCTAAGCAGAATAATATTTTTTCAATGCGTGTAGAAAATATCCTTTTTTATATTTTTCTTCATAGTTAACAATAATTTACTGTGAGATTTTTACAAAACAATAATCATTACAATATCATGTGTTTCACTATACAATGTTTTTCAGAGTATTAATTGCATTTTTGAAATTTTTAAAAGAGATACATTTTACGGTTTTCATATGAATTTTGAACAGGCAAAATTACAAAAAAGTTGCAATTCGTTCAAATTTTCAATTCTACCATTTTTATATGTGGACTAGATTGAATAATTTTTGTGTTGAAAAATCTGTTAAAATTTCCTCTAAGAACGACAACTCTCAAAAGTCGAAAAATTGTGCGAGCTGAGGACTAACAAGGTCTCACCTTTCAACGTGTGATTCCTAACACGGGTTGGACGATAGCAAGTGAAAATCGATCGTCTGGTCTGCGGCTTGAACCACCGACTCACACAGCGGTTAATTGAGTGAGTGGACCAAAGACCCAAATCAACCCGACCGGCTACAGTCCTACCTGCCATTATTCAAATTTGAATCTATTTCAGAGAGTTTAATCTTGGTATATCCTCAGAAGAGACATACTATTTCTTCTTTTTCTACCAATCAAGAAGTATCGTCTGCAACTAAAGAATGGATTCAATATTATTGAATTTCAGCTTGAATTGAATAGTTCTGTTGGAGTCTCATCAAGATGGTTGGGTATTTCCACCTTACGCAATCTGGAAAATATGAAATTTGAAATGAAAAACTTGATACCCGTGTAAATAGGGCAAACTCTAAGTTCTTTCTGATAATTACTGTGTATTGTTGAAGTAACTTGTTTTATTTACTAATACTGCCCCTCAAAAAAACGATAAGAAATTATACAGATAGTTATCTCAACGTTTCAGTGCCTCCTACTTCAGAATTGATGAAAATCTAAGTGTAATAGCAATTTTTTCTTCAATGATCATCCGTTTACTGAACTTCGGTAGAAATAAAGAGAATCAGGGAAGTGAAAACTGCTAATATACTCAGATTTTTTGCAAAACTGAAAGAGGAGGCAGATTCTAGCTTCTCAAACACTAAGATACGTATCTGCATAATTTCTTAGCTCTTGTTTTGTAGAAATGATAATGTTCAGAATCATTTCAGATCTTAGCGATTCCAAAAAAGTGTTGAAATTTCTTTTCCATCTTATCTTGAATCCTATAAAACTCCACTCGAGAATGTAATTATTGATGTGATGATCCTCAAAGACTTTTCTCGGTTTTCATTGAATATGACATATTTTCTGAGTCTACCTTTAAAAACTTTCCCAACCACTTTTTTGTGTCTCTTTTTTGGCCAGATATCTTCACTTTACTTCAAAAATTGGTTAATAATCTGGGTATTATGCTGTTAAAATCAAGAGGAGCTTTTATTTTGATTTTACTCCGAAACAGTTGTAACTGACTATAATTCTCATTTCAATTATTTGTACTCGTATCAAAATACACTATCTATTTCAACTCGTAAGAAGTGTATATTTTCCCTCGAATGATACATTAATAACTAATTCAACTTCGAGTCGTTTCTTAAAGAAACGCTTTTTCCTAAATTTCTCTATCCAGTTACGCAGGAATCATCCACCTCCTGTAGGGAAACCTTTATTAATGGGATTTCTTCGGTCGTTTTTGCTTTTCCATCTGGAAACATTCCGCGTGCCGTAGAATTCCGGAAACTGGAACTAACTGCTTTGTACTCGAAATAACGTATTCACTCCTTTTATTTTGCGCACCTTTATGGTTATAGGCAAATGCTTATTACTGTTTCCAGGCTTGATGCAATTGCAATAATGCCTAACAAGCTGTGACTTCACTTCCGCGAAACGATTTCTTTTAAGGAGATTGAGAATTTGTATGAAAGAGGAAAATCCTGTTTGGATTTCAATTGAATCTACTACGAAAAGTAATTTTTGCAAGAGAATGTCTTCGACTAAGGTTTGAATAATATCTATGGTGGGTCCTTGATAGGTTTCTTTCTATGAGAAGGTCTCAAAGAGAACGCTGTTTTAGTTACTTTGTGGTTGAAGAGAAGGGAATCCCAATAATGTTCAAATCTGATTTGATTAACGGTGAATTGAAACTACCGCAAGGAATTTTTTTCAATTACTTTGAATTCAAACGAAGTGATTCAGATTTGACAGAATATAACTAATAGTGTTAGTATTGAAAAAAATAGTTTTCGGAAAGAAGTCTTTTAGGAAAGAAAGTTTTTGGCTTTCTACTACTCCATCTTGATACAAAAAAAGGATGAGGGAATCTTCCAAAGAAAGGAAGGAAGTATTCAGATTTGAAAATAAGTAACTCTATACATGGATGTGTAGATCATGCAAAGAAGTAACTTTCAGACACAAACTGAAAGAAAGTCCTCCTGAAACAGCTACTTTCATATATAGAATTTTTTTCTTTCGCATAATTCAATGTTTGTGTCTGAAAGTTACTTTTTTGCATGATCTACACATCCATGTATAGAGTTACTTATTTTCAAATTTGATTACTTCCTTCCTTTGGAAGATTCCCTCATCCTTTTTTTGTATCAAGATGGAGTAGTAGAAAGCCAAAAACTTTCTTTCTCAAAAATTAATCACTCCTAAAAATATAACCCCTTCAATTCAAGTCTTTTAGCTTTCTACTTTTCCATCGTTATACAGTGCGGACTTGAAAATCCTCTACTGTCAACTTTTGAAGATGGAACAAAATTGACGTGAAAAGGTATACCTACATTTTAAGTATTGACATGGGGTGGAGTGGCATAAAATAAATTGAGCAGGTGGAGATTGAGAATAATATTGAAAAAAAAACATGAGGTATTCCTTGGATCCGAAAATCATATATTTGATATAAGACAAATTTTTTGCCAAAGAAAATTAACTTCTCTGAATAAAAACAAAATTTCTACCTAATCCATTGAGCATACATATAATACAACTAAGAAGAATTATAAAAATGTTCCGTGCCGTGAAAAGAGTATTGGGCAAGATTTCGTAGAATTCTTGGCTCCGAAAATATTCAATTTGCTACCAGATGAAATAAAAATTATTAAAAATGATTTTTCTTTCAAGCGTCATGTAAAAACATGGATAGACAGAACTAGTACAATAATTCAATAATGTCATCAACCTGAAATTTTTGAAATAGATTATGAATATGATTATGATTGATACATTTACCCTAATCTGATGCATTCACCTCATTGTGGCCTTTTGATCGATATGGACTTTCCACCTAGATTATGTTACAAATTTATTTATCTCTGTATTTATATATTTATTTTTATATTTTCATATATTTACGAACAAGCATTTTTGGATTCAGTGATTAGTATGTTTGTTTAAAAAAATTATTGTAATTTATAAACGTGTTGTAATTTGTGGGGTGAGTGATCATTGAGTTCAAAAATCATGTGACCTGAGCAACCGCAGTGAGCCAAAAATGACAGCCTTGTGCATCTGTCCGGCTGAGATTTCTGCTTTAGTGCGACAGGCCGGTATGATTTTGAGATTCGAGAGTAGAGAGGGCATCATCTCGATATTTTATCCGTTTTTCCTCCTCTTTTCTCCACTCCACGAAAATTATCGTCTTGCTCTGCTAGTCGAGAAATACTACATCATGCTTATTAGCTTGTATGAGCCTGAGGGTGGGAAACGAGTAGTTCCTTGGCACTTCTCGTTCCCAGACCAGAATGTCATCGTCATTTCATCCAGGTTTGGAGACCAGCTCCCCTACCCTTTTGGCGGATTGTTTGTCTTGAGAGGGACCAATGGGTTCATGACTGATTGGTGACGGCATGAAGTCCTTAGACATCAGTGCCGCCCTTCACGGGATACCCCTACCTGGCTGGGGTAGGATGGATGAAAAAGTTATTCATCCGTTAACGGGGGACATGAGGGCCTCATTCGACAGAGTGTCGGGGCCTTCTATATCGGGAGGGGTCGTCTACAGCATAATCTGTGGCTTCCCTAACTAACGGGTTTTCATGAGTTTCCGTTTTTTCGAAAACTCGCTCATTCCTCGACTGAATGGACTGCCGAATGGAAGGCAGCTGCAAATCTCTGCGGATGGCTTCATTCCGCACGAACCAGAAAGCATTCACAACCATCCTAATTATCTTATTTTGCAACCTTTCCAAAATGGAAATGTTGGACGGAGCCGCTTGTCCCCAGGCGCCTGAAGCGTACATGATGACAAGCTTGAACATCGTGTTATAGATCGTGATTTTGTTTTTCATACTCATCTTTGATTTTCTGTTGATCAGAGGGTATAGACTGGCTATCCGACCCTCGATCTTAGATTTGACGTACATAATGTGCGGGTTCCAAGTGAGCCTACGGTCTATCAAAAGGCCGAGGTACTTTACCCGCGCTTACTTCTCGTTCCCCACAACGGATTCAATATCCGCCATCCTGGCAAGCCATGATGAATCTCTCAGTTTCCGATTTCAGCCCACTCGACCTGAGGAAAGCGAAAGTCAGGCGCTTTGATAAGCCAAGCTCTTCAATGTTATTGAAGAAGACCCCATGCATTGACTTATCTTTGTGTTATTACTTCTTGATAAAAGCGTTGTATTACTTTTCATTAACAGGGCTCTAGCAACAAATGAAAAGGAGGTTTGTAATATTTTGTTAGATAGGTACTTCAATCCTTATCCAACACTGGTTTATTTATAGAAATTATATCAGTCGTTTGATCAACTGTGTTTGTTTTTGTTACTACTGTAGTTGAAGTTTATTCCTCAAGCACGAGATAATTATTATCACTACATGGTGATCATGATTATGATCACCATTATTATAATTATTTTTATGTAAGTTTCTGCTGGTCAGGCCCTATCTCCCAAAGCCCCGATACATTCAGGAGGGCGCGCCATCATTATCAACCAACGACCACTTCCCACACCGTGGGTAAGTGATCATTTGGTTTGAGAATCATGTTTCCTGAGCAAGCGCAGTGAGCCAAGAATGACAGCCTTCTGTCAACGGCTGAGATTTCTGCCTCAGCACGGCAAGCTGGTATGATACTGAAATTCGAGAGTGGAGAGGGCATCATTTCACCAAGGAATCCAACAATAAGAACAACCATTTCAATAGAGTGATATGAATGAAGTCTGCTGAGTTCAGAGAGAATATCGAGATACTTCGACCGTTGGTCGAAAATAATCACAAGCTCATAATCTTGCATGAGCCTGAGGGTGGGAAGTTGATAGTTCCAATAAATTCGGCACTTCTCATTCCTCACAACAGATTTATTATCCCCCGGATCATAGGTAAACACCGGTGTCTCGTCAATACCGTGAAAGTGCAGTAGATGGTAGTAAAGCAATCTTAAATCTGAGGCCGCATAAATATGCTGAACAAGCTGACAGCATATGCGCCAGGAAATTCTATACCTATCACCCGATTGCGGTAGACCAAGGTATTATAGGCACCACCCTAGCAGGCCATGAAGAACTCCTCAGTTTTCGACTTCAGCTCACTCGATCAGAGCAAAGATCAGGTGCTCTGATAAGCTGAGGGAGTCAATATTGTTAAAGAAGATCACATGCATTGGCTCATGAATGTTGTAGGAGTGAAGTGATCTCTGCGGTTTTTATGTGGACTTTTTGCTGAACGGGTTTTAACTCGGTGACAGAGTTGTGATCATCTCGTTTAGTGTCGAAAACTACACCTGGTTCATGAGCCGCTCGGGTAGCTATTCTAAAAATTAAAGCTCCAATTCCTGTTCTCTCATGGTCGCGGACTATGCAGAGAAGGGGATCCGAACTCTTAATGACTCTACAGGCTCCATCCAATATCATTATGTCATGTATACACTCCACATTTATTTAGTTTTTCACCGTAGTGTTTGCTGGTCAGGCCCTATCCTCCGAAGCCCCGATACATTCGGGAGGGCGCGCCAGCATTATCAACCATGGACCACTCCCCACACCTTGGGGTAAGTGATCATTGGGTCCGAGAATCATGTGCCCTGAGCAAGCGCAGTGAACCAAGATTGACAGCCTTCTGCATATGTGCGGCTAACATTTCTGCCTCAGTGCGGCAAGCCGGTATGATTTTAAGATTCGAGAGTAGAGAGGACATCATTCAACCAAGGACTCCTATAATCAAAACAACCATCTTGACAGAGTGATCTGGATAGAGTCTACGGAGTTCGTTCCGTTTTTCCTCCTCTTTTCGGACGTGAGCTGAAAACTCCACGACAAATATCGTTTTGTTCTGGTGGTCGAGAAGGACCACATCAGGCTTATTAGCTTGTATGAGCCTGAAGGTGGGAAACGAATAGTTACAATAAATTCGGCACTTCTCGTTCCCCACAACGGATTCAATATCCCCCCGGAGCGTAGGGCAACACCGAGGTCTCGTCAATACCGTAAGAGTGCCGTAGATGGTAATATAACACTCTTAGGGCCGCGTTATGTCGATGGATATAGGCCGAGACCGCATATGCTGGACATGCTGATAGCAAATGCATTAGGGTTTCGAGCGCCTCGCGGCAGGCCCTGCATCTTGTGTCAGGAACCTCTATACCCATCACGCGACTGCGGTAGACTGACAAGTCATGATGAATCCCTCAGTTTCCGACTTCAGCCCACTCGACCTGAGAAAAGCGAATGTCAGGCGCTTTGATAAGCTAAGGTCTCCAATGTTATTGAAGAAGACCCCATGCATTGGCTTATCCTTGCGTTTCCGCAGAAGTAAGTTGATCTCTGCGGCTTTTATCTGAGCTTTTTGCTGAACAGGTTCCAACTCGGTGACAGAGTTATGGTCACCTCGTTCATTGTCGAAAACTATACCGAGTTCATCAGCTGCTCGGGCAGCTGCCCTAAAGAGAAATGCTCCAATTCCTGCTCTTTCATATTCAAGGACCATGCAGAGAAGAGTATCCGAACTCCTGACGACTTTACCGGCTGTATCCAGCAACATTCTGTCATGTAGACACTTCAAACTCAAAAGTCTACGGGCTCCCTGTTGTCGGGGGAAGTACAACCGTGGAACGGACGACTCTTAAAGAGATGCATCATTTTTCGGGTCTTTACGTCGAGTTGATACAGCTCTTCCCAAGTCCACTTCACTACTCCAAACGATTAAGAGAGAGTTTTTCACTGCTGTTACCACTTGTAAGTGGCGTTGTTCCACCCCGAGGTGAGTATACGTCTCTCCGGCATCCAGATGGTGTAGGATGCTTCCATCTACGAGCTGCACATCCTCTCCGTAGTCCCCGTAGTCCTCCTCTTTCGAGATGGACCATACCGATTTCATACCGATAGCATGCGTGTACTCTTCCACCACCCTCAAGGACTGATGGAGATCCTTCTCTCGAGAGGCATAAAGTTCATTATTGTTATTATTATTATTATATCTGTCTGTTTAAAATCTGTTTTTCCGTTAATCAGCTGTCACCCCCATACGAACGACAACTCTCAGAAGTTGAGAAACGTATGCGAACTGAGGACTAACGAGGTCTTACCTTTTAACGTGTGATTCCTAAAACTTTCCTAACATTAATTGATTCAAAAATGAATGATTTGTTGATAAGATGACTCTTTAGGAGATAACTAGAATCCGTATTCTACAGTAATCATCATATTATGAAATGGATATGTTGTTTATATTTCTGGCTTCATTTTTGTAAACTTATCTCCACAAAATACAAGACTACCTATAGTACATAATATTATTATTACACGTTTTGAAGCACCTACTCATTGCGTTTATTATTGGTTCAACTCAGTATACTAACAGACCCAGATCTTCTCTTTATTCTAAATTGAACAAAGTAATTCAGGTTGAATCGATTTCATAATAATTTTCCCTCCCTTTCAAGCAGTTCCGTTGTAGCGTTAACTACCTCAAACAAGGGCATACATGTGAATCGAAACAAAATCATCCAATGGAAAATAGTCAATTGTTAGTTCTATTGTTGTCATAAACACTCAAACCCATTTCGTAAGTAAATTATGACAGCTAGGTTGGCTTTGAGCAACACGTTTTTAGTTTATATCCAACTAGTGACTCAATTCGACTTCGCACGGGTGGCAGAACATATATGCCTACTTTTTTTTCTGTCCTAGTGTCCCATCAGCTTATAACTAAAACTGATGATGACTTCTGATGAAATTCACTTCAACAAAAGTATGTTTACAACTACCAATTTCACTCCTTAAGTAGGTGAGTACCTACCTACCCGGTAAACAATGGATTTGCAGGGTGGCAAAGTTTTCAAAAATAATCGGTATTTTAATAATAACTGAGATAATCATAACGCAGCACCGCTTAATAATTTTTGAAAACATAAATTTAGTTATCCTGGAATAAATGACGTGTAGCAGAATTTATTTACTGCACCTCTTGGAAATATGGTGTTTGTAGATATGTGATTTCTTTTAAAGATTAAAAGCAGAAAAAACAGCGTACCCACCATAGCAATAAAAAACGAATTCTCTGTATGTACGAACGTCAGTAGCTAATATTGATGTTGGTTTAAAGTAAGGTGTTGGTGTTAAAAACTGTAACAGCGCGTTTTGATTGATTTTGAAGTGTTATTGAAGTTATTTTGGTAGTCCGCTGTTTTTCTGAATATCAGTAAATATGGTAAATTATACGAATGCGGAAATGGCGCAAATGCATTACGTATATGGCCTTGCCGATGGTAATGCAACAGAAGCCAGGCGCATTTATCAGGAAAGATATCCTAATCGTGCCTTACCAGATAGCCGAACCTTTTCAAATATTCATCGTCGATTTGGGGAAACTGGTAGTTTCAAGAAAGGGGCTCCGGAAGGGAGACCTCGTGTTGTAAGAACTCCTGAAATTGAGGAAACGGTGCTGCAAGAAATTGAGGAACATCCTGAGACGAGTACGAGGAAGATCGCTAGAACTCTGGATATTTGTCATCAAATTGTTTGGCGTATTTTGGTTGATTTTTTGTTATACCCATACCATATTTCAAGAGTGCAGGCATTACTCCCCAGAGATTTTCCACAGCATGTGAACTTCAGTCAGTAGTATCTACAAAGTATTGCACTAAATCCGCAGTTTGAGACACACATTTTGTTCACAGACGAAGCAAATTTTTTTCGGAATGCCATTCAAAATTTCCATAACAATCATGTGTGGGTTGAAGAAAATCCCCATGCAATAACAGAAACCCATTTCCAACACCAATTTTCGGTTAATGTATCTGCAGGAATTATAGGTGATCATCTAATAGGCTAATTTTTTCTACCAGGACGCCTTGATGGTCGTTCTTATTTACACTTTCTCGAAGAAGACTTACCTGGGTTATTGGAAGATGTGCCCCTTGCGTTAAGGAATCGAATATGGTACATGCACGATGGCGCCCCTGCTCATTTCAGTGTAATTGTCCGAAACCATTTAAATACAGTTTATCCTAATCGTTGGATAGGTCGCGGAGGACCTCAGCAATGGCCAGCAAGATCCCCCGATCTCAAGAGTTCAGATTTTTTTTATGGGGTCACCTTAAAACTCTTGTGTATAAAACTCCCGTTAATACTTTAGAAGATTTAAGAGAGCGAATAGTTGCCTCGTGTGAAACTATACGAAATACGCCGGAAATATTTGAACGGGTGCGTAATTCCATGCGTAGAAGGGTGGAAGCATGCATACTAAGTGCAGGTGGCCACTTCCAACAATTTTTATAATCAGTTTTGGTATTATTACTAATTAACAAATTTGTGCTATTCGTTTAGACTTACTGTCACAAAATAAAATAAAACTCGTTTTTGTGAAAAATTTATTTTTTTGCAGATTATGTTTTCAAATATTATTAGGGAATTGGTAATGCGTTAAGAAGCAATTTTCAGATTCTCATTCATTTCAGAATTGATCTAATTTCTTAATTTGCTTTCTGTCGATTTTTATTTTTTTGAGTGAAAATCATGCGTTGGACAAAGAAATACCAGGAGATCAAATTTTCTCAAAAATAAATGAGGATTTTAAAAATGATTTTATTTTGAAAAGAAAGCATCGGCGTAGTACTTTTTCCCCAAAAATATTCAATGCGAAACCCGTAGGGATGCCACTGTTTGAAAAAATACAAATTTGTGTACATCAGAAAATGAGCCTTGAGGCATGGAACATATGTACCAAATATGCCAAAGATGTCTACAAAATTGTCTCAGTTATTATTAAAAAACTGATTATTTTTGAAAACTTTGCCACCCTGTATCTCAAAAGTTAAGGCGTTTAGGACATACGTCTATAGGAAGTTTTTTTCTTAAAATGGGCCTAAGAATTACCTCCTTAAATATTAGCATGTATTTATGGAACACCCAGTATATTTTTTCATGACTGAAATATTTGGAAAATATTGAACTTCTTAAATATTTCTCGTATCAAATCATTTTTTTCAAGCTTATGAAATTACGTAGTCCCATAATCAACGAAAATCGGTATTTCTGCAGATGAATTGGTAACGTAAGAAACATCATATTTTATTTCCGCATTATAACAAACTCAAAATCAACAAACAGTCCAAAATGAAAGTTATTAGTTATTCATATTTCAAGTTAATTTTAGAGAGATCCTTTCAGGAATACAGAAAGACCCATTATTTTGATCCATTTTGTAACGATTTAAAATTTATGTATTTATGAAAGTCATCTGAAAAATGTTTATTTTGGGATGCTACATATAATTTTTTTCTAAGTAATCGCATATGCCTCTGATGATGTCTACCGCAGTAGTAATCGAAACGTTTGGTCCCACAAATTCCATTCGATCACAGCCTAACAACATGGATATCACAAATCGTGAGTCCGGCCGAGAAATTCTTAAATTTAATATGGTCGATAAGGATTATAATTCTGAAGTTAGTCATAGGCCGCACTACAGCTATACCTACCGTCGCGGATTTTAACCGCCTGATTTTGAGAGTGAAGGAAACTACATTATGGAAGCGGTCGCACTAACGATTTTTTTGAAACCGCTACTTGTTACAGAATGGCTAGCTGGAAAAAACCGCGCCAAAATTTGTAGTTCATAGAACTTTATTGGAACGCATACATCTGTGTGGGCGGTTCTGCCATTATTTGGCACACCATCATGAAGAGTCGCAGGATGTTTTCTTGAATCTCTTTACTTTTAGTGAAAGAAACTTTTCTTAAAGTTTCGGCTAATCAGTTGATGGACCCAATATTTGCGAAATTTTTGATGACGTTTTCTTTTTCTGCTTCTTAGTATTAGAAAAAAGAAAAAAACAAAATATGTTGCCCTACAGAAGAAACCATTTACAGGACAATATTTATTTATTTATTTATTTATTCAACGGGTAGTCCCAATTATAATTTGTTATAAAAAAATAATCTGTAAAATCCTAACTGAATCAAAGATAATAAATTCAATAAATACATAATACAATATAAAACGCAATACAATAATATAGTGATAAAAATCACAGTACAATTTTGTCATGGAGAAAAAAGAAAAAAAAAGTTTGTAAAATCTTGAATTGAACTAAAGATAATAAATACATAGCACAATAATAATAATATGATATATAGTATGAAAAGAAAGCAATATAATGAAGAAATAGTATAGAATATTCAAAGGAAATGTTTCAGGAAATAATGCGACTCAGTTCAATTTTGATGATATTTGTGGAGCTGCTAAAGATATCAACCTGTTGATACATATTTCCATTTCTGAGCATTCGAGTGACAGGAGAGAAAAAACCATAATTTGTGGAGTGGAACGGTATTTTAAATGTTTTGGTACTGTTTCTGGTCTGTCTGTTGACATTCAAATCAATTAAAGATAAAATCTCCTCACAGTTGATGTGGCCAGTTAAAATTTTGCTTAAAAAACATACATCTGAAATAATTCTTCTATTCTTTAAAGATAATAGATTCATCTGATCTCTAATGTTGTATGCATATTCTCCCCTTCTTAGACCTAACTTGTATGCACAGATCCTCAGGAAAGTGTTTTGTACAGCTTCAATTTGGTTTATATAATAAGGGCACCAAATTATTGAAGCTTACTCCAATAATGATCTAACTAATGAACAATGTAATAACTTATATTTAATATATCAATGCAGTATAAATAAAGGCTACTTAAGCTAAATATACAATAACAAAAGATTGACATATTGAGGATTTGACAAATTTAGGAATAAATTTACATACATGATCGAATTAAGAAAAAAGATGACATATAAATTAATTATTATTTGTAAATAACATGAAATGCAGACGGTAAGCTGAATGATGGTTTGTTCAATTTTGGATAATATGGTCTTCAGTGGATCGAAATCAATGTCGCATTAGCTGCACTGGGTATTAAAATTTTCACACAACAAATATATAAGACACACTTTTCCAAGGTTGGATCTAGTAAAAGGTCTATACAAAGTGATCTGTCTACGTGTAGTAGTTGAAGTTAATCTGTTTCAGTAACGAGGGTGCATCAATAAAACAATGCAATTTTTTTATAGCATAATGATACTTGATGAAATTCTACGTTACTCCAAGGAAGGCAGACCGAATCTTTGAAGTAGTGTGAAGTGGTCAGTTCCTCTTGCAGGGTACACGCCATCAGTTCTAAATGCAAAAAACTTCAGAAAACGCCTTTGCACATTTTCCAAGGTTTCCTTATGTACATTATAGAGAGGATACCAAATCAAAATAGCATAATCTAACTTGGAGCCAACGAGAGATGTATAAAGTATGGTTAAGGCACCGTACATAAGTAAACAGAAGTAAATTCTTTCCCGTCGGTCTCTTTGATGTTTCGGGTCGAGATTTTATTTTTTGCTGGCATGTGGCGGGGCAGGAGAGTGTCGGCTAAGAGTTGTTGTGCACCTCTGCACGAGGTTCGATCAAAAAATATGTGACCATGATCTGACTTCATCATTGCTACGAGGAGCTCCCAATAAATGTCTTATATGATTGCGAACTGTTTAGGAATTGATGAAAAATAAGACAAGGTGGTGAAATAAACGTATATTTTATATAGTAAGATTATACAATTTAGAACAAAAACTAATGCTAATATATTTTAAAGGTTTTTTAGAATGATCAGTTTTTGATTTATTTTTTTAAAATTTGTTTCCAAATTTCTATTGGCAAATTTCAAAGTATAATAAATTCTTACCCTTGTGAAAAGAGAAAATAAATAATCCAAAGGAAAATTATCATAAGAGTGAGAAATGTTGTTTTCTCATCGAAGTGAAGATGACACAATCTCATGTTTTTGTGACATTTTTCCGGAGGAACATCACCAACAAACTCTACGAATTTCTTCCACTGCATGCACCTAGAGAATATATAAATATTAAAAACAATAATCTTTAATGTCCCCAAGAAGCATTTAGTGTTTATAGTAAGGATCTTGATCAATTGAAAATGAATATAGGTACTAAATAGACTGAAGCAGAATTTGATGAGAGACAAAAAGAGGTAGTTTAGCAAACGTTTATTTCATTTTGTTTTGAATCGTTTTTCTGAATTTTTTTTATATTATTGGGTTGATTGTTGTAAATCAAAACTTCAGTATAAAATACAGATTTTTTAGTTTTGGGTTGCCTAGTTTGCTAATTATGAAGTGTGTCAATCGAATGAAATTCTAATGTTTTTCGTTATTGATGACAAAATCTATGAAAAGACATATTTGCTATTTATAGTAGATTATCTGGAACATATAAATGGAAAGTAGGCTTCACAAAAGGTTATTTGAATATACATTTGATACTTTGGTTTCGCAAAGATTTCAGTGAAAGTAATTGTTTTCCTACAGATACAAATCAAAACTTGATGTGGTTCAACAATTATTTTACGTTGTGGATTTCCAGTAGAACTGGAGGCATATACTATTCGTGAAGTTCAATTTCATCAAATTAAATTCATAATGAAAAGTCTGCATATTAATGACTCCACTATATATGGTCTATAACAATTTATTTTATGATTTTCGTTATATGTTCATTACTTCAATCTTACATAATAAATAATAGAAAAACATACCTTTTTTCATCAACTGGAAATCGAAAAAAATGAATCCCGACATCACCCTGCAAATTACAGCAACCCACAGCTCGACACTTGTTCATTTTGAAACTAGACACAAATTTTCCACAAATACAAAACCACCCCTTACAACAATTAGCTCTGTAATAATATTCCAAGCCTCAATTTAGCTCGCTTGGTAAACGTCTGAGATTCATTCGGTTGCGCTGTAGTTCGGCCGCGCATAAAATTCGAGATGGGGAATCTTGACCCAAATATGGCGGCGAGTGAACTTACTGGTGTTTACTTCCATACGGTGGTTAAGGTGAATGATTTACAGTTGCGCAGAACAAAGCGGCTTTGTTTTGCGCAACTGTAAATCATTGCATTTCTCTAGCCGATGCCGCGACAGTATTGCTGTGGCCAACAAATGTCAACCTGCTGTCGAACGTCACCCCTGGATTTTTGACAGCTTCTTTGCGAAGTAGTATTTCAGCTCTCTTGAAATCCATCTTCAAACTAAAAATTGTGGTCAGTTTCCTAGTTTTTGACTGTGGTGTGTGCGTCTCGAGCGCTTGCGTTTAGGCGGTTTACCGTTTGCGGCAAAAAACCGTAGTGCGGCCTCGGCCTTAGGGGCCGCTTTCGAAAAGCAGTATGATGAAAACGTCCGGTATTGTGGAAAAACCATTCATGGTTTTTGTATAACGATAAAGCACCTGCTCACTCGTCATTGTTTGCTTGTAATTTTTTGACTAAAAGCAACACCTTAATCCTGTTTCCAAAAATGAAGAGACACATGGAAGGACGGCATTTTGCAACGATCGAGGAGATAGAAACCGAAACGCTGAGAGATCGGACTCACCAAAATTTGCATATCAAAACTTCTTTGTGAATTGGAAGAAGGGATAAGTGTATTATATCTGTGGGGTACTATTTCGAAGGGGCAAAATATAAATTAATGAATAAATGAATATATCTTTGAGAAAACTGAAAATTCACTTTATTTTTTCATCAGTTCAATATATCATATTCTGTCACAATTCTCATTTGATATCTCTAATAACCTATAATGATGTGGGTAAACGTATGATATCCAAACTTTATAGTAGGTAGATGCTTTTCTCATTATCTAAAATGAAAGAAATTTTTGTTTTTGTCAAATACAAAAGTATGTAGTGCAGCTGCTTCAACAGTGCTTTCTTAAGGTGCGGTACAGTCGTTCTTAATGTAACTAACACCATTTTGCGACTGTTGAAAAAATGATGAAAACTTCAAAAACTTCAATTGAAGTTGTATAGCGGTGCATAAAGCTATTTGGAGTTATGAAAGAATATATTATTGAAGTAGGAACAAACAAGTAAGTTCTATTTACTTCTATTGACGAAAATGTATCAAAACTCCAATGTTCAATTGAATTAACAGCGACCAATCGAAGAGTGAGCGATACTGAGTTATCTAGATATTAGACCTGTTCGAAATATATGGATTGCAAGGCAAGGTCTGCAAAGTTATTGGATCTCACGATCTTCTCTGGAAAATAGAGCATTTAATAATGGGGTACTGTAATGAACCATATATTTGAAATATCATTATGAAAATAATTACACCAGAAATATTAGGTGAAGGGAGAGTAAATGTTCCAGTTTCTATAAAAATGTCATAATATGAAGTGAAACTGAGAAGGCCATTGAAAGTCCGCATTGCCAAGCACAAGAAACATACACAGCGAGGAGAAACTAGCAAATCGAGAATAGCTGAATAGCATGTTTGGACTAATCAACATAACACCAAGTGGTCACAAGGTGAGATCAACCACAGGTAGGAACACTGGTTTAGGAAGAAATTCAAAGACGCCACATATATGTTGTCCAACATTGCATTCAGCCAAGCAAGCGTAGAATACGCAACATATGGAAATCCATAATCAAGCGAAAAACGGCCAACTTCCGCCAAACGGTCGGAACTCGAATGACCTATAAATACTTGTATTTGGTTTGGAACCTTTGGTGTAGTAATGAATATTACTGGAGTTGTGTTTTATCCCAAACCAAATCGTTATTTTAACACCTCGACACGTGTTTCGATCACCAAGTGATCCTCTTCAAGAGGGAGAATAAACTAAATACGTTCAATGTTATCATTATTTATACCGTAGATACCTCTTCTAGGTACCTGCGTTTCAATAGTCTTGAATCAATTTCACAATGTTGCCTTACCTGCTGGTCTTGAATTAATTTTTAATATCAAAATGTGTCCTTATGTAATAGTCAGGTAAATCTGATATTTGAAATATTATTACAACAAGCTATTGGTCTATCATCGTTATTCATAATATTATTATGTGTCCTTATTTCTACACTGTCGTAGTCATCTAGATGCCTTTGGAACTTTGGAAAGATTTTCAAGTAACTAGGTATGAAGGTAGTTTTTAAAACAAGTCATACACTATAGAGCCTTTTAGGAAATCCAAAAAACGAAATCGAGAATCCGGAAAAGTCTGGAATTCACGAAATTAAATGTAAGGACTGCGATACAAAATATTATGGACAAACAAAATGATCTATTAAAATAAGGTATAAGGGGCAGTTTGCATACCTAAAATATGAAAGACCAGAAAAATCAGCGGTCGCCCATCATATTTTGCAAAAAAAAACCATTCGATAGATATTATTTTACTAAGATCAGTTAGACAAGTTACCAACAACAGGCATTCATATGCCTACGAGAATGTAGAAATGAGTAAACATAATAATATTATCCATAACGATGGTGGACCAATACCTAATAGTATACTATGTAGCTTGTTGAAATAATATTTGAATTATCAGATTGTCCTGACTATTACATAAGAACACATTGTAAAATTTAAAATTAATTCAAGACTAGTAGATAAGGCAACATTGTGAAATTAATTTAAGACACAGGTACCTAGAAGAGGTACAAGGATGTCATTATATGTATATTTAGTTTTTTCTTCCTCCTGAAGATCACTTGGTGGTCGAAACACATGCCGAGGTGTGGAAATAACGGATTGGTGTTGGGATGAAACTGCAGTAATATTTGACCTATAAATAGTCATCTCTTGGAGGAATAAATCCAGTCATCACCCGAAGGCGATTGTGGATACTAACAATCGAAACGTCGCGTCGTGAAATAACTTAGCTTGAAATTTTTAATTTTTCCCACTGTTCAATTCTCAATGGTTGCTTGTATTTTATTTCGATTTCAATTCAGAGTTTTTGTTTGCTCAATATACGAATAATTGTTATGCTCAGCTATTCATATGATTTTATTGATTTTAAATCATTTTATATCATATTCGACAATGGGAGTCAGAAATAATGAAATTCACCATGAAATATTGTCAACCACCTTCAGGCAACGATGATGTTACATATTTTTTCTTTTATTGGTTTACATTGTGAGATTTGAAAAAAGTTTTTCTCGAAGAAACGATATTTCCGTTATAACTATGCCTTGACCAATATATGTGAAATACGTTTTTGAAAAAATTAAGTGAAAGTAAAGAGAGCCCCTCATAAGTCAATTTCGAAATCGCATGCAAATTGGGACATGATAACTTGAATTTCATATGCGCTAACAATGCAGGACTTTGAAAGGTTCATGAATATGCTAAATTGGAAGGGAGTATGAACGATCTGCACCAAATGATGGACTGTATAATACACCCGATATTTGGAATATTGAATATCTATCAGAGTAATGTTCCATCAGTTGGAATCACTGACATATTTATCAATGATTTTTGGTATGAAATTCTGATACCTTCAAAGCATTGTATCAGTGGAGCTTGTAATGACGAATCGTGTAGTTTTCTAAAACCTTTTTGATTTTTTATAAGCGAAGTTTTACAGTTTTTATTGTCATTATTGGCTTAGAACAGATAGAACGATGACTTTCAGTTCCATATCAAAGACTGAAATCGTAATGTCATTAACATATCATATACCTATAGGCTGGACGTTTCTTATAGAAAAAATGACAATTTAAGCAAATTCATTGAGAACCATAAAGACAAAACTTCAGTGTTGGATAGATCAAGGGTATATAAGTTCTTGCATCATATTGGTCAAACATGAAGAATATCTCCCCAAAGAATGAAATAACATAAAAGAAGTACCTTGAATGCATATTTTGGCAGAAGGGCCTAATTTGAACTACGATTATGACGTATCACATGACTATTTAATGAGTTGGTAATTTTTTACACAATACATAATAAGCGTAGACCACGGGGCTCCGCAGGGAAGTATTTTAGGGACAACGGTATTCTTAATTTACATTAATGATATCAGCAAATGTAATATGAATGTGATTATGAACATTATTTTGCCCTAGTATCGGTTAGTGATCTGTTTAAAAAAAATAAGCTGTTTTTCCGTTAATCAGCTGTCGCTGATTAAAGAGATATATCAGCTGTGATATAGGGATATATCTCTTCATCTATAGATAAAGCTATTCAAAAAATGAATGAAGCATTGATTGAAATTGCTACATATTTGAAAACTAATAAATTGAAGCTAAATGTCAACAAAACGAAGGCTATGATACTTACTACACCGTTTTCACCTAATAGCAAACTGGCTAAATGGTTAGCCAATATTTTGTCTATGTCATATAATACTGACAACGAGTTTTATGTGAAAAATTTTACTTGCTTTAGCAAATTCATTAATGTTTACAAACTTCCTGAAGACTATGTATTAGTGAGCTTTGATTTAGTTTAACTTTTTACAAACTTACCTTTAAATGTAATGAATAATAGCTTACAAAACCACTAGGATGTCATCTCTCAACATTGTATGCATGATTTTCCAAATTTTAAATCTATTTTAGAGTACATTTTTGACTCTAACGTCCTAGTTTAGGATACTTTTTATATACAAATTTTTGAAACCTCAATGGGTTCAACCATTTCCCCCATTTTAGTAAATTTTGTTTTAGACGACCTAATTATGAATGTAAAAGATAGAATCGCTTTTAATATTCCTTTCATTAAACGATACGTGGACGATTCGTTCCTATCTGTTCCTCGTGAGAGAACTGGGGAAACGTTAACAACGTTTAACAGTTTCAACGAGCATTTACAAATCACAGCTGAGGAAGAAGGTAACGACAGTTCACCATTTCTAGATATGCGTGTATGCAGAGATCCAGATAATGTCCTACGAACAAAATGGTATAGGAAACCATGTGCCAGTAACAGGTTACTGAAGTATCATTCTTACCATCCAACGAAGATGAAAATAAACTTAGTCCTAACCATGAAGAACAGGGTGATCAAGTTAATATATCCATTTTTAAAGACGAATGTATTGAAGAATTAATAGGTATTCTTCTTGAAAATTCATATCCTTGCAAACTTTTGAATAAACTACTTTTTAGCTCTCCTTCCATAGTCACGAACACTTTTTCAAACAATTTAAATAATCCCATAAATAATAACAATCAAAATAATAATTAAAATATTTCAAATAGTGGAGAGATACCTCCGAATATACTATCATATTTTTAGTCTTTAACACCTAAACTCCTGAACGTTTTCAAGAGTGAACATATTAAATTTGCCCAATGCATCGTTACCACTACTAATAGTCTTTTTCCAAAAATTGAAACTTCGTTGTAAACTTTAGAAAAGTCAAATGTAGTATATGAAATTCCTTGTCAAACATGTGACAAGACATATATTGGACAAACATCTAGAATTTTCTCTGGACGCTTAAGGTCACATAAACGTGTTGTAACACAAACAAAACACCTGTGCACTTGCAGAGCATGTCATCAGCACTAAACACACAATGATCTACACCGAAGTTAAAGTTTTGTGTACTGAAAGTAACTTACAAAAAAGGTTGTTTAAAGAAATGTTCTTCATCAAAAGGAATACCAATAACATGGACAAAAGGACTGAGCTCAACAACCTCAGCAATATTTATAATTACATCTTAAAATTAGAACTTATTCCTCCAGGTTCCCCAAGGCGCAGTGCTGAGTCTGTCAAAAAACCATTTACTTCATTTGTGAGTGTTTGGCAGCACTGTACCCAGAGTCAGATACTTTTGATTTTGTTTATGTTAGCCATTACGTTGGGGTGCCTTTGGTAATCCTGTTTTGTTGTTTTATTGTCAAATCATCAAACTTTAAATGTCTTTTCATAATGTCAATTATCAAATTTCAAATATTTCCTCTTTCCTCTCTCTTTTCGGTTGCTACCACGCCACCGAGTAAGTGCCAAGCATGGCCGGTGAAATAGTGAAATGTAGTTTTTTGTACTATATATATATATATATTATATATATATATATATATATATATATATATATATATATATATATATATATATACCGGGTGTCCCACATTTTATGTGACAGGCAATATCTGGTTTGTTGAAGGAGATACACAAAAATGTTTCATACAAAAGTTTTAGGAGTTCATGAGGGCTATATTTTGATATAATTTTTAAATATACAGGGTGTTTGGTGTAGGTGCTACAGACCAAAATTCCATTTTTTAAAATAGAACGCCCTGTATATCATTACATCAGATGCTACGTTAAATTCTGATATCATTTCATGTTTGGTTTTTGAAATTCGGTTACGGCGTTGTTGAGTTATTGCACTTTTCCTTAAATATAAAGTTTCAAAAAAACTTATTTACTCGTACACGAATCCAGTCTATATCTTTTATTAAATTGAACTAGACTACTACTGAATACAAACCATTATTCTCACCTCTACGATACGATATCGATATCAGTTGAATATAATATTGAAATTGACTAACTTGAGGGTGAATTGCTTTATATTGCACAATTTCATCAAGTAGCTTATGCTTGTTGATGCCATAGTAACAAATGTTGTTGAATTGTATCTACTTGTCTGTTCGATTCAGTGATTCTTTGCAAAACAGTAACTGTGTTCTTTGTGCGAAAACTCCAGTATGCCTTTCGCGTTTAGTCCAAGTGATTGCATTGATATGTTATTAATTTTTGGGGAATGTCAGAAAAACTGCCGTCAAGCACAACGTCTATACCAAGAACGTTTTCCAGACAGACCCATCCCGTCACGAATGACTTTTTCGAGAGTTTAGAAAAATTGCGAACTGGATCATTTCCTTCTACTATAAAGCATCGTCATCATACGAGATTTGTTAGAACTGAAGATTTAGAGATCAATGTGTTGGCTTATATTATTATTCATCCACATGTTTCTATCCGTACTCTTGCAGAAGAAGTCGGTGTGAGTAAATCTAATGTACAGAGAATTCTGAAAGAAAATAAATACCACCCATTCAAAATTCAGTTGGTACAAGGTTTGAAACCCACGGACTTTGAACGACGACTTGAATTCATTGCTTGTATTCAGGTAATATTATATGAAAGTCCTAACATATTCAGTCAAATTTTGTGGAGCGATGAATCGCGATTCCACAATAATGGAGTTGTGAATCGACATAACAGTCACTATTGGTCTCAAGAAAATCCCCACTGGGTCCGCGAAAGTAATTTTCAAACTACTTGGGGTATTAATGTATGGTGTGGATTGTTCAATGGCCGCATCATAGGACCTTACTTTTTCAATGAAAATCTCAATGGATTGCGATATTTACATTTTCTAGAAAATGATTTGATCTAGTTGATGGAAGATATTCCCATAGCAGAACGACAAGGAATTTGGTGGCAACAAGATGGTGCTCCTCACAATTCACAGGTTGTTACTGAATATCTAGATAGAACGTACCCAAATAGATGGATTGGTAATAAGGGTCCAATTCGGTGGCCGGCTCGTTCCCCAGATTTATCACCGCTTGATTTTTTCCTATGGGGTTATTTAAAAGATATTGTTTTCACTACTCCCCCTTTGAATGTGGATGATCTGAAAATGAAAATTCGACTAGCGTGCAGTGATATTACGCCTGATATTATAAGAGCGACTTGTACGAGAGAAGTGATTCGACGTTTCGAAGCCTGTATAATATCTAATGGGCATCACTTTGAACAATTTTTATGACTTATTTCTAGGTACCTACCATTCTTATGAAATGATTTATCAAGTTATATTATTTACATTGTTATTAATTAAAGATTTGTTTTCGAATACACCTCTTTCAATTTCGTAAATGTTTCATATTCAAAATGATTCCTGACTGAATTCCACAACTCAAAATTGAAACCATTACTTCGAACACCCAAAATTTTGACTAATTTTCATGTGATCTGATGCAGAGAGAATAATTGTATGAGATATTTAAAAAAATAATAGTCGTTCTCAAGACTTTACATTTTAAGCAATAACTCAACAACGCCGTAACCGAATTTCAAAAACCAAACATGAAATGATATCAGAATTTAACGTTCTATTTAAAAAAATGGAATTTTGGTCTGTAGCACCTACACCAAACACCCTGTATATTTAAAAATTATATCAAAATATAGGTCTCATGAACTCCTAAAACTTTTGTATGAAACATTTTTGTGTATCTCCTTCAACAAACCAGATATTGCCTGTCACATAAAATGTGGGACACCCGGTATATATATATATATATATATATATATATATATATATATATATATATATATATATATATATATATATATATATATATATATATTAACTATAAATCGGTTCAATTCGTGAGGTTGCAGTCAATAGCTGGGCTGTTGTTACAAAGAAAACTCTTTGTAATATGTTAAGCTTTCGGTATATTTCACACCTTTGTCAGGACAATAACGTGAGAATAACATATAAAAAGGTTCAAAAACAGATAGAAAAACATTAAATAATGACAGTTGATAAAAATTGTCATGACATTGTCAGCCAAAAATTTGTATCAACTGTCATTATTTAATGTTTTTCTGTTTTTGAACCTTTTTATATTTTATTCTCACGTTATTGTCCTGACGAAGGTGTGAAATATACCGAAAGCTTGATATATAACAAAGTTTTCTTTGTAAGAACAGCCCAGCTATTGACTGCAACCTCACGAATATATATATATATATATATATATATATATATATATATATATATATATATATATATATATATATATATATATATATTATATCCATAGCATATTCATAGCATAATACAATATCCTTAAATGTAGGTATATTCATGAAATATTCCTGGAATATCTATTGCTATGTGGGAGGATGTATCCTATTTGAATAAAATAAAGCATTGAGTGAAATTATTTGTCATTAGGTAGACAGCCGTATAATTCAAATCAATATATTATAAAGAGTATCCATTGAGTAGAATTTGGCATGTATGAACAAGCCTGGGAATGCTATTGTGCAGCGAAACAAATGTTGCGATATTATAACCTATTCAGTGAAAATCTCACAATAAAGTGATACTTGAATATGGAGAGAAACTTATATAAAACAATACTTATTCAGTCTGACTCGGAAAAACAGGATTTCATATAATTCATATGTGTTTGAGAGTAGTTATTTCAGAAGAACGTTCGTATCAAAAATAAACTTTTGTGCATGATAAATACATCTTTGGGAGGGTTTTCTTTCAGAAGTTGATATTTTTTTTTTAATTCTATATTTTTTGTATATTGATGTTGAAGAGAAACGTCAAAAAGTATTTTTCCAATATCTGATCTTTTCTAAAATAATCCTTTATTTTTTTCAATTCCGCTGAAAAGCGGAATTTGTTATTGCATTGAAAATGAACCTTTAAGAGAAATATTGTTAAATTTAACCCAGATGAGAAATTTTCGTGCCAGTACTGATTGTGTGGGATAGTGAATTAATAAAATGGATGTCTCGCACGTCAACCTGCTAATTGGACGAAACTTCTCAAACCACAGATTTTACAACACAATCTCGGTCCTTTGAAGTGCTGCAATTGCACCCTGGCCTTTGATGCATGAGAAAATTCAACTTCCTAGTAAATAACTGGCCATGAGCAACTATGGAAGTTCAGAAGTTGGTCGAATGTGTGACAATGTACCGAATTTAATTTACTTTCATTTCAAGAGTAATAGGAGTTGAATTGGGCAATCTGCTGATGAAATACGTTTAGCTGAATTTTTGCTGGAGCTTTATTCAACCATTAGTGAGAAATCAAAGCAAATTCCGGATGTACTGTTGTTTTTCAATTTGAATTTCTACGAAAGATATGTATTATATTTTCTTTGTAGAAGTTATTGTTTAAACATGTATTACGACAAACTTATTTCCTATTCAGTTTAGTATATGGTCAAGTATGTTTTTCTTTTGCGAATAAGGTACTTCAGGTTTTATATTCCATCCTATTAGAGGCGAGACAATTGAAGCATAATACTCCTCAGCTGCTATTCCTATTGTTAACACAAGGCTCGATATTTATAGATGAACACCAAGCATGAACGCTATGTTCGGTACACAACGAACTGACCAAATCAACCTGTTCCGACTCATTCTATTAATAACAAGGTCCTATATTTTCATCACTATAGAGCTAGCCATTTATATCCTGGTGGAGAAAATTACTCACATCTGGAGTTTTGGATTATATAGATCCCAAATGAGATGGCTTCACAAGCCTGGAATGAATGGGTCAAGAATAATTAATATCTTGGACCACGCGAATTTCGAATGGCGTATGGCTACATACGCCTGAAGTAAACTAGCCTCAAAGGCCTGAAATATTGGACGGCAGAGATCTCAAATAAAATTGCTATCACGCCTAAAGTGAATGGGCCACGATGGCCTATTGGACCATACAGATCTCAAATGAGATGGCTATACAAGCTTGAGCTGATCGGATCTAGAATATCAGACCCTACAGATCCCAAATAGAATGCTCACACAAGCCTAGGGTGAACGGTCTACAAAGGCCTGAAATATCGGACCACATAGATCGCAAATGGCTCCACAAGTCTGAGATGAAGGTTCAGAATATCAGACACCACAGGCCTAGGGTGGATGGATTACAAAATCACAATATTGAACCAGACAGGTTCCGAATTTTATGGCTACATGAGCCTGGGATAAAGGGTCATAAAATATTGGACCACACAGATTCCAAATGAGATGGCTACATAAGCCTGAGTTGAATGGGCCATACAGATTTCAAATCAGATGACTACATAGACCTGGGCCACAAAGACTTGAAATTACATGCGATTACATAATACTAAATAAATGGGTCACAAAAATCCAAAATTTTTGATCACACATATTTCCAAATAA
Organism: Leptinotarsa decemlineata; assembly: GCF_025532065.1. NCBI lineage: Eukaryota > Metazoa > Arthropoda > Insecta > Coleoptera > Chrysomelidae > Leptinotarsa > Leptinotarsa decemlineata. Next base: position 6,430,965 of record NW_027412587.1, read on the forward strand.
GATAAGTATACAAGCCAGGAGGAAAGGGATACGTGAACCTAAAATATAAGACCACACCGATTCCAAATGATTTGTCTACGTAGGTCTGAAATTAATAGGTCACAAAAACCTCAAATATAGAACCACATTAATGAGATGTCACAAAATCACAGATCACACATACATATCAACATTTCGTGATTCTATCTTGAATGTTTACAGATTTTCATGAAATCATCAATACTTCATTGAGTGTCATCATAGGCAGGTACAAAATTTCGGTAACACTTCTTTTCAGTTCATTTTTAAAAAAGAAATGTATATGTTTCCTGACAATGCCACTGTATATTAGTTTGATGATAATATTATTTATCCTCAATACAAAATGAATTGAAGCATGATGGGTTCCATCAACTTCACCTTATTGTTGGGCTCTGGTTTCAACTGCATACATAATGTTGACTTGAATTTGTGTTTTCTGTCTTCTAGAAATGTTCAATTTTGTTCCAGATTATCATATAGCAGAAAAATGAAAATCAGCATGAGGTGGCCATATTTGAGATGGTTAGCAGTAGTTGTGGTAGTACTTGTATTGCAAGGACACGGCACAATGGCAGCTCCTAACCCCAGCAACGACGATATGATGAGAGAGCTGCTCAAACTAGACCAAATGTATTCTTCGATCGCAAGACCAAGGTAACATTTTTTTCGTCTCCTACCTGAGTTCCTCTTCCAGAAATTACAATAGCTCAATAGTAGTCGAGCCATACTACGAATATAGTATAACTGAAAGCAGATTTCTCATTTTATGTTTATTGCAATCAAAAATGAATATTGAATCATCTAAATAACCTTTTCCACGAAAAGAAAAGGTATGTAATTTAACGTGGCTATAACATCATCAACTTTCATTTTGAGTCTAATTCAACAATGTTCACAAATTGATTACGTGCTTAAAATTACAATCAGAAATGATCATTACCCAGTTCACAATTGATTTGAACTGTGGTGACATTCCATACATTACTAGATTTCTTCATTTATTTCATCATCTTCCATGTATTTTACAAATTTCTTGGGATGGGATTTGCAGTCATTTCTCCATATTGTTTGCAGTCATAGTCCGTGTAACTATATTTTCTTGGATGATTATTGGCAGCGTTTTGTCTTCGTAATGTTTTTCTATTGATGAACCTTTCTTCTTGCTCTCTGTGGTTGTTTTATCCCCTCATTTGTGAATGGTTATAATTTTATTTTTTCTTTGTAGAACTTGATTACTCTTCTGTTGATTTTCATAGCATTTGAAAATATGCGCTTTTATAAAAAAATCATTTTCATCTTTCAATGGCCTCTTAGTTTCTCCGATATAGGATTTTCCGCACTCACAGGATATCGGAAATTCTTGGAATCGTAGTCCGCATTTGGTGGCCTAGTTTTCGTGAGGCTGCTACGGATAGTGTTTCCGGATCTGAAGCAGGTTCTGATGTTATACTTGGACCCAATTCTTCTTATCCTTTTCGACAATCCTCTGATGTAGGGAAGTGCAAGCACTAGTTGTAGCGACTTCTCTTCCTTGCGAGGCTCCTGCTGTTTTTTAGACAAAGTCTGTGCAACCATCGCTTTGGAGTAGCAATTCCGTTGAAGATCTTTTTTGATGTGAGTCCTTCCTTCGTATTACAGAGCCCGAAAGCCCGGTTATTTCATTTGAAGTTTTTTGTATGTTATAATTATCTATATATATATATAGATATATATATATATATATATATATATATATATTATCTATCTATCTATCTATCTATCTATCTATCTATATATATATATATATATATATATATATATATATATATATATATATATATATATATAATCATCTATATATATTATCTTGAGATATTTTCAATTTGTCTTTTCAATAGTTCTTTCAGGGATTTCAAATCATTTTATATACTATCAGGCAATGAAAGTCCGAAATAATGAAATTCATCAGAATACATTCTTTCCGCAAACGACATATAGATCTTATGTCGTTTCTTCTTTTGGAAAATTGAAATTTTCGACAGACTCAAATTTTGTGGGTTTCAAATAGGATGCAGGATAGTTTTGGCTTCTGTTGGGCAAACAAAAGATTTGATGAGTATCAAATAATTTGAATGAAAAATACTATTCTTCTTGGCATCGTTAACATCATCGACTGTGAAAAATCATTTCAGTTTCGAATACTCCAAAAATTAGTCATTTGCTGCGTTTTTTTATGATTTCCACCATGTTTGAAAACGGAATCTATGGGCTATATTTTTCTTGAGATATCATCTTTTGCTTCAACAAATTCATCATTTCTTTAGTATTTTGAACCCAATTTCAATTCTATTTCTCGAACGATTTTATTAAATGAAATTGAAGAAGTTGTTGACGTTATCACAAGATAACCTTAACAATGATTAATATAATGGACTGTTCACAAAATACGATGGATGTTCAAATTTCGTGGGCTATGTATATTGGATAAGCGATTATTTTATTTTTTTTATGTTGGTTATGTTCGGGCTGTTTAGCATGTTCAATTTGTTGGGGAGAGGCATGAAAATTAGAGGTGTTCTGCACGTTGGTCAATTTTCTACTATCGAAAAAATTGATGAATTGGAATTGATGGATAGGATTTAGTGCTCAAAAACACTTGAAATATCCACAGTGGCAAACGTTGATTGAACTCTGAGTCATAAAAATGTCTACAAATTGTACAAGCTTTACACAGAGGGTCGAGCATATGTGAATGATGTCGCCCTGAATGCCCCAGCACATCATCAAACGATGAAAATGTTGAGAAAGTGAAATCACTATTGAAGAAGTTGTTGAGAATGTCGGCATATCGGTTGGCTTATGCCATGCAATTTTTTCGTAAATTTTGGGTATGAAGCGTGTGGCAGTGATGTTCGTTCCAAAATTGCTGAATTCTGACCAAAAAACCGTCGCATGAGCATCGCACAATTGAATTCAAGACCAAAAATGTACAGCAAGTTCGATGAAATGTCAACATTCTGCTCACTGTTTTCTTCGATTACCGTAACGTGTTGCATCTTGGGTTGTTGCCACATGGTCGTACGATCATTCAGGAGTATTATCTTGAAGTTATGCAGTGCTCGTGAAATGCAATACGGAGGAAACGTCCGGTATTGTGGAGAAACAATTCATGGCTTTTGCATCACAATAATGCACCTGCTCACTCGTCATCACATGTTCATAAGTTTTGACCAAAAACATGCATCAGCCTCCGTGTTCACCAGATTTGACATCCTGCGACTTTTTCTTGTTCTAAAGATTGAAGAGTTTCATGAAAAGACGGCGTTTTGCGACGATTGAGGACATAAAAACAGAGAGCTCAAAGACATAACAAAAAGTACATATCAGAACTGTTTCAAGGATTGTAATAAACGCTGGCACAATTGTATTATATCTGAGGGGGCCTACTTTGAGGCGAGCAAATTGAAAATGGATGAATAAATAAATATTTTTTGAGAAAAATGAAAATTCGCCTCATTACCTGAACAACATACATTCATGACAAAAATGAAAAAAAATGTCCACTTTCATCATATCATGATTAATGAAAAATATCGATGTAGCAGCAAAGAAAAGAAAACTTTTACGAGACTCAAAATATTCAATTTATGACCAATTATGAAGTTTTTACAATTTAAATTAACTAAAAGAACAATTTTTTTAGGCCAGTCTCGACCTACCTGTCTACACTGTAGGTTGATAATAACTTTATTCATTCATTTGAAAGGTTTCACACAACATAATAATAATAGTAATAGTTGAATAAGGAAAAATGACGATAAGTGCACTTGCTTCGTATAACAGATAATACAATTTCAAGAATTTATTAAAACACAGATATAATATATAGATATAAAAATAAACCTATAACATTAATGATAGTAAAAAGGATAATTATTTATTTCACCCTAACAGGCCTGATGGCCTTATTACTTATAAGATATAAACATGAATATATAAGAGTTCAAGATATAACTATCGTTAGTGGTAATTTCAGTTACACGTCAAATACGATGTAAATGAAAGTAAAACTTTTAAATAATGGAAAAAATAATACATACCTATATACTATTGAAAAAAAATGGCACAATAATTGGAACACAATAAAATATATAATATAATATAAATATATAATATAATAGTATATAGTTTCCTAATTGAAATGATACTACCTAATCACATAAATTGAATTCAAGTATCGGAAAACAACAAAATCGGAAACTACTATCCTAGGTTGAGAAAAAATGAATAGTCTTGCTTTTTTTTTGAAGTGAATTATTCGGAAATTACGAATCTCCTCAGGAATAGTATTTTACGGTTTCGGAGCCAGGAATAACATGATCATTTTTTTTGCGGTGTTGTACAAGTGAGTCGGTACAGTGAAATTTCTGTTCTTATGGTAATGGCTGATAATATTATAATAAAAGAGCTGGCGAATATCAATAACTTCTGCTCAGTTCTGCTCAGTTGAACAATATTAGAAATGGGCACACTATAATTGAAAATCGATTCCAACTGTAATATCGCCAACAGCATATGCAAGAAATTCTTCTGTGAAGATTTCTGCACTAACACCTGTTGGATATAATTCAACGCCCTTTGTGGTATTAGCCAGGCAAACAGTTGTTTTCTGATAGGTGTCAGTCCATTAACCTACTCTGTAGATAGGTCGAAACTGCCCTAAACAAAATATTCTTTTGGCATATCAGATTTAGAGCCAGTCTTCAAGTATGCCCACTGAATATATGTGAAAATTTTCACAATTTGTTCTGATGAACCATTTTTACTGTAATATTCCTGAAGGAGCATCTCTGGTACCAAATTCGACGTCGTATGCATTTGTTTCACCGCTGAATATAAAAGATGAAAGAAAATCGGAGCTACTTTCAGAACCCTTCAAATGGACGGGATAGATTTTTTTATGTCAAGCCATCGTGATTTAAATAATTCAGAGGCTAAAATGGACCTTAACGGATTTGTATTTAATGTACGCTCGCAAGATAAGGCCAAGTCACATTTTACTTCATCCTCTTATTGTATAAAAAACAAACTTTGGAAACCTGGCAAGGTCAGAATAATGGTTTCATCATGAATTCCTTTTGAAACATTATATTTTTTAGTGGGGAAGAATAATTGTTGAACAAAAAAATTGTTACCTAATATCATTTATGAGAAGAGGTGTCAAGAACGTTGTTATGACATAAGTGAGATACGATATCAGGTTTCAACGGAAAAATATTTTCATTGAATATTCATTTAATTTCACGATTTCATCGACTATAATCTAATACTCGATCCTACATCTTTTATTTTTTGCGATATGAATAACCGATAATAATTTCAAGATTTCTAATGACGTTCTGTATTAATAAATATTTACTTCTTGACTTTGTCATTCATACATAGAAACATTGACAGAATTGTCAATGTTTGTTAACAGGTGGCTTTGCACATTACACTACAAGTGATTCAATAAATGTATGTTTTGAATGTTAGGAATCACAGATTACAAATAGATTATAATTAATGAAAAAAATCCGTTGAACCAGTCGAGAAAGACTGATTCAGAGAGTATATTAATTTGCTAACTAGGTATAACTTCATGAATAGAAATTTCTTCCCGGTTCGTGTCAGGTTATCATAAATAAATCTAAGGATTGTGATAGTATGGATTTGACAAAGTTTGGCAAGAACAAATCTTCCTGAATGAGCCGAAATCAAGTTGCCAGTGAAAAAAGTAAGAAACTACTTTGAAAAAGTCCTACAACCAAATTAAACGAAGTAATTGTTCAATATGTTTCATATGTAGAAATGCATAGGTACATCACGTAAAACAAAAAATAAGCTGGAATTCAAAATATAGTGGACTCTTAGGAATCTACAGATATAATCAATGATCATGAAATACTTGAGACGACTATTAGAAGAGATAAAGAATTACTTCAAGTAGTATAAACTTTTACTAGAAAATAATGAATTATCGAAACACATTGATATACTCTTCGAAGGATTTTTTTTAAGAACAAAACATAAGCACTTCAGGAAAATCTTTAAGACGCTCTCAGAGCGGTGTCTGTGCGAAAGTAGCGATTCACATTGTACTGGAATCGCTGAAGAATAAGTCCATTTGGAATAACGTTCTCAGGAAGTTTATTTCACATAAACGCAGTTCTCCAGATGAAAGGTTTCTTAAACAGTGAAGCTCGAGGTGTACTAAGTAGAACCTCAAAACGATGTGTCCATTTTAACCCCCAACAAACGTATCGAAGCAGAAAGCGGAATTGTGTGACCTGACATAATTATATCCAGTTCGGAAAAATTTATCTTCTTGGAGAAAACCAATGCCTGGGTTTTTGTGGCATTGAATTGAACCTGGTTACTTTCACCTCAATTCAAAATCACTTTTAGATCCTCATTAAGATATGCAACCTCCTGCTGCCAGTGAAGATGTGTCTCCGTAGCCGATGGCCTGGAATCCAAATGGAATGATGAGACAAGTGTGCTGTAGTCAGCAAAGCAATATAGGTATTGGATATTGGGTATATCAACGACTTATTGGATAAGTCGTTGATATACGATAAAAAGAGGGTTGGAGACAACATGGATCCCTGGGGAACATCAGCGTTGATGGTGAAAGTATTCGAGAGATATCTATCAACGGCCACTTGCAGGAAACGTTCTTTCAGAAAGCTGAAGAGCAATTCACAAAAATGGTCCTAGCATCAAAGTTTGGCCAGCAATCCCTCATACCATACACGGTCAAAGACCTTAGAAATATCAAGCGCAACAACTGTTGATTCTCCATGTTTCTAGATTGAGTTGTTCCAAATATGTTGATCTTTGTTTTCGAAAACCATATTGATGATCGCTCAAGATATAGAAGCCTTCCAAATATCTGAAGATATGCTGGCTCACGACTTTCTCCATGATTTTTGATATCACTGAGAGCGAAGCGATTGTTCTATAGTTATTTGGTGGCAATAAGTGAACCTACATTTTCTGGTTCAGCAAAAAATTAAGCATTGGATGAACGTAAGGAGAGTTGAATGAAGGATTTTTTTTCGTGAAATATAAACAAGTTCCTAAAAGCAAAACACCATCGATTTGTGGTAAACAATTCACTTATGATGAAAGAATGAATAATTTAATGTCCACCGAAACAATAATTTCACAGAACAACATTTATTTGAAAACTGTAGATGCTATGAATACTCGAATCTTTGATAATGACATTCATTCAGAGAATTTTCAGATAAGATGGAATCTTGATTTACCAAAAAATTGAAAATTCCGGTAGAATAACACAATGATCAGTATACGGGTAGAATCATTTTAATATCAGAGAAAATGAAAATACTGTCTGATACGGATTGAACGATATTTAGAAAAGAATATCTGAGAATTTTCAATATTGCAAACTTTCGACTGGTTTCTATAAAACGGCCAATAAATATTGTCGTGTCGGAGCGGAGTTTGAATACGCGGTTATTGAAACATTATTTGAAAAGGACATATTCATGAATACACCACAAAAGTTGTTGACAAATATGCAGTAGTATGAATTAATTGTTTGTTCGAAGGTGAAATTAGTTGTTTCAGTGAACATGTGTTAACAAGAACAAGTGAATTCATTCGAATAATTAGTGTATTAGAAAGTGACATAAAAATCTCTTAACAGTTGAAAACCTATTCCGGTTTAACCTGAAATGAACCCAAATCAAAAATTTCGAACATATATTCTTCAGATCATTTGATGGAATGAAAAATCCCATATGTAATGATACATTACAAGTGACCATATCCTTTCATGATTATGGAGTAGGAGCCACTCTACTGTCGAACAACCTGTTGTAATGAAAAACAAGAGACGAAGTTAGGTTAGTTTTCGAATGGAAAATCTCGTATTGCAATTTCAATTCACACCAGTTCATCAATTTTTCCAAATGCCGTTTCCTACTTCAATTATTTCGAGTGAACTTTCCCAAGCTTGAAGTTTGATATTGAAGTGTAATACTCCGTGTACTTCAAAAAAAATGTCAAATATACTATGTGGTCCATTTTTTATTTTCACCAAGAACTCCTATAAAAAGAAGGAAACTTTAAATCGTTGACTTTTTAACTGACACAGTAAGATGATCTGTATAAAATCTCTGGTAGTTCTTTTGTAGTAGAAAAGGAACACTACAATATCAAAGTTTAAAAAATATCACTAATTTATGTGATGGAAATGGTCGAAAATCCATAGCATATTCAAGAAAAAATTTATTGTGAGATTTTCACTGAATAGTTTTACAAAAACCCAACATGTGTTTCGCTATAAAATAGCTTCTTCAGATGTCTCTATACTGTATAGATACGCGAAAAGTGCTGCGTTTTTGTGAAAGTGTTTAGTGAAAATCCTAGAATGAAATGTTTCTTGAATACATATTATAAATATTTTCGATATTTGAAAAAAAGGACGTTAATTGGTGAAATATTTCAACTTTAGAGTTTTCATTAAAAAAACTAATGAACGGTTTCTTTCATCAGGTTTTTTGGACAATAATACCATATATGACGTTGAAGTGTCGCTATATTGATTTTGAAGGACATGGCTTCTTTGGCGTCATTTTAGAAGGAAATAGTCACATGTATTGTTGGAAAGATTACTTTGTATTCTATCAATTCAATCAATTTGAAATTATTGATTTCAGTTTTCGGTTCAACCGAAATAGGTTTTCAATTGATTGTTTCTTGGAAATATCTGCTGCAAAGAACTATACCTCTCCTACAAATTCCAAATATTTCACCCTAGAAACAATTCATTGGTACTTTGTACAATTATTTTGTTGTCACTCGTTATACAAAAAGTTTTGAAAAGAACGATGTTTTTGTACTTTTGGGTCATGACATCATCTGAAAAATGAGCGAAATGATGAGTGAGGTTGAGTATCATCCCAATCAGAATCATGAAGGTTCTTTGAATGAATTGAGTTTTCGTGAAATTTTTTTATTATGATTTTCTAATATCGTCTAGTTTCTCACAGGTAACGATGATTATTTCTCGTTCATCTTCACTTTTAACGCTGTTGGTCTACAGGGACCAATACTGTCTCAACCTCTTCTTCTATTTTCCATTAACGATCTAAAATTCTGATTCTTTCTTTCGACTCATTAACGCCGCCTATCCCCATTTTCTTCAGCAAAAGGAGTTAAATGTGTTCCAAAAAGATCCGTTAAGTTGTATTTGGTAGAAGTACTGGTTGTGACTGTGTTGAATGCTGAAAAGATTCTAAAAAAAAGTAAATTCTCTCTGTTTTCTGTTACCATCGGAAACACAATTTCTCAATTGAGGATCTAGAACAGTGTTTCTCGACTTCTAGTCCGCGGACCTCTGGGAATCCGCGAGTATGAGTATGAGGGTCCGCTGAGCTGAGAGAAGAGATCAATTTTTTTTGAAGAATTGTGTAGGTGGCGCCAATAAATCTCTTCAATAACTTTGAATGGCTGACAAAGGTGGCATATTTGGCTGATAAGATATAAAAACATTTTCCAAGTTGAAGATGAAATATAAACTAGGATGAAAACCTCAACCTTTGGACTGATCGTACAATTTAAAAAATCCATAATCACTTTTCTTAAATGGTAGCGTTTTTCATGAGTAATGCGCAACGCACCTCATGGCAATATCGGAAAGAGCACAATAAACCAGTTTATGCCAAGTGTCTTTTTAATTAAGGTATTCCTATCATAACATATGTATAACTATATGTTGTGATTCATCTTCAAAGGGTCTGGGTGCGGTCTTGAAACAGAATGGAAGGCTTGTGGCTTATGCATCCAGATCATTGACAGAGTCGAGAACTTCCTGGGCATAAATAGAAAAGGAAATGCTAGCTCTATATTTTGCATGCACCAAGTTTCGTCAGTATATTTTTGGACTAGGCGATGTTACTGTTAAATTGGATCATAAGCCATTGATCCCACTTTTCTCTAAAGATATCTTCAAGGTCGCCTCCAGAATTCAAAATATTTTATTAAAATTGTCAAAATACAATATTAAAGTTGTTTATGATGTTCTTTCTCGTGCCTATGTTATTGAAAATGAAATTTTTCTGGATGATCTAGATGAGCAGATATGTTTCATAGAACGGAATCTTGTAAAAATTGAGTTGATGAAAAAATGTATAAATGAAGATTCCCACCTACAACTTCTGATAAAAAGAATCAAAAGTGGCTTCCCAAATCATAAAAATAATTTAGAAAATTTGCTCAAGGCATATTGGCCTTTTAGAGACGAACTTAGTTATATAAACGGTTTGATTTTTAAGTCTGATAGAATGCTTATTCCTGAATCTCTCAAGAAAGATACTTTGAATAGATTACATTTGGGGCATGTGGGTAAAGAAGAAATGAAAATGAGGGCCCGTGAGTTGATTTTTTGGCCTGGTTCAACAGCTCAAATTGATAATATTTGTGATATGTGAAGCGTGTAACAATTTCAGGAAAGAGCAAACCCCGAAATAATCATAACATACCTTCCACGCCATGGAATAAGTTAGGAGTAGATATTTTTCTTTTTAATGAGAATAACAATTTGTCATCAAACACTTGAAAGAAATATTTTCGAAGCAAGGAATTCCAACTGAATTATATTCTGATAATGGTCTATGCTTCACATCGCAGGAATTCAATAATTTTTCAACAGATTGGAATTTTCAACATAATTTTCCAAGTCCTCACCACCAACAATCAAATGGCCTCGTGGAACGAGCAATCGGATCCGTTAAAAATATACTGAAGAAATGTTTGTATGACAATACTGATATTTATTTGGCCCTTTTGGAGCTACGTAATTCTCCATTACATAATGAAATTGGAAGTCCTTCTCAAATTCTCAATGGTAGGAGAATGCGAGAAGCTCTACCTGTCCTCGGAAATAAATTAAATCCAAAAATTCGAAATAAAGAAAAAGTAAAGAATCACTCTACACATAAAAATGATTGTACAAAGTCTTATTACGACGAAAAATCTAGAATTCTTCCAAAGCTTACTATCAATCAGCACATTTATATTCAAAATATTAAAAATAAAAAATGGACTCCGGGTATTGTCATAAAAATTTACAACGACAGGTCTTATCTGTTAAAAATCTTAAACACAAACACAATCGTGAGGAGAAATAGAATTTACTTGAGAGCTGCAAAGAAAAAATTTAATGAAAATGTTTTTAAAATCAGATATGATTATGAGGATTTATTAACCAATAATCATAATAATGACACAGTGACACATACTGAAAATACCACCACTCGATATGGAAGAGAAATCAAAAGACCAAATTATCTAAATATAAATAGTCGATCTGTGAAGACTTATAGTTGAGCATCATTTAATGAGTGATAGGGGCATAAATAATTTCAATGTTTCAGTACGTGATTTGCAGTTCAATTGGTTTTAATTATGAAATTGAAGGAACTTTAAAAAAAATGAATAAATTAGGTGTATATAGTATATTGTCTTAAGTGAAAGAATGTATAAACATATATGTTAGTATTATGTTTATAGTTATAACGTAGTTTAATCGCTTTATTGTTTTGAACCTATATTATATAAAAAAATATATATATAAAATTTGGTTTTTACATTTCTGTAAGAACTATTGTCGATATAGAATTGCAAACGTCTTATGTAAATATTATTTCTTCTTAAAATTGTGAAAAATAGAAGATGTCATGAGAAATGCGCAAGCGCACCTCATGGCAATATCGGAAAGAGCACAATAAACCAGTTTATGCCAAGTGTCGTTTTGATTAAGGTATCCCTATCATAACAGCATTTTTGGAATTTTCTGGTGAGGAAATGTCACCGCAAGTGGAAGGCGAAATGATTAAACACCGCCGCGGTTTGAGGTCTTCTTTTCGGGAATGTTGTCCAGATCCCGACAGAAATAAAAACTGGATAGTAGACTCTTTCAATACAGGTGTTTCAGATATCATCGGCTTGACAGGGAAGTTAATTTATGAATATTTGATGTGTTTCAGCTTTGAAACGAAATTTCAGATAATTTTCCTTATCAAGTTTTTGGTGAATTTCAAAGAAGTTCATAGAGAAATATCAAACGACGCAACAACCATCACACTGAAAACGTTTTTTTGTGGTTGTTGAAATTGCGCTTGATTTCCTGTGGGTCCTTGGACTACAAAAGGTTAAGAAACGCTGGTGTAGAAGAAAGGAAAGAAGTCCAAACTCGTTAAATTATGACAGAGCGCGTAAATAAACTATATTCAGAACTATTTTCTCATGAATGATTTTCTACTCTTGTACTGAGATGTAATAATTTTCCGTCCACATTGGGGACGAATACTTCCTCAGAATCAGGTTCCCACATTAATTTATATTGAGTTTATTCATATTTGAACATTGTTTACCTTTCCTGAAGATTCTAATTAGGAATACACACCCTTGCGCACGACAAAATCACGTACTGACGTATTCCCAGTATCTCTTCATACCTCACCATCTGAATCGGTAATTGCATGCATTATAATGTAACTGTTTCGAAAACTAATCGTGTACAAAGCCTCTATTGCCAAACTAGTTGAGCCAAGTTTCGATTGAAGTTGAAAGGCTGTACCCGGAATATCCCTGGATTATACGACAGTACATGCTTCACACATAAATATTATTCACGTCTACAGCCCAATAAACATTTCGCCAAAATCCTGAGAAAGTTTTCCAATGAATCCGAAAGAATAATTTACGAATCTCAATCTAGAGAGAATCTGTTTGGGTGTTAAAAAGGGCTGAAAAGTGTACATCGAAAAGTTGGCGCAGAAAACATTTTATTTTTCCACTTTACATTTCATACAGTTTACGAGACAATCTGAACACAAATAAACCCTTCTTGTCGATTCGAATTGAGGATTATAACACACCCATTATGTGAAATTTTTATTTTCACAAATCTGGGATTTTTCTAAACAGTTTGCTACAGTAGTACTTCAAATCTATATCTATACTCTATACTAATATTATAAATGTGAAAGTTTGTGAAGATTTTTGTGGCTCTTCCACTCCTGATCGACTGAACGTATTTAGATTAAACTTTACATAAATATAGTTTATATACTAGAATAACATATAGGCTACAATTTACGAAGGTTTTGTGTAATTATGGTCATAATATTACAATAAGTATTGAGTAAGTCGGAAAAATTCTTGCTCCTTGAGAGCTATATTGACGTTCGCTGCCTATACGGTTGGAGTTACATCTTAAATAGTTTATAATGAAAGTTCGCGATAGCGAATATCTACCTCTTATGTGGTAGCCACTATATGGAAAATACTGAGCCACAAAACAATTAAATTGGATACTTTTTTATAGTGCATATTTTAGAATATCTGTCAGATTCTTATGAAAATTAAAACAATTGACGTTTTAAGTATTTAATATACATAAACTTTGTCTTTTATAAACTAAGTAATTTGGACGAATCGTTTAAAAGTTATCACGATAAGATTAACTTGATGCAACGCAGGAAGCCATTGAGCGTCTTGTCTACTGTAAGACGACGGGGAACGATACGCGGGGGCAGAGTAGCGGTCTAAGCAATGAAGCGTCATCACCGAAAACTCGACCCGAACGCGGGCAGACGCGTGAGGACAGACGTCGTTGACATTTGTGCTAGTTTTTCGAATTTATTTTTACGTAACATATTTCGATTCTCGAAGCTATTCATTACTTAGTGCAATTGGCATATTTTTTTAGTTATTGTATTTTAAAAGAAAAAATATAAATTACTAGCTGTTTCCTGAAGCTACTGAATCTAGAATCTTGAAATATACAGGTAGGTTTTTTATAGCGTAAATAAGCATCAGGAAAGCGAATCAGGAATTTCCACCCCAAGGGGAAAAATAGAGGTCCAAAGATTGTATTAAATTTCGTCAGTTTTGAAGTTGGAAACCTGAAGTTTTGGGCCGATAAAAAATATTGCAACGATTTGTTTAAAATGATCTGTAAAGAAATGTGACAAACCAAATTCTACGCGGGTGAATCATAATTATAATGCTGACATCATTCAAAGTCCATATTTGTTCAGTCATAGAGTGGTTTTTCATAATTGATTAAAGTAGAGATACAGACAGAGATATCTACTTTTAGTAATGTCATACTTAGAACTGATGGGTGTATGTCTGAAGGGACTGATGAAACAGGTGGTGACATTGGTTGAGTTCTGGACTCAAACCGATTCCATCTGTAAAGGATGAAATTTAATTAGAGTCATTTCTGTGCCTGGCTTCATATAGGAAGCACGTGGTAATTTAGGTAAAAATTTTTAGAATCATTCATCAGAATAAATTACACCTTTTTGAGGGATTTTCTTAGATATTGATTCTGAAGTGGACATATTTTGAAATGGTTAATTTCAAGTACTCGTAGAGTCATCAGGATTTTTTTTGTATCATTGTTCTGCCAGGCAAAATCATTAAGAGCATATAATCATAGATTATATAAAACCATAAAAACCAATAGCATAAAAACAAGCAAATGTATGAAAACAGTAATAAATTGGATACAACTAGGGTATCGTCTTGGATGTGTCTGGCTTCACTATAAAGCTATATAATATTCACTATATATATATTCACTATAAAATATAGGTCTCAGTTGGCTATGGATCTCAGGAGAATGCGTGATCTCAAGAATGAGAGGAGTCTATTTGAAGGAGTGTGAAATGAAAGCCTTGAGTTTCTTTGATAGTTTCTGAAAATAAAATTTCGATCAGAAATGGTGACAATAAGTGTAATAAACCCTAGGGTGAAACCCTGCATTTTATTATTTTTCCTATTAAAGCAACCATCGGAAGAATGAGAAACTTTCAGAACATTGACACTCCAATTCCTTTTGCAGAGTGACAATGTATGTTCAATAGTGATTATTTGCTATTTTTGTAAATGTATTAATTTCGAGGTTGGAGATGCAAAACCTTGTCAAAACTCCCTAGAAAACCGTATTCTTTGTTTTATTGGTACGTTTGAAGTGTCTCCTATCCCAGTATAACTAAGTGACAGGTGTTGAAAAGCGGTACAGTATTTCTAGAAACTTCTGTAGATGGCGTCCGAATAAGAGCTTTTGATTTGCTAACAATTTGCAGCACTTACAATTGAATATCTATAAAAAGTCAAGAACCGACCTGCACCCTTGTTTCCGCAAATTGAGAGCTAGCGTTCTAACTGAGCACAGGTACCACTTTCTTGGTCTAGATCAAAAAACGAGAAAGGAAACGGTATGGATTTCTGAAAAAAGCTCGCAATAGTCGAAATCATTGATAAAAAATAATGTACAACTTCATTTTCACTGTTTGTATGTTATTGCTTCGAAAAGTTTCCCAGATACTCCATTGGTTGAATATCCGCTTATATTCATCAAAATATGGTTTTCTATGAAGCTATGTTCTGCTTGAGAGGGCAAAATTGTATATTTTACCTGAATAGTTCATCTAACTGATCAAAATTGCAGATGAAATCGGTGATGGAATTCATTTCACCTCATTGTGTGATCACCAGATTATCTGCTTTCTCATATCGAACAGAAAATAGTTTCGGATAAAACAAAGTTCTGCTTTGATGATCAAAGTTTGCCTAAACGATTTACCTAAGTGGTCGTAATGGTAGACGGTCAAGTAATAATTAGTGTCTCAACATTGTTAGAGAATTGAATGTATTGGGAATAATTCTTTCAAATCATTGGTCTACATTTCATTCAAGGAGTGTTTCTCAGAAGTTTCATGAATTGAACATAAATTCAAATTGTTCTAGGCATTATTTTTCCAAACGCTGATGAATCCTTCAAAATTCTGCAAAACTCTACTTATTTTCATTGCAGAAATAACATGGCTCTGAAATGAATATCTACATCGTATTCATCACGGAGTCACTAGAATGACTCTTAGGACTTTGAACTGAACAATGTGGAATGGAGTACATTAGGGCAGAAATAACATTGTGGTGGAAAGAATTTGCAGCATACCTTTTCTGATATTTTTCCTGACACTTCTAACCTGAAATATATTCACAAATCACTATACGACTTCATCTTTGTTTCCTATACATACCCTCCATCTCTTGAAGTCGTCAACTTGGTTGATGGAAAGCTCAATTGAAGTTCTGATTATCAGAAAAATTGCTTGTATTTGGATACCTACTTACTGACTGATAATTTAATATCCTAAGATTTATCTCATTCTAACTGACATGCAATAAAATAAAATTATTTAAGTTTCCATCACAATATATTATTAGTCACCAATCTCAACATTAGGGGGAAAACCTTTCTCTTCTGAACGTATATCATAATAGTCGTGATTGAACCCACTCCCCTCTGCTGAAAAATGGTGTGTGTAGTGGAATTTGATTTCACATTCGAGAAACCATATTTATGTTCTTTCATTCTTTGTTTAGAAGCTTTTTCAGTTTGATCAGTATAAGTTTTGGGACAAGAACCACGATATTATTAGTGTGTTCACCAAATATCTCATGACATAACTTGTTTCTGTAGTTTCTGAAAATGAAGCAGTCAATAATATCTACCTCGTAACTATTTATTTATTTATTGAAATTCATCTCTCTTCAGAATGTATTTTCTGAAAGTGAAATATCCTAAAGGCTGTGAAGCAATCTATCAAATTCTGCTACTTCATGCTGAAATGGATGTGTCAAAAAATTGTGTATGACAATATTCTTGTAGACGATTTTGTTAACTGTTTAGTGAATAATTGTAGAGAACTGGACCATACTAAATGGGTATCCATATCACCACTTACTTACATATTACAATAATATTTTCACTATGAAGTGTTGAGTGTTATGAATACGTTGAATGAAGTATTAATCAATTTCATCAAATATGATGGAAAATACTCATATATGGAAAAACTACCAATGGAAATGAGATTCTATAAGGAGAAATCGTTATCACTATTATTTGCTATATGCATTTCTCAATGTATACAGCAAAAACTCATCAGATCTTGCAGAAACAAAAAATGATTAGTGTGGAATGTTTTGTATTGGTAAACGACGCATTTGTTAATTTATATATTTTTTGTAGCAAAATTGTAACAACACTTTCGTCTCATATTATAGTATTAGTATTTTGAGTTGTCTGCATGAAACATTTCTAAGTGGTCCAGGACAAACCAAAAAGTTTCAGCAATACCGAAGCATTAAAACACCCGAACAATCATTTAACGTTTCTCCTGAAAGGTTCCATTCTCATCTGGCAACACTTTTCACATATGAATAAACGAATGCGTCCTTTGCAAATCTCAACACTCGACACTACCAGACCACCTCTGGTTCCGAAGAAACTTTTTGGTTTTGCCGAGGCCATCTGGTGTTCTTTCACGAGTTAACGCTTGCTGGTGTTAGGTAGTTTGCGGAGTGGTCCAGTCCAAACAGAAATTAGGCCGAGAGTTGTTCAACGAGCCATCATCAGGCTGCAAGAACTCGACCGACTTTATGCGGACCGGGCTAGACCTAGGTGAGCTGATTTTGATATTTACGCACGGATAATTCGATGATAATTCATAGTTTTGAATATACAGGGTGTTCCAAATTGAGTCGGCACCATTGCCAACTCCGTTATTATTGATGCTACGAATTCGGTTGAATGGGCAAACTAATAGCATTTTTAATGGTTTTCTCGATGCCGAAAACAAAAAAATAACAGTCGCGTTTTCAAAGTATTTCATAAAATGATATTTTTTTGAATGGAACACCCCATATTTTATCATGCATTTCGATTCGTAAAAACATTGTTAACAACAAAGCTCATATCACTTTTCTCTCTAAAGTTGAAAATGATCGACTTATGTAGAAATATTCATTTATTTCACTAGTACAAAAACTTTCTTTATTTTGGCAAATAAAACCTCATGATTATCCAAATACCCAATTTTGATACTTATACTAATTAGAATATTTTGTTAGTAGCAGCAAAAAGATAAAATTGGGCTGAGATTTCAACTTGACACCACTGAGCTATTTCGTATTGATTTACAAAACGATAATTTCTATCTTAAAGCCATTCCACAAGCCGTACTCATTTTGAGAATAAAAATATGTCTGCTATAATGATAACATTGAAGCCGTTTTTTCCCGAAAATACTGGAGCGTCATACTAATACGGTCGGAAAAAATTCGATAAAACAAAATCAATCAATAATCAAGTTGCCTTGAAACTTTGTTGAAATACTATTTGTCAAATATTCTCAAGTATATCATGACAATGTCATAAATTATTGTAACTGTCAACTACTGTTCGAATATTTTTTCAAATGGCGTTTTCCCATCAAGAAAAAGGTGATATGTTAGAATCCCACTTGGTTTGCCAGAAAAATAGCGTAGGAGCACTCCAACATTACAGCAATTACTTCCCCGATCGTGAATTACCTATTTTGCGTTTTTTTTTGCTGTGCTTCATCATCGGTTCAGGAATAACAAAGTTTTCGAGAAGAGGAGAACTAAACAACATTTTGTATTATCTATAGATACAGAAATTGACGTTAATAAGTTAAGACCAGTGCGAATACTAGATCCTGGTGACTCTGAGAGATGATTGAGGTTTTGTCGGTAGTTTATGAACAAATGCAGAAAAGATCCAAACTTCTATAGAAATATTATATGAAGCGATGAGACTAATTTCTGAAATTGTGGCATAAAAATAACTTATACTATTGGAGTAGATATTATCCATTTCTAGTCCATTCCTACAATCTGCAAAGCGGATTTACTATTAATGTTTGATGTGGTCTATTTAGAGGCAGAATTATCAGCCCATTTTTCTACCATGGTTCTTGGAACGGACTACATTACATTAATTTATTAACTAGAGTGTTGGAAGAGTTTTTCGATGATATTGATCTGAAGAGTCATCAGATGATCTATTTTCAGCAGGATGTAACACCAGCACATAATTTCAGTGGCGTAAAAAGAATATTGCGAGCCTGTTTTGGAACAGGTGGATTGCTACAAATATTTCTTTCAAGTGGCCTTCCCGTTCATCAGAGATGACACCTCTAGATTTTTATTTTTGGGATTTTCTGGAAAATTACATGTACAAAATGAAAAATAATGATGCAGATGAACTGAAAAAATCATATTGAAACTGTAATTAATAGAACTGATGGTCGAATTGAGTTGAAAGCAACACGAAGTGTCAAGAGAAGGGCCCTAATATGTGTTCAACGAGAAGGCGGTGGTTTTTAAATTCACTCCATATTTTATAGCTCTTTTTTCGCCAAAACGAAGAAATTGTTTGTACTAGTGAAAGAAATAAATATTTTCACGTGAGTCGCTCATTTTCAATTTTAGGAAGAAGGAGGATATGAGCTTTGTTGTATGAGGGCGTTTCATTTGAAAAAATATCTTTTCGTGAAATATTTTGAAAACGCGACTTTCATTTTTATTGTTTTCGACATCTAGAAAGGCCATTAAAAATGCTACTAGTTCGCCCATTTAACCGAATTCGTGGCATCAATAATAACGGAGTTGGCAATGGTGTCGATTCAATTTGGAACACCCTGTTTATGTGATGGAGAAATCGCACTTTGAAAGGTAAGACCTTCTAGAACATTGTTGTCTTTCTTATGGAACCGATAGCTGGTTGGAATAAAAATCATTGGACTGATATATATTGAATTCGCAGAATATTTATGCATGCATACGGTTGGGGCAATGAAAGATCACACGTGTGTTATTCATTTTTGTGGGATCCTTATCCCTACTTCCCTACTAATATTATGAATGCGAATGTAAGTTTGTTTGTTACACATGTTCTTGGAGGTATTAGAAGTAACTTAATATGAAATTTCTTTTATATAGGATAAAAAAAAATTTGCCAAAAAAATCTGAAAATCTAGCTACTTTAACGTCATCTAGCATTCTAGTAATGAAGTTCCAATCCAATTGACTATAGTTTCAGCTGTTTGGAATTTTTCTATATTTATTGTTATTTTCTTGTGTCATTTTTATTTTTAAGTTAGGTTAGGTTAGGTTTTCTTTTTAAATTGTAGGAATTGAAAATTATTTATTTTCGTTACAGTGAAATATGATTTCAACATTTGTTGCAATTCAATAAAGCATCATTTAAATTTTCGAAACTTCATTATATGTAATAATTTAAAAAGATTGATAATCCCAGCCAAGCATTAAAATATAGTTTTCATATTGATTCATTTCTATTATACTGACACTTATTTAATGACATAAACTAAACATGTACTACCTAGCAATAAATGCGAATGAAGCCGCGAGTAAAAGCTAGTATGAATATAAACATTGAATCCAAAACAACATGGCTACTGCTCTCTCTAAACAGTCTAATCTTTTGAAGAAACAATGCTTTTATTTTTGAGATTCACCCATAAGTAATTTCATGTTAGGATTGATTTTGGGTCGATTTCTTAAAAATCGTCAGCACTTCATTGACTATTTTGGGAGTTGACTATATTTCATATTCAATTTTCCAATTCGGCTGTGAGTCAATTCATTCTAGTATGCAGAACATTGGACAAAGCCATTTTCAATTCAATATTCATATGAAGTAGTTATTCAAAATTGGCTTTTTTTCCAGTTTGTATTCGGAAGAACTTTCTGAGATTAAATTGATTCAGAAAACAGAACATACACATATTTCATTATACCAAAAAAAAACCTTCAAGTCTTCTAGTATTCCAGTGATTTGGTTTATTTCACCCCTCTTGTTTTATAGAATAGGTAGAAACAGAAGTAATGTTTCAATCAGGTGAAACCTCTCATTGCTTGAAAATACTACATTGTGTGTACTTTGTTCACCTCATGGACTTTGCACCCATTCCGCATCCAACAAATTGAATCAAATAGTTGAGCATTATAATATATTTTTCAAAGGCTTAGATGCCAGCGAAATTTGAAGTTTTCGTCTCATAACTCAAATATTAATGTTGACAACCTGTGGTGTTTCATCTGCTTTCAGAAAAACAGTTATCAGGAAACGAAATCTGTTCAAATTTTCACGATGTAGTAATTTACTATTCATTTTCAATGTCCAGTTTGATAAAGTTTTCACGCATCCAGAAATTTTGACATGTTTCAATCAACAATAGATTACATATCAGATCAATTATATAAAGGGGCATGAATTTTTGATATATTCAATTGACTTGATTGATTGCGTGATAATTCTATAGAACATTGAAAATAATAATGTTTTGTTTGTCATTTTCCAAGTGGATGGAGCCGATTACGATTACAACAAATTGTGTCGCTTATGAAATTAACAATAATAATAATATACTTTTGATTATTCAAGAAATAATACATTATAATCTCGGGTAGAGTTCACAAATAAATAATGGTTACGTGCAAGGCCAATGGATGTCCTCGATTAGAAACAATTGCAAATGACGTTTGTGATCCTGAAAAAATAACAAATATATTATAAACAAAAAGTTGAACACACATTTACGCCAAATAAAAACCACGCCATTAATCTAAATGAAATAATTCATGTGGCATTAATCAGGTAAATAGTACAGATATGAAACATATTGCACGAATATAGACAGGCCAATATAATTAATGGTGAAAAACGACTATTATCAGATTTTACTATTACTTTCTACCAAATTGTAGATGTCCTGTTTTTTTGATTGAAGTAAATATTTCTCTACTACTGTTGAAGATTTAACGATAACTTGAAATGAAAAATCACAACGTCTACTTGGGGAAAGGGAGCAAATTAATACTCATGATCCTCGTGGTAACCCACTATTTCGTAGAAAAATATTCCTTACAGTCTGATTCCAATTTTATCTACAAACGATTATGAACAAACCAATCTGGAAAATAACTACAGATTCATCAATATTGTATGGTTTTTTCTTCCCAAGGGAAATCTTGAGTTGAATCTACTTTAGCTCCAATAACAGAAATCAAATATTGAAGGACTCCTAACTATGTTACTGCAGACTCGGCTTTGTTTGGAAAAGGTGTCCTTTGAAAATTTACTGCAATGGTTAATACAACTGGTTGCATTTGCTTTCGATAGTTTTTCGTAATCGAGAAATGAATCTAGAGATTTGGGTGAAGTGGATAGAAATTAGTTTGGAGCAATGGACAGTATATAACAAAGCCATGATGTCGAAAGTATATTTGATAATAATAATGTTGATCATATTTCCAAACAATTTATGGTGAACCAATATCCTATTTGACAATATTTTCTTTTGGGGCACACCTACTCTTCTTCAAATGTTAGATTTTGGATTTTAAAGATGGAGCGAGTATTTTAAGGGATTTCATTCAATTCTATATGATACACAAATTAATTTTCACGAATATCCTCCACGGTATAGCAGAGAAATATTTTCTGAAATTATTGGTAAAAATGATTCCCGCAATCAATTCAAAATTCAATAACAAAATTGTCCCACACTCACCTTAGTTGTTGACATGTTTGCAGGCGAATATATGTACCTTGGAACTCACGTTTCGCATCAAAAACGGTATACGAGGGCATACTAATAACAACTTTCACGAAAATATTCAATGGGAAAACTATGGAAAATATACACATACATATATTGTTGAAATGTTAATAAAGAGAAACGATGATGGGATATTAATATTTGTCATTTTGGGAGAAAAACTTTTTGGCTTTCTACTACTCCATCTTGATACAAAAAAAGGGATGAGGGAATCTTTCAAAGAAAGGAAGGAAGTAATCAATTTGAAAATAGGTAACTCTATACATTGATGTATAGATCATGCAAAGAAGTAACTTTCAGACACAAACTTCTTTGCATGATCTACACATCCATCTATAGAGTTACTTATTTTCGAATTGTTTACTTCCTTCCTTTCTTTGTAAGATTCCCTCATCCCTTTTTTTGTATCAAGATGGAGTAGTGGAAAGCCAAAAAGTTTCTCTCCCAAAAATTAATCACTCCTGAAAATATAACCCCTTCAATTCAAATAATATTTGTCATTGTATACTTGCGATAAATTAGGCACAAAATTAATTTGAATATTGACGAGGACTAAACATTGTTATTTCAACGAAGTAAACGCCTCACATTGTTCAATGAAACATTGCATTGAAACTGCTCCAAACAATATGAAACACATCATATAATATGTAGATATTCAGCAAAATTTTGGTCTTCTGTCAACTTCAAGGAAAACAAGTCCAGATATCCGGTCAATGTGATTTCAAATGTTCAATTCAAAAGTTGTTGTTGATGAAATAACACAATTTCTCACAGATGTTTATAGTATTTCCGATCTTGAAACTTTTGGATCTTTCGAAGAATTCAGTAATCATGCCAATATTTGTCTAACAGCTGTCTTCTTGAAGAAAACCGATGTCCGGGTTTTTGTGGCATTGAATTGAACCTGGTTACTTTTACCCCAATTCAAAATTACTTCTAGATCCTTATTAAGATATGCTACTTCCTGCTGCCGGGGAAGATATGCCCCCGTAGCCAATGTCCTGGAATCCAAATGGAATGACGAGACAAGTGCGCTGTCGTCAGCTAAGCAATATATTGGATTCTTGTTTTTTCCAATAAGTTGTTGATACACAATGAATAGAAGGTTGAACACAATATGGATCCCTGGGGAAAACCAGGGTTGATGGTGAAAGTATTCTAGAGATATCCATGGACAGCAACTTGCAGGAAACGTTCTTTCAGGAACCTGAAGAGCCATACACAGAAATTATCCAACAAGCCATAGCATCGAAGATTGGCCAGCAAACCCCCATGCCACACACGTTCCAAGGCCTCAGAAATATCAAGCGCAACAACTCTTGATTCTCCATGTTTCTCGATTGCGTCCCAAAAAGGGACATGTAAGGTGTGGATCAAGAATGCTTTTATTTTGGGCTCTAGTTTTATTCAAATCAATAGGTAGTGGTTTCTCGATTGCCTTATTCCAACTATGGGTGACATACGATAGAAGGTCGGCTGTTGATCTTTGTTTCCGAAAGCTATATCGGTGATCGCTCAAGATGTTGAAGCCTTCCAAATATTTGAGGATATGGTGGTTTACTACTTTCTCCATGATTTTTGATATCACTTATAACAAAGCGGCTGGTCTATAGTTACTTGGGAGATATTTCTTGCCCTTTTTGAGAATAGGCTGAACACGAGCAATCTTCCAACAAGAAGGAAAAATCCCTTTCTTTTAGGACAGGTTGAAAAGTCTGCAAAATACATGTGAGATCATTTGCGCACTTTTTAAGTACGATGACGGGCACTCCATAAGGGCCAGACGCCTTGTTGATATCGAGCTGTTTCAAAATTCGCCTGATTAGACGATGTCGAAAAGTAATTTCCGGCATTGTGGATTCTAGTGTGGGAATAGTGGGTGGTGCCTCTTCCAGAAAATCGACTGTGGAGTGGGACGCAAATTATTCAGCTAGTAGATTTGCTTTTTGTATGACTGTTGTTGCAATTGTGAACCATCTGCTTGTATTAGTGGTGGAATCATGGATTTTGTAAAGTTCTGATTAACAGCTTTAGCTACCGACCAGAAGGATCTAGACCCATTGGGATTGGCGAACAGTTTATCCCTAATTCTCTGATTGTGAAGTTCTTTGCTTTCATTTACCCTAAGTTTGCAGCTGTTGCGAGCATTAATAACGCTTGTTCGGTTTTCGCCACTGGGATTTTTGCGCCAATGCCGGTAGGAGAGATTTTTGGAGGAGACAGCTTGCTCGCAATTTTTGTTGAACCATGGTTTGCCGTTAGAAGGTCGTTTCATTGAAGAATGAATACATGCATCCATGGATGATAGACTAACTTCCGTGACTTCAGAAGCACAAGTTGATTGATCTTCAGAGCTGAAACAAACATCTAGCTTGGAAAAATCTCGGAAATGGTCTAGAAGATCCTCCCATTCATGTGATCCTGATGCCAAACTTCGCGTGGTCTTGATTGTTCCCCAATATTCATCGGTAATTCACTCAACACTGAAATGAGTTTGTGGTCAGAAGATCCCAATGTAAACCTTACGGTGACTGTGTAAATTTCTGGATTGGTTGTTAGGTATGGATCCAGAAGACTAGCATATTCTCCATCACGGACAGGAATCCTGGTTAGCTCATTTATAAATCTGAGTAAGTCCGTTGATTATTAGAAAAGCTTCAGCTTCGTGACCTTGATCGTCGTTAATATTTGAAAATTTGAGGCATTCGATATTGTGGACATGTTGATTGTACAACCAATAAATTCACGTTTTCAGTTGCATAACTCAAATAATTTCTGAATGTCTCAAGAATCGAGGCCAAACTGAAAACCATCAGAATATCTACATCATTGGTTGAACTTATGGAGTCTCGTTAACTAGATAGAATGAGTTATATTAAATATGGAGGTCATACTTCCAACTGTCATTCAGGCACCTCTGGTGTCTCTAAAAGATCC
Organism: Leptinotarsa decemlineata; assembly: GCF_025532065.1. NCBI lineage: Eukaryota > Metazoa > Arthropoda > Insecta > Coleoptera > Chrysomelidae > Leptinotarsa > Leptinotarsa decemlineata. Next base: position 6,456,455 of record NW_027412587.1, read on the forward strand.
AATCTGGACCCTCTTTTGTTTCTCATAGCCATCAATGATTTATCTCTGGTACAGTATTCTGGGCATCTTTTGTTTGCAGATGATCTGAAGTTGTTCAACTCGATATCTATCTCGAATAACTGTATTTACGTTACGAGAAGATCTGAGAACACTATAGTTCTGGTGTTTCAAAACCCAATATTTCCACATGTACGGTAGTGTCAATGAATAGTGCTGTTCTCAAAAGGTTCAAATAATTGTGTTCTCTGTTCAGTTTCTCTAGCACAGGTAGTTCAAAAATACTGTATCGTACATTCATTGAGAGCAAACTATTTTAGTTCAGAGAATTTTTCAAACGTACTTCTTTTTTGAATGTCACGGTTATTATCTTGAAAGAGGAAATTACCACATGCTTACTTTGAGTTGTTGAGTGTTTGAGTGTTATGAGTTGTTGAATGGGTAGCTTGACTCCCCGTCTACTGAAAAGGATTAATTTCTCAGTACCTAGGTTAGTCTCACGTCAACACACAATTTTGTATGATCTAACTAATCGCAGTAAAATACTTATTAGGTGATCAATTTATAAAATCATTAACGAACACTGTGTCACGATTGATATTCATATTCCATACTGATAAATGTCAGTTTCCTTCGTTCAGTTGCAACTGTGGACTACAACTGGAAATACATCACGAGCAACTTCGATGGTCAAAAAAAACATATTCCATTCATAATATTGCTACTGAATGAATACACTTTAGAAAATAATTTCGAAAATCTGAACCAGTCAAAAGTTATCCTACACAATTTTGGGATAGGTCCTTCGAATTATATCTATTTTCCTGGAAAGTTCTACGACGAATATTGATCCGTGATCTCTTAGTTACTTTGACGAATGTGTTCTCAATTTCCATACTGGAAGTTAACGGTGGCTAATGAGAATTGAAATTGAATATTCATTTCACATGTCTTCATTTCCACCTGATTCTGCAGATTGTTCACTCTGAAGTAATCACTCTGTTATGTCATGTCTATATTTCCATTAGACACTTACTACAAATGATGCATTCATCAAGTACGATACTAGCGATAATCATTCAATTCATAACAAAAAATGTATCCTGTAGAGGAAGTAAAACTCGATAATGCCCCAGTTTCAACAAATGTTGAAATGAATCCCATCAATTTCTTTCATCTTCAGTGGCGGATAATTCAATACAATTGTTTGCTGATTCGAATTCAAGATTCCGCAGGATAAATACGGATATCGAAAATGAGGATGTTAGAGAAAAAGTGCTGAAGGTTTTCGATTAACTTCAGTAAATCTTCAGCTTGTATAATACAAACATTCCTCAAAGCTAACTAGAATTTCTCCTGGATGACTTCTTGGAATCAATAAATGTAGCGTGGATTATTGTTGCACTAAAAAAAGTTGCAGGATACTACATGAATCTGCTGAAAACTACTCTTTTCACTTACTAAAAAATGGAATTAGAATTGGAGATCATTTATTATTTCTTTCACCGAATATTGAATTGTATTTGTAAATCTCTACATTTTTGCAATTTTTTGACTATGTCATTCATTTAGAATGTGATAGGATAATAGTATTGTTATAAAGTTTTTGTTATTGTTTGTATATTATTCGGAATTGGATTCCTTTGACTAATTTTCGGATGTGATTTCCTAAAAAAATATGAAATTCAGTTCACTCTACCAGTAAGCATTACCTTACTTCGTTACGAAATTAATCTAACTACGGAATTCATTGATAAACGAGGCTATCAAGGGTAATCATTTACAAAGTACGAGACTAGTTTTCCATCTTTCTCTGCACATTTCATTGTGAGACAACTGGTTGGAGCAAGAACCTCGATTATCATACATATTGCCGGTTTGGCATCTTCGTGAGGAGAGACATTAATTTTAATTCAGTTATACTAACCATTGTTATTTGAGAACAGTTTGTCCAAAAATACATTCGTCGTTCAGCATAGCACCACTAATACGATTCATGGCGTGTCTGATATGGATCAAGAATGCTTTTATTTTGGGCTCTAGTTTTCATTCATATCAATAGGTCGTGGTTTTTTGACATCATATCCAATAGGAAGCTAGGATGAAAAAGTATGATTTTATCAGCACAATTGTTGGTACTCATAACTATATTCGTAAAGTTTACTTTATTCAGTTGAAAGTTCTTCACTAGAAATGCTATTTATATTCATATGATACTTTCATTTTCAGATTTGGAAAACGGACACCACAGACTGATAACAATCTCACCCCTTTCGACTATGATAATACGGTAAGCTTGGTTTTAATTTCAATATAGGAATAGGGATAGTTCCAAAGTGACTAAGTATTTTTTAATCTCCAATAATTCAGTTTTTTAACGAAACCGATCACTTTATTTTATGAGTGACTTTGTGGGCCAGTTTGCAAGAGTAGAAAATATTATTAATCTGATCAGTGGTCAGACTACCTTCGTAGGCAACACAACGTTGGCAACGTTGAGCAACACGAATATGTGGCTTTGGAAAAAGGTTTTCCTTGAACCATTTCAGTGCACTTAGGTACTAAGTGCACCCACAAGTCAGGAATTACTTTCTTCATCTTCTCAGGTTACCTGTCACCATCCAGACCTGAATGTGCAGCTCTAAATTCATATCTGCGGGACATCTTCTGATATTTCCCCTACGACAGCTATAATGATATACTGAGGGGGGTTGTCAGATGTTCAGAGTGTAAGTTTCCATATCAATGACCGTAGTAACCTTACTATATGAGAACATCTGTGAATCAGCTATACACAACACGATACATTCGATTCAGACATGCAGGACTTTTTCTCTTCTGGCTTGTGTGAATCATCATTTGAGTGAAAGCGTTTGGTGACTTCCTCAGAGGATTTATTTTCTCTACACGTGCAGATGCTACCACTCAAAAATTTAATGCAGGGCAGATTCATGAGTTAAGCTACTCTCATGGAGACGATTCCTAGCTGCACCACCTAGCCTCCGATTTTTTTATCAGTATCAAAAAGGGGACAATTGAGAAGTTGTCGCTCTCAAATCGATGTTACAAGGAGGATTTTGTTCAATGGACGTCCATCTGCTTTACTGACTCAAGATCAATTTGTTATTCATTGTCAATGAATAGTGCAACTACCAGTTATGAAGAGGTGGTCTATAATTACTGGTATCTCGAAGATTCTGTTAGTCGTTTGATGCCTCTACCAAGAAGAGTGTCATATACCGAGAAAGCAACTGCCACCTTGGATAATACCACGATGGGCATTGCGACAGACATTGTCGGTCCAGCAGCAGGTCTTGCTAATATTTATTCAGATCCACATTTTCAGAGTTGGTTATAATTTAATCAAAATTGACGGGGAATATAACTATTATATGCATGTCAAAACTGTTATATTACGAAAAATTTGCGATTGTTTCCAACGGTTCTTCTGCAAGATGCTTTATACTGAAGAACGAATATGAATCATGTCAATTTACTGCAGAGCTGAGTACTTGAGTACATTCTGGAATTTGAAACTGACAGTTGACTGAAACAGTATAGAAATCTCTGTTTGACAGTTTGATAAATGTCGTTTCATCTCTGTTATTAATGAGATTATTGTTTCCATATATATTTTCAAAGACATGTTCAGGTTTCCGTTTTATTTAATTTCGGCAAAACTATAAGGTTTTCCAACAGGGACTTCCAAAATTTCACAATTGATAACGGCCATCTCGTTGAAGCTACATCGGTCAAATTAGTTGTCATTCATTAGGTCTGTTCTGCCAAATCACCATCAACGGATATAGCATTCAACAACACGTGCAAATAATGAAATTGATTTATCAAACAACGTACCGCGCGCTTCGCCCAATTTACTGCCGCCATTATTGTCCTACCGAGAGGCTACTCGCAATGTGGTCAATAAATTTGAGTCAACTGGTTCAGTGAATGATCGACCAAAACCCGTCGACGAAACGCAAGATCTGACAAAAACATCGCACCTGTCTGTGAGAGTGTACAGGAGAATTCGAGGCGGTCGATTTCGCGTCGCTTATAAGAATTCAGCCTTTCGTAAACCATAACTTGGCAAATTTTGCGTCGCATAGCTTGGACCTGCAACCGTACAAAATTCAACAAATGACCCAGGAACTGAAGGTAAACAGCCATAGAAAACGACGTGTGTTCGCTGAATGGGTTCTGGAGCACGTGGCAACTGACCCTAGTTTTCTGAGAAATATCAACTTCAGCGATGAGGCTCATTTCTGGATGAATGAGTACGTGGACAAACAAAATTGTCGATTTTCAGATGATACCAATTCATATGAGATCCAAGAGAGTCCAATGCATCTCGGAAAAGTTACTGTTTGGTGTGGATTTTGGGTTGGTGCCGTCATCGGTACTTATTTTTTGAGAACGACGTTGGCTAGGCTATCACTGTTAGGTCGATGATTACCAACTTCTTCTGGCCAGAATTGGATGGTCTGCACACCAACGACATGTGGTTTCAACAGGACGGCGCTACATGCCACACAGCTCATGCCACATTGGATATTCTGTACGAGCGATTTTAGGGCATTGTCATCTCACGTGGATGTGATTTGACCCCGTTAGACTTTTTGTTGTGGGGTTTCCTTAAGTCGCAGGTGTATGCGAAAATGCCACAAATCACAAAGGTCCTCAAAGCCAACATAACTCATCTGTATCTATAGAGTAGGGAGGGTGAGTGTAGACCCTTCAGACCCACAACACTTAGGCCACATGTGACCCATTGTACATCCTCCCGAGGAGTTGTCCTACTAGGTCATCGTCCATCCTGTTTTTTCCAGGAAGATGGACGGGTCACTAGGAGACATCTCCTTCATATCAGCAGGTGTAGGCCAAGTCTTGTCGAACACACAACTCTCTTTGGCAACCTTGAGATGTCTCAGGTTCGAAGGTTTTGGAAGGTGCAGCGACATTACTGTCGTTGCGCGGCTTCTTCAACCTTCTTCGGGTTCCCTCCGTAGAGGTGCTCAAGTGAGGGCGCTTTCCTGCAGGAGCAGCCGGTTCCTTGCCTTTATTCAAGGCGGAGCTCTTGGCGCCTGCCGCAGGAAGTGCCATTGCTGTCGGAGGTGGAATAGAGGGGAGAGGAGGGTGCACTTATAGTTGTTGCCACTCCTGCCTCTTTCGCGCTCTTTCTCCTTTTGACCTCGACGCAGCAAATGCGCCTACGCCTTGACCTTTGTATTACATCACGAGGTGATCTGCTATGTCCAGCCTCATTCCGAGCGGTAGATTGGGGTGAACATTTCTGACCATTCCCAGCCACCGTCATATATTGAGGTGAGCACTTCTGCTCAGCGTCGCGATTGGTTTTTGTTGTATCAATTTTTGTGTCTGTTTCATTTATGTGTGTTCCCACGAGTAACAGACAAAGGGTTGGTCACCTCTGGCAGAGCCCCGCATTACCAGAGGAAGGCTGATTACAATGAGGTTTCGCCCGGTTCACCAAGGGGATTGTTCGTTACCGCATATCACCCTGCGGTCATTCAGCTGTCGGCACGATTCCTTACACCTTAGGAAGGGTAGGCTGGTCCACGGTGGCATATTTCGCAAAGGCTTTCAATGAGTTTCAGTTCCCCTCACCCTACTTATTTCTGCCACTGACCAGAAGTCCGGCCACCCCATCCGTAAGGCCACATTGGCTTTCTGGACAGGGACCCCGGTCCCCTGGTTGTTCCCCTATCCGGCACCTGGGGACGTGCCCAATAGGGAACCCAACTCACGGAATCCCTTCAAATACCTTCAGTTGAATTCAGCCCGATTTATGTGCCAGAAAATAGAAAATTGAACAATGTTTTGGATGACCTTCACCCAGAGGAGGCATGTCGATTATTGAAACGATGTTATATTTCAAACATAGTGGCATCAATACCTATATCTTCCAAACGAATACAATTTTTTCGATGATATTCTACACACACTCTGTCTTATTTAAATTCAAAGATAGCAAACGCTACGAAGAACCATAAACGATTTCTTGTGGCTTCCCTAGACTCATATGGACTGGATCAAAGTATTTTTCATTTACCGTTATAACTATTCATCTATCGGTAATGTACGATTGGTTCGAGTATCCTCTTAAGCCTGAATGGAAAAGTTTTCCAGCCAGATGATTTGGATTTGAAGCTTTGAATGCTTTAAGTAGTTCACTGTTCTTTCGTATACCGTCTTTTCCATCATTTTCGAAACCAAGTTCAGGATACATATTCCTCTGTAACTTTCAATGGCTGAAATTTTTTTTTCTAATACTGGCACTTCTTTTGGAATATTCAGTTCCCCAGGAATTTTTTGGATACTAATTGATTGACTAATTCACACATGTTTATAGACAATATTTTGATGCGTGAAATGAATCCTTTCATTGCTATTACATCAATGCCTGCTAAATGAGATTGTTGTAACGGAATTTTTCCAGTTACAGTCGCTATCCGGATTCCTTATATTAATTTGCATCAGCTCAATGTAGATTTTTTCTTCAGGTCTGCATCTTGCGTTTTTCCACTGGAGCATCAGTTACAATGTTTATTTGCCATTAAAACCGCACCTGAGCCTATTAGAGAATACCAACACGCTCTAAGAAAACCCATAACTCCCTTCAGAATGACATTCTCGCTCAGATCCAGAACGCATTGCCTAATTCAAATGCACGAGCCGATACACAAACCAATCAGTTCACGTCGTATGAATAGTAATATCGCGAAAAAGTCAATTGGAAGAAACGTTATCTTTCCATTCACGTCCTCCTGCATTTATTGAACGTCAGTGAAACATTGGATGGGTTAATAAATCAAATTTTTCGAATATTATTCCGCAGCGATGTACTGGAAACGTCAGTCGGAGCGATCATGAAAGGAAAATGTATGCGAGTTTTCCTAGGTCGGAAATATCTGGGGGAATATTAAATGGTTAGTGAGGTGCAATGAAAGTTGTAATGAAATTCAGCGTTTATGTGAGCTACCTAGTTTATTTTCACATCGGACTCTGACAGATGAGGCTTGCGGAGAATGTGACGGAGTGAATCCCAGACTGTTTCTGTTTTGCTACTGTCTAACGATGAAATGAAGTTTGAGTAATTTATAGCCCGGTATATGATGTAGTCTTAAGAAAACATCATGGTGAAGACACGATTCCTGAAATATACATTTTTATCCATTTACTTTCGATTCAGAAACGTTGGCATGCATCTGACGAACGCATTTCATACACTTTATTGTTGACTTTTCACTGAATAGTTCACAAAACATTCCATACTAAGTACTCAACGACTGATGATAGGTTCACATTAAATGAATGAACACGTTTCAAAAGACTACCTTGATTCTCTTATCGATTTACTTGGAAAGTTCCATATATTAACCATTCAGATTCTCCAGTTCCTAAATTTGAAAAAAAAAGATCCTACGATATTCTGAAAGACGTTTTTTTACCAGAGAAAGGCAAAAGAAACTCTAAAGCAATAGAGAGTTATAAATGAAAGTGATAAATGCAGAGCAGTTAGCATGAATCCACAACCAAACAAATTCTGTGGCATTCATACTACTTGACCAGAAATATATAGAATCGTTGGAACTAACGAATAGTTTATTCCTAATTATCGATGAGAAGAAATTTTGAGTTAAGCCGCAGATTATTGCAAAAGTCACGGATTTGTGACATTTTTCATCACTAATATCTGGTATTGTAGATATTGACATCTATCAAATATATAAATTTCATTAGTGGAATAACTGATTCACAAAATTTGATTATGCTTGCAAGTCAAGAAAATAGTGTCCAGTAATGCATATCACTTATGAATCTCATAGGCTAACACATAGATGAAACTACTAGTTTGTGTTCACAGCTTTCGGACTATTAGTTTGTGGGATAAAACATTATGAGTGAAGCAACTTCTCTTAGTTTAATGAAAATGAATGGAAATGAATTTCGTGTTCTGATGAAGCGTTGCTTTTTGGAGAAAAAAAACTCTCGAAGCCAAGGCTTGGTTTGATAAATATTATTCGGAATTTGCACCAGGAAAATTAAACATTGAGAAGTGGTTTGCTAAGTTTAAACGAGGTGAAATGAGCATCGTGAACGATTCACGCGATGTACGCCTCAAAGGGGCTGTTACCAACGAAAACATGTAAAGAGTCCACAAAATAATTTTGTGGACCGCAAAGTGAAGTTGATGGAGATTGTCGAGGTTTTAAATATATCAAAGAAACGTGTTGGACATATCGTGCATGAATATTCGGATATGCAAAAGCTTAGTTCAAAGTGGGTGCCGCACGACATAACAATCGACCTAAAACAACAACGAATTGATGATTCTGAGCAGTGTTTGGAGCTGTTCCACCATAAAAAACATGGCTCCGTGATTTTCCACCAGGATCAAAACGATCGTCATATCAGTGACTGCACGTGATGAACCGACTCCAAAGCGTACAAAGACGCAACAGTCGGCTGGCAATACTATCAGTATTTTTAAATGCGCATGGTATAATATTCATCAACTATCTTGAAACTGCAAAAACCATGAATAGCTACTCTTACATAGCGTTATTGGAACGTTTGAAGGACGAAATTGCAGAAAAACGGCCACATTTGCATTGTGCTTCGAATTGCTCCCTCATCCACCATATTCTCCAGATCGGACTCCCAGCGATGTTTTCCTGTTTTCAGACTTCCAGAGAATGCTCGCTGGAAATATAATTAGCGCCCATGATAAGGTAATCGTCGAACATAATTATCCATCCAAAATTCCTCAAATACTATACTTAAGTTATTAGTACTGTTACCTCACTATCCAACCCGTTGTAGAGATGAACTCAATGTCCAATATTGATCCAACCATTTCATGGATAGGATTTGAAATTTACAATGAAGTAAATGATAAAATTTAAAAATTACTGAATAGGAACAGTATCACTAGAGTTTAAAAAATACACAAATTACAAAAATTTCAAACGATCAACGAACTCATTAATTCTACTCGTGTCGCATTCATAAGGCACTTACATGCATAATAACTTTAATTATTAATACCATTATTTCATAAATTTATCTCATCACTATTTCTGTTACCTACAAAGTAGGTATCATTTGGTATTTATTGTTTGTTCGAAAGTAGTTGCCAATGTTATTGAACAACAAATAAAAGTAAATTGAATGACATTTCGAAATTAATGGAAATACATATTTATTTCTTGCTCAACTTCATTCTGTTTTCAACTAACTTTTCTCGGAATATTTCGGTCCGATGAATTTTAGTATTAACAATGATTTTCACACATTTTTATCTCAATTGTTCTTTCAATTTTCAAATCTTTTTTGTCATGTACATGTTTGAGAGGTAACAAAAATGTATGTGACTTTCTGGAACTTCAACTAGCGCTTCCTAATATGACTGATAACCAATCCGTGCAAAGCTTATTGTTAAATCATCTGAAAATAGAACTTTTAACGGGTGATGCTCAACTGTATTGCTAACCGACTATTATAAGAAAACAAGTATAGCTGAGGCACCAGTCAATCTAATAATAACACTGATGATCTTCAAACATGACTCAACCTCTGACGGAAGCACTGAACTCTTACGAAGGTTCGAACTAGATGAATACTCCAATCCAGCAGACCACTATTATAATCTTCATGCAGTCATTGCTCACTGTGGTTCTGGCGTTGAATCTGGTCATTATTACGCATTGGTCAAAGGCGAAACGGACTGGTTTAAGTTTGACGATAGTCGTGTCACTAAGTATTCTGGCAATATCTTGAATTTATTGGAGCCTGTGGAGATACCCTACATTTTATTCTATGAAAGAGAGGACACTGGTAGATCGAGATCTTCAGATGATGTGGTGCTGTAGGTTTTTCTGGGTTTTCCTGCAGCTGAAAAAGCAAATGCGCCAATGGAATCATTCAAGTCGCCCCGGAGCGCCAAATAATTTTTGTTGTTGTTGTTTCATAATTTTTATTACTTTCAATAAAACTTATTCATATAACGCCCAAACTTATAACATTTATTACATAGGTACAATACGATTTCATACATTCGAGGAATGCTTGAGGAATATAATGTATAGCGAAACACGTGTTGCGGTTTTGTAAACTGTTCAGTAAATATCTCTCAATGAACTGTTACTTGGATAAGTTATGGATTTTCATGAAGTATCAGCAAAATTCATTACATTATGATATCATTAGTTGTCTTTGCTACTGTCAAAGAAATGATCTAGTACACATATGGGAAACAAGTGCTTTGCACTTATCCTAAAATCGCTTTGTTCATTCATTCTATGTTGTAACTTATTTGTATCTGTATTTGTATTCATCTTTTGTGAATAAAGTTATATTATTATTATGATGACACCAAAAAACTCATCACGATTATCTTTGACAAACGTCTTGATTGAACCACATCCCATGCCAGTGTCTCAAATAGGTGACTTCAGAAAATAAAAGTGACCAATATCACTCACAACTGCACCACTGCAGTGAAACAATACTAACAATGTGGCAGAACAAAACTTTCTATCTACGTTGACGAATCAAAACAAGCAAGAGGTTATAGTACGGTAGTGAACGTGAATTAACTGAAATTAATTTAATACTATTATTTGAGTTGTAATGAAATGAATCAACATATGAAAGAATTAAAACATCCACATAATATTTTCATGTAATGGCTGCTCTATTGACAACAGAATGACAACAGCAAGCAAGATTGTTAATGTTCCAGGTACAAGTGTAACCTTACCAATCGATGACAAGGGTACAAGTCACCTGTCAATTTAACCCGTGACAGGTGGGTATTTGTGACTAGTATCAGTGAAGACGGGAGGGGTTTTTGGATAAAATTTCAAGATTTAGATTTCATAAAAAAAATGGGCGACGGGTAAATTGCCTCACAATCACCCTAAATGTGTCAATAACCACTAACTTACCAAATGATATGAAACAACAAGTACCGGTTTAAAAATTTATTCCAAACTTGAAACCACTTGTATCTTGAGGTATAAGTCAAAGCAATCAAGCAAGTAGATCATGTACTTTAGACCAGGCAATACGAATCATATTCATAGTAAAAAGGATAGCGTAAATCAATAATTACTTTCCAGGATTGTAAAAGATTATTGTACAAATAGACAAGAACATATATATATATATATATATATATATTTTTGATTGATGCAACTAATTTTCCTTTATTTTGAGTATTTCAATATTAAATTCTACAAAAAGGATTTGAAGCTTCATATCTTCTATTAATTATCTGCGAGCGCTTTCGACAGTTGGTAGTACTGTCATCTTTTGTAGAATTTAATATTGAAATATATAACTAAATATATATATATATATATATATATATATATATATATATATATATATATATATATATATATATATATATATATATATATATATATATATAAATCAAAAATTAAACAATTTGTGGACACAACACTCAAAAAAGGAGGGCAAACCGCGGACACGTGTTTCTGGCTATTGGCCTCATCAGCGCGGTGCAGCCAAATGTAAAGATGGGAAACACTTGTTTGCCAAAATCAGGAAACAACACAAATGCACATTTGTGGTTCCAGTTAGAAGACCTAGAATTCCCAGGCTACATCTAACATGACCACGGAGGCGGCTATAGCTACCTGCGTGACATCCGGGTCCAGGATAAATACAAATAGAGATTTTATCGAGTGTGCATGATATAAATCAAAAATTAAACAATTTGTGGACACAACACCTAACCTAACTAACCTAACCTAACTTAACCTAGCCTAACTGGAACCACAAATGTGCGGTTGGCTCCTGTTGTTGACTCCGTGCGTTTGTGTTTTTTCCTGATTTCGGCAAACAAGTGTTTCCCATCTTTACATTTGGCTGCACCGCGCTGATGAGGCCAATAGCCAGAAACACGTGTCCGCGGTTTGCCCCCCTTTTTTGAGTGTTGTGTCCACAAATTGTTTAATTTTTGATTTATATCATGCACACTCGATAAAATCTCTATTTATATATAAATATATATATATATATATATATATATATATATATATATATATATATATATATATATATATATATATATATATATATGCAGTTGGTTAGTACCTCGTCCACTAGATGGAGTGACATTTTGTGATGTTCGCTCCAACTTCGGAAGAGGAATGAAATACTCTGAAAGAATTCCGATTTTCAATTCTGGAATATCATTGACTTTAGGTCGATGATGGTCACTATCTTGCACTGACGAGTGGCTAATGAGCCCGAAACCGGTCTGCAAGTGTGCCCGTTCCAAAATTGAGGGTCGACTCTTCCAGTTGTATTACCAATTGCATATGCAGGAAATTTTCTATGAAGATTCCTGCACTGACGCCTGTCGGATATAATCCAACGCCCTTCGTGGTTTTAGCCAGGGGAGTGGTTGTTTTCTGATAGGCGTCAGTCCATTAAACCTACTGTGTAGGTATATAGAGACTGGCTTGAACGTTTAAAATTCATTTGCTTTAGATTTGTTGTCTGCCAGTCTTCAAGCATAGCCCACTGACTAATGAGAATGATAGGTAGTTTTTAAAAAATCGTTTTCACTATCATTTCCATCAAATATTCTAATCGAACCTTCCAAGTATGACAGTTTTGTTGTTGTTTAATTTATTCAAAAAACATTCATTGTGAGATTTCCACTAAACAAGCAATAACACTGATCACTCAGTAAACTTTGAGAAGTCTGAAACCTATTGATTTTCAAGCATTTCCAAATATTGAGTTTCTCATCCAAACGTAACATAGTCTTACCACTGAAATAGAGGTACATAATTGAAAAAGAAATCTGGACTTGACTAAAGCAGAAATAAATAATGAACATAATTTTATATTTTCCATAGACCATTTCAAACGAACATTGTCATACATAATTTCTCGACACATCCCTATCAGCATATATTTGCAGCATTCAACAGTATGCTTCAAACACTATTGAATATTTCACAGTCAGAAAATTGATATCATAGAGCACTGAGTTCCATCAGACAAACTACTGTCAACAACGGTTACAGGGCAGATATAACCTTTTAATAGAAAATCTGGTTTTCCGTTAACCGATTCCATTGTTTCTAAAAAAACTATCAGAACACGCCATTCAACAGGTTTATCCAATTTCAAGAAACGTTAGAAACCGTCATAGCACATTAACATGATTTGGTGAACCCACCAATAATAGAGCTCGTTCTTTGAAAAATATACACTTGGACGTGGTTCACAGAACAGATAATTATTCAAGCAAATTCCTTGAAAGTAAGGCAAAACTTCAAAGTCGGATAGTTTAGGAATAAATAATATGACTTGCGTTTCTTGTTGAAAACTTCATTTTGGCCGAACGAAAAACACTGTTTCTCAGAGAATAAAAGAGCAAAGAAGTAGTTTCTTGAATGTACAGAAGACATTGAAGCCGTGAGCTCAACAAGAAACTTAGGTGTAGTTCTGGACACATAGTTGAGGTTCAGTGCACATGTAACGAAATGCATCAAAAATGCATATTGTAACCTCAAACTAGTATCAAATTTTTGAAAAATTTTAGATGTTGAAACAAAAAAGATATTGTGTGAAACCTTAGTGTTGAGCCACTTTAACTTTGCAAATATGGTGTATTACTCTAATTTAACCAATCACAATCAAATTCGTATTCAGATTGTTCAAAAGGCATGTGCCCGGTTCATTTATGGAATAAGGAAACGTAATTCAATTTCTCATAAAATTAAAGAATCGAATTGGTTAACTATGAAACAAAGATGGTTACTACAGACAAGTTGTTTTATACATAATATAATTCAAACGAAAGTACCTATTTACTTATACAACAAACTTTTATTCAGACACGACGTTCACGCATTTCATACCAGATATCGATACCGCCTTACCCCTCCAATACACCATACTTCACTATACCAAAGATCGTTTCTTTATAATGTAACAAAGATCTATAATGCCATTCCTGACTCGTTAAAAACCATGAATAAATCTGTTTTCAAGTACTCACTGAGAAACATGTTATTTGAGGATAGACTTCAAATATAAGTGTTGTGCCACGAAAGCAAGAGTTAAAAGTCTGATCAATAATAATTGATGTGCTTTCTGCCTTCAAGCCTCTCCCTTTGTTTTCTTGTTTTGTTTTTATCACTTCCTTTGGAACCTTCATGATCTAATTACTGTTAGCACCCTAGCTTTAATCTGATTCTCATTCACGCAGTTAAAAACATTTATATTACTATTATTTTTGATTTGTAAATAATATATATTTTTTCGTGACTTCGAGTTACACTTGTAAAGCCTGTGTACCTCTAGATTTAGATTTGTTTTCTCTTCTCTTACTTTTTTCTCTCTTTTCTCGTTCTCTTTAGTTTTGTTTTAAGGGTTGAATGGAAGGCCAGTCACAAGTATCCTTGGATAGGGGCGACTGATTCCGCCCTTACACACTATTATGGGCTATAGTATTGTATTATCGTATTATAATTAAGTGTGAATAAAGACATATTATTATTATTATTACTATAAGTAGTTTCTTGAATGTTAAGGCCAATTTCACATTTGCGAATCATCTTTTGGCAAAGGGAATACGTTCTATCACGACTAGAGCGTGTTACATTTGGAAGAGAAAGGTTTGATATTTTTTTTTAATATTGGAAAATCAATTAATGAATTCATTCTTTTGGTTGAATATTTTCTCTAATATGGATATTGGCAACTAGTTCGTAAGTAAACTGCCGCAATTTTCATTCTAAAATTCAGTTCCTATTGTTTAAATTTTTCAGTAGTTTATACCGTAACTAAAGTTAAAGTATTATTCTTTCAGTAGGTGGAAAGTCATATGATTGGAATTGTTATATTATATAAAGCACTAACTACGTTGAGTGGAAGAATAGCTATGCTAAACTTCGCCAAGTAAATAAAGAACTTTCATTATTATGTAGAATCAAGTTGAATGATGATATTGTTAAGTGATAATCTCACAATAAAAAGGATTTTCATGGAATATAAGCCAAATCCACTACATTTGTTCCTTTTTTTTCTTAGAGTGATTATACAGTCCTCTACCTTTTTTCTATTCAAATCTGTTCATAAACCTACTCTCACACAAAGGTAGACAGTGGAATTTCCATTGTTGTGTCCTCGTATTGTTCTTGGAAAAAGTTGTGGCTGAAAGAAATTCTATTCCATGAAGATTCACGCGAACTGTACACATATTCTTTGACTATTTCATCACCTTCATTGATGTTAAGGAGATTCCACAAATTCTGACAAATACTTGAAAACAATGAGGATACATCAACTGAAACTAAAATTTGGTGGTTGGTTTGAAGTGGAAGGAAATATAAACCATGTCGGATATGTTACAGTCCTGGTGTCACAGAAGTGTTTTTGTTGGATTCGAATTGATTCAGATAGATAGGTAGTTACGTAGGTCCAAAGTGAGTTCGTCTAGTCTATAATCCACTGAAAACCGCGAAAGTTTTTCATTCAAACTGGAAAAAATGTATCCAGCTTTTTAACGAAGCCAACTACTGTATGTAGTGAGTGATCTTTCAGGTGACTTGTTGAGAGTAGGACTTCGCCAGACGCTGAAATCTAATAGTGCTCTGCTACTACAGTCTGAATTTCTTTGTGAAGGTTAATCATTTTCATTATTGGTACACTATGGTAAACTCTCTTCAGTATAGTGAAGACCTGGTCAGCGGTCTTTTTGACGACCACCTTCATCAGATGTTTTGGGAAGTTGATCTCCTGTGATACATTAGAAGGGATTCATCCATATGCCAGGATACGATTTCCTGATCTTCCCAGATGATCTGTATCCATTCAGGTCAAAATATACAGTTCTAGAATCGTACTTGTGAGCCATCTTCTGAAATATCTTCTATAGCAGCCACAATGGCAAACTGAAGAGGTCACAATCAATTGGTTGATATTGAGGTTGTCGGATATTCAAAACTTGTCAGATTCTCATGTCGATGACCTCAACATTCTTTCCATGTGAGCGAATTTGTGAGTCGACTCCTGTGGGTTTTCTATGAAATCAGTTTTATTTGACTGATAAGGATTTGGCGAGTTCGTTGAAGTTTCTTCGATTGAAGATGTGTATTAATGGAATTATACACATCTTAAGATGTGTATATTCCATGTGTATATATTTGACCAGAGTGTCCGGACACTTGACATGCACATTTTTTAAAATTGGACATTGACGCTTTCTCTAGTATGCAAATATAGTTTTTTCAAGTCACCCAAATTGGGCAACTTAAGGAAGCAATGCTTTCTTTGGATTGTTCTAGCATTTTGCCACCTGACTATCGCATCCACTTTGGATTCCTTCATCAAAGGAAACAATCCAACCATGTCGAGATCAAACAGTTATTGACAACTAATTGCCGGAGCTCTCAAGGCTGCCAACTGCCACCATAATTCAATGTTTACTGTGTTTTGTCTTAATAGTTTTCGTGTTATTACTTTTGTTGTTCGTTAAAAAGGGAAAGTCTAGTATAACATCGGTGACATTAACTGTTTCAGTTGTTGGTACGTTGTTACTACTTTTACTTGGAATCGGATGTATTGTTCTATTGTTTCGCATTGTTTTTCTTTAGATGAAGGGCACTGTTAAACGGTCGTTAGCTCAAGTTATGACTTCAGTTGTTACATATTAGAAAGTTATCTGGACACTCCGGAGAAAATGGTTTATTCTCAACTGATTAAGATATATTCAGTTGGATATTTTTCTTCTCAGCAGAATTTTTTTCAATTCACCTGTTTAGATTTTCATAACTAGGAAGAAGTTGGAAAATATCAGTACAGAATTATAATTCCAAATTGAAATAATCAGATTTGATTCCTCCAAATCTAATGCACTGAAGATTATTTGGAGTTGTTGACTGTTGACTGACATTTCGAAGTATTGCATTCTGCCTGCTTTGCTTTCAGCTATTGATACCAAAGTCTGTGTAATAGTTGAATGAGGTGGTTTTTGAAAACTTCAAAAATATCACTAGATTCATTGATTATGGTGAGAAAAGGTTTTGAAATAAAGTACTTCTGTTACAAGCTGCAGATTGATGAGCGAGATCTCACAGTCACCTTAAAAACTCCATTGGAATTATCCAGTCACAAATCAACTTAACTTTATTGTGAATCTCCAAAAAGTATATTACCCTAATTGGCCACATTTCAACCGAATTGGAAAATTTCGACTATAAGTGGGCATCAATACTAACTTCAATCATGAAGTTGCTTGTTACATTCCAACGAAGGGGCTTGCTGACGTTAAATTTTGGTTAAAAAAAGACGCAAACAAGCATATGCGTTTGAAAGTTTCACCTACCGGAACTGATTTGTTAATGCTTTTAACAAAGGAAAACATATCAAAAGTAATGATTCAAAATATTACATCATTAAAATTCCTTTCCTGACACGTGTGGATGGTACAATATCAACGACAGTGCCAAAAAATAACAAGTTCAAGTTCCATTCAAGAGTCCTCAAAGTTAATCAAGAGTTTTATAAATATTATGAATTATTTCAATCAAAGTTTTCTCAAATAGTTTAAGTGTTTCAACACTATTGGATGATCTCTTGATGATACCAACTTCGTTAGCAAAAGCGTACTTAGAGTAAAAATATTTTTTTAGTTGTAGTGTAGTTACAGTTAGACTAGCAAAACCTACCCTCATTATCCTATAAAAATATATTTGAGAAAGGTATTGAACATGTGAAAAAGGACACGAAAATAGATACGAAAATAGATAAGAATCACAAAAATGAATATTGCTGACAAATGTAACAGATAGTTTTACCAAAGGAAACCGTCGATGCTGGTAATGTGTTGAAGTTATTGAAGAATATAAATGATGTTGGAAAACATTTTTAGCTTCTATTGCAAGATATTGGGTCTTGTTAGTATTTCATTTCAATGTATCAGCTGAAAATCACATATTGCCTCTTTTCAGTTCATTACAATGTTTCGGTCAGTTTGATGATACTTCTACAGCTGCAAAATGAGGTGAGGTGGTGTCAGCTCAAATGCTTTATTAACATGAATCATAAAGACTGAGAATCCAAGGATATATCCTTGAGGGATTCTATGTACTACTGTCTCGAAGTTTGAAATATTATTTCTGCAAGAGATAGTTTGCTGATGAGCCCTTCATAAGACAAAAATCTATTTTTCATAACGTCACAGTTATCGGGATTGGTATTTCTCTATTTCATGTACTCAAAATTAAAATAATGATAACACGATGCTGAAGAGTGTCCGACACAATGCATATCTTCCGGGTATCGTTTTTGAGTTTGAACTTTTCCCATCATATTGCTGTAGATTATATTAGATTAGAATTGTCGGGGAGCTAGTTTATGACCTGATTCACTGCGACCTTCTCAGATCTATTGTGATGCTCCTTGATTGTTAAAGCTCATTGTCTAGCTTGATCTCTTTAATGAGACCCCTTAGCCTTGACACTGACCCCTTCATATATTTGGCAGCCTCTTTCCCGCATCTTGCGTGTGTAAGCCTTGTTATCAATTCGCATTCACAGAACACATGCATTGCGGTTTTTTCCTCTTCTTGTCAGAACCTGAATTGGATTTCTTTTGTCAGACCCATTTTGCTCAAAAGTTTCCTGAGTCGGCTATGCCCCGTTAGTAGACCCACCACTATTCTCAGAACCTTACGGTTGTGGTTTAGCAAGTCTTCCGTGAATCTGGGCGATGGTTTTTTATGAACTCTATCGCCTACCTCAATCCTGAGAGCTTATTCCACCAATCTATCGATTCGCCTTGCATCCATGAATTCATGGATGTTTTTATACATGCTTTCGCTACTCCGCAGAAGGGTTCTCGGCCGATCATAGCCTTGGATGCGCCTTCAACGGCTAGAACATCGGCCTCCTCATTGCCCTTGTGACCTTCATGTCCAGGTACCCAAGCTAAAGTGACCCTATTTTGGGTACTTAGCTTCTTGAGTGAACTCAGACGGCTTCCCCTCCAGTTTATTTTCAAAACAATAGATCAAAAACAATTTCTTGATTTATTTTACACTGCTTCTTGATGGGAAAAAATACCCTTCATGCTAAGCGATGACTTGAAAAGTTATAAGGACTCTGATCCATTAGAAACAATGATTTAAAGGTTAGTTTGAAGGTGCTTGACAATGTTTCGTTGTGTATTTCATCAGTTCATCATTTCATTGTCTAGTATAATATAAATTGATTTGATAACCCTGAAAAAAAAAATCAAAACAATTAACCGAAAATAACAATTTCATTAAACAAAATATTGAAATTACAAAGAAATAACATACAACAACAACCAAACAAATAGAAATTGAAATATTAATAAAAGCTGAAAAAATTGAAAATATCATCAACAAAAAATGAAAAATTAAAAATCAAAAGATTTCAAACCAAGTCATGTCACAACGTTTTGATTGTTAGTATCTACAATCGTTTTCGGGTGATAACTTGACTTATTCCTCGGAGATCTGACTATTTATAGGTCATTCGAGTGCTTTCACCTATCTCCTCTTCCCTCTTTCCGCTTCATTGATTTTGGCGGGAGATGACCGTTTGGTGTGAGTTGGTCGTTTTTCGCTCGATTAGAGGTTTCTATATGTTACGTATCTCTACGCTAGCTTAACTCATTGCGTTGTTGGACAACATATACGCGGCTTCTTTGAATTTAATTTTCTGTGGATGATTTCAGCTTGAGCCCACTTGATGTTGTGTTGATGAGCCCAAACATGCTCTGCTATTCCGGATTTGCTGGTTTCTCCTCGCTGTGTTTCTTGTGCTCAGCAATGCGAACTTTCAATGGCCTCTTAGTTTCACCGATGTATGATTCTCCGCACTCGCAAGGTATCCGGTAAATGCAATTCTTGGAATCGCAGTCTGCGTTTGGTGGCCTGGTTTTCATGAGGTTGCTACGGATAGTGTTCCCAGATCTGAAGCAGGTCTCGATTTTATACTTGGACCCAATCCGTCTTATCCTTTCCAGTAATTCTCTGATGTAGGGAAGTACAAGTACTGCTTGTGGCGGCTTCTCTTCCTTGTGAAGTTCATGCTGTTTTCTAGCTGAGGCCTGTTCTACCATCACTTTGGAGTAACCATTCCGTTGAAGGTCATTTTTGATGATGCCTAGTTCCTTTTTGGGACCTTCCTCTGTACAGAGCCCAAAAGCACGGTCCAGTGAAGTTTTGATGATTCCTCTCTTAGTCGATTGATGGTGTTTGGATTTCTGGTTCAGATACTATTCTGTGTGAATGGGTTTTCGATATACAGATGTTTCCCATTTAGTGTTCTCTTCACCAATACGTCTAAGAAAGGCAATTCGTTGTGGATTTCCTTCTCCATTTTGGAAGTGACGGAAGGCCTTACGTTGTTGAGTTGCTTCAGGAAAGTGTCTAGTTCTGCATTCTTATGGTTCCATATTATGAAAGTGTCGTCTACGTCTCAACCAGACTCGGGGCTTCTTCTGGGTTTCTTCAATGGCCAAAGTTTCACACCACTCCATATATAAATTGGCTATAACAGGTGGAAGTGGCGATCCCATTGGCAGTCCCTCATCTTGCGTAAAGAATTCGTCCTTCAGTTGGAAGTAGCAGTTTCGTACACAGCATCCTAGTTATTCCATGATTACTTGTATCGGTGAGTTTGTTCCATCTTTCAGGTCCCCATCTTCGGATAGCTTCTTCTGTATGATTTGAAGTGCTTCTTCGACAGGAACGTTGGTGTAGAGGCTTTCCACGTCGAAACTGATCAGTTGATCCTGCTCTTTGACTTCGATTTCCCCTAGTAGTTCAACGAAATGCCTTGAATTTTTCACAAAAAATGATGTTTTACCTTGCAGCTCTGGAGCCAATGATCGGTCTGAGCGGAATATCCTTGTTGTGGATTTTGGTTAGTCCATACAAGTGAGGGGGCTTACTGTGGTGCGGTGTTAGCGATAATCTCTCTTTTTCCGTGAAATAGACTTGGTGTTTTTTCAAAGTCTGTTACAATTTTTTTTCAGGGTTATCAAATCAATTTATATTATATAAGACAATGGAAGTCCGAACTGATGAAATAATTAAACGTTAGTTTGCTGATTTCAAACGTGTTCGTAGAGACATCGATGATGCAAAACGCAGTGGACGTACAAATGAGGCAGTAACACCAGAAAAATCAACAAAGTTGTTTTGAATGATTGAAAAGTGAAGTTGCGTGAGGAACCTCACATTGTAACGATATCAAAAGAACGTGTTGGCTTTATATTGCATGAGCATTGGACTATGAGAAAGCTCTGTTGACCAAAAACTAGAACGTCTTGATGATCCTGAACAGTGTTTGGCCATGTTTGAACATAACAAACCGGCATTTTTGCTTCAATATGCGACAATGGATGAAACACAGATCCGTCACTTCACTCCGGATTAAAACAATCGTCATCTGAGTGGAGAGTAGCTGGTGAACCTTGTCCAAAATGCCTGGGATGTGCGACGTGTAATATTCATCGACTATCTTGAGAAAGGAAATACCATCAACAGTGAATATTGAATAGCGTTATTGGAGTGTTCGAAGGCCGAAATTGCGGAAAAATTGCCCAATTTGAAGAAAAAGAACGTGCTGCTACATCAAGACAACGCACAGTGTCACAAATCAATGAAAACGATGACAAAATTGCATGAAATGGGCTTTGAATTGCTCCCGCATATATCATATTCGCCGGATTTGGCTAAGCAACTACTGGCTGTTCTCACCGGTAAGAAATTTCGCTTGAATGAGGAGGTTATGCTGAAACTGAGGTCTATTTTGGGGCAAAAGATAAGTCGTTCTAGAAAAGTGGTATCAAAATGTTAGAGCGGCGGCGGCGCTGGAATGATTGTGTGGCTCTTTCGAACAAAAGGAAACGCGGAACTTTTCATCCTAGGTGTTGATATCTTCATGAACGGATAAAAGTATATTTTTGGAATAAAACGATTAAGTGTTTTGAAAGAGTAGGATGCCCAATTTTATTTTCACCGATCCTATATTTACAATGCCAGAAAATTGCAAATGCATCGCATATGCATGAACGTCAGAAAAAAGTTCAAGGTAAAAACGATACATCGAGCGCAATACGAAGTATCTCGACACAAAGATAATGAAAGTAAATTCTCCCTCATGAATTGAATCACGACAAAGACACATTTTTTAAAATTAATTCAGTTTCTTAGAACATTCTTAGCTCAATACCAAAACTGGTTATTTGAACGAATCTACAGTGTTTGTCGACACTGTCTAATTGCGGAGAAAGTTATCTCGCCAAGCAAATATTTAGGTCTCTTATTTTTAATGCTACACTTTGAATATTATTAAATTATCCGTAATTTTCACGTTTGCGATGTCGTTGTGTTGTCGGATAATTATTGTAATGAAGAGCTACTGCTTGCAGAAACGATTTTTTCGCAAGAACTGTTTAGTAAAAGATTCCTTTTTTCGACTAATGGTGCTACACTCCTCAATGTTGTTTACTCTCCGTCCAGTCTGATCATTCTTAAATATACAGGGTGTATGAATTTATATATTTCAGAAATTTGCATTATCGGTTCATCAGCACTTTGTGACAGAGAAACCAAAATCATGTAAATGTGATAAAAAAGAAACAAATATACCTACGACTACATCTGAAAATTGCAAAACGGAAAGGCATTTCCTCAAAAAACGAGAGAATAATTCATGTAGAAAACAAAACATTCATAATATCTATAGAGAGTTAAAATCGATATCTTCATACATACTATGATTCCAAAATTATAGGCACTGAATTCTCGGAAATATGTCTCTTCAGTCTGTCTCTTGCAGTGGCGTACAAAAATTATATCGAACAGACGAGGAAAAATGATGATAAAATATATAGAATCACAACCTTGACAATAATGTTTCAGTTTTAATGAGAATTCACCAAGAATTCAGTGCCTTCTATTATGGAATTGTACTATAATACCAATAAGTCCAAAAGATAAAAATATTAAAAATCAGTACATCTATGACAGCAAATTTCCAGAAAATCTAGTATTCTACTTAAGAAGACGATATTTGTTTCTACCTTAGCGTCGTATTCGATACATACAACTGAAAAAAAAAATGTTTATCAGGAAACAGTTATTTCTGCCTTTCCCTTCACCGTAACTTTTTCCTAGATAGAAAATTTAAGAATCTTAACATCTGTTTCCTCATAGGCACTTATATTTCATGAATTTAGCTATCCAACATCACAAAAATAAACAACTTATTGATGCTACCATTGAACACAATCATGATACAAAATTCAAACAAAAAAACAACAAAAATACCAAAAGTGAGAACAACCAAACACCAAAAGTTTTTGTCTTATCTGAATCCAATTGTCTATGCTGAAATACCCAATGAGTCGAAAGTTTTTGTCTTATCTGAGTCCAGGACAAGGAAAGATCATGGCTAACACCGCACCACAGTAAGCCCCCTCACTTGTATGGACTACCCAAAATCCACAAGAAGGACGTTCCGCTTAGACCGATCATCAGCTTCAGAGATTCGGCTACTCAAAACTTGTCTGGATTTTCACTTCCCTTAATATAACCATTACAAGGAAAAACATCGTCTTTTGTGAAGAATTCAAGGCATTTTTTCAAACTACTAGGGTCAATTGAGGTCACACAGGAAGATCAACTGATTAGTTTCGACGTGGAAAGCCTTTACACCAACGTTCCGGTCGTAGAAGCACTCCAAATCATACAGAGAAAGCTATTCGAAGACGGGGACCTGAAAGAGAGAACGAATCTACCTATAGAAGTAATTATGGAATTACTAGGATGCTGTGTACGAAACTGTTATTTCCAACTGAAGGACGAATTCTTTACAAAAGATGAGGGACTGCCAATGGGATCGCCACTTTCACCAGTCAAAGCCAACATATATATGGAGTGGTTTGAAACTCTGTCCATTGAAGAAGCCCACAAGAAACCCCGAGTCTGGTTGAGATATGTTGACGACACCTTCATAATATGGAACCATGGGAATAGTGAACTAGACGCTTTCCTGAAACACATCAACAGCGTGAGACCTTCCATCACTTTCACAATGGAGAAGTAAATCCACAACGAATTGCCATTCTTAGACGTTCTGGTGCAGAGGACCGACACTAAGTGGGAAACATCTGTATACCGAAAACCTACTCATACGGGAAAGTATCTGAACCACGAATCCAACCACCATCAATCGACTAAAAGAGGAATCATCAAGACTCTATTAGACCGTGATTTTGGGCTCAGTAATATGAAGGAAGGTCTCGAGAAGGAACTAGACATCATCAAAAATGATCTTCAACGGAATGGCTACTCCAAAGCGATGGTAGAAAAGATTTTGGCTAAAAGACAGCAGGAGCCTCGCAAGGAAGAGAAGCCGTCACAACCAGTGCTTGCACTTCCCTACATCAGAGGATTATTGGAGAGGATAAGAAGAATTGGTTCCAAGTACATCAGAATCTGTTTCACATCCGGTAACACTATCCGTAGCAGCCTCACGAAAACCAGGCTACCAAACGCGGACTGCGATTTCAAGAATTGCATTTACCAGATACCCTGTGAGTGCGGAAAATCCTATATTGGTGAAACTAAGAGGCCATTGAATGTTCGCATTGCCGAGCACAAGAAGCACACACAGCGAGGGGAAACCAGCAAGTAAGGAATAGCAGACCATGTTCGGACCCATCAACACAACATCGAGTGGTCCCAAGCTGAGATCTTGCACAGAGAGGAACATTGGTTTAAGAGAAAATTCAAGGAAGCCGCATACATGTTGTCCAACAACGTATTCAGCCAGACCAGCGTAGGAAAACGTAACATATGGAAACCCATCATCAAGCGAATAATGGCCAACTCCCGCTAAAACGGTCATCTTCCACAAAACCAGTGAAGCGGAAAATAGAAAGTAGGGATAAGTGAAAGTATTTGAACGACCTATAAATAGTCATCTCTCGGAGGAATCAGTCCAGTCATCACCCGAAGACGAATGTAGATACTAACAATCGAAACGTCGTGAACTAACGTGACTTGGAATCTCTACACTTTTTATTTTTATTTTCTTTTTTCATTCCTTTATTATTTTTATTTTGTTTTTATTTATTCAATTGTTCTATTTTTACTTGTAGTTTATTTCACTATTATTTCATTTCAGGTTTATTTTGGCTCAATATAATTGTTATTTTCAGCTACTCATTTTTAATTATTCTTTTTTAGTTGTTTCAGGGATTTCAAATCATTTTATAAGTAGACAATGGAAGTCCGAACTAGTGAAATTCATCATGAAACATTGTCAATCACCTTCAAACAAATACTACTCATAAGTTTAAAAAAATCTGTATGTTTAAAATCTGTTTAAAATCTATTTTTCCGTTAATCAGCTGTCGCCTCCATACGAGCGACAACTCTCAAAAGTTGAGAACTTGTGCGAGCTAAGGACTAACGAGGTCTTACCTTTTAACGTTTGATTCCCAACACAGTTGCAGAATCATTCCAGCTTCAACCAGATAAATTCTCTCGAGAAAAATATCTGGTCGAAGCGGGAATCGAACCCACGATCTTCCGATCGTGAGTTGGGCGCACTACCACCGCGGCCAATTCCACAAGTATATTTATACATTTCAAAATTTATATGTATGCATCTCCTGATATTACTATTTTACATTTATACATTTTATATCAAAGTTTGATGTTTACATTTCACATTTTGTGCGTCCAACTTTACAACGTTCATTGATAGATTAGTTAACTTGCTCATGCACAAGGTTATACCTTTTATTAACAATAAAGCAATCTATTTGCTGGATTAGATTGAATAATTGTTATTGTAATTTTATATATTTTTGATGGCAATAATGATAAAAAATAGAAACAAATAATAAAAAATATCCAAAACACTTGAAATATAGGGGTTTCCATTAAACGCTTCCCATCTTTGAATTTGAATAAAAAAAGTGTGTCTGAGATATTATCGAAATTTTTTATTCGTTTGGAACGTCCAATTTTCCATGACTCTGGGCCATGAATCAAGCTGAATTTGACCGATAGCATGAGTTATGTTGGCTTTCTGGACCGCTGTGGTTTGTGGCTTATTTGCATGCACCTGCGACTCAAGAAGACCGCACAAGAAAAAGTCTAACGGGGTCAAATCGCACGAACTCGATGGTCCGTTCACATCATCCCACGTGAGATGACCATGCCCTTGGATCGCTCGTGCAAAATATCCAATATGGCATGAGCTGTATGGCACGTAGCGCTGTCTTGTTGGTGTCCAGATCATACAATTCAGGCCTAAAGTAGTTGCTACACTATAACAATTTTCAATTGAAGGTGATTCATTAGCAATGTCGCACTTAAAGTGACCAACGGATAATCCTCTTACCAACTTTGCAGAGGCGTACCAAAATAATATTTTTATTTATTTAAACACATAGGTAATTACGTAAAAATTGTTATAGTAGGTGGCGCTACCTGGGGTCAATGGTAAAACTGATTACATTTTCTTATTATGCATAATACAATACTTCAAAAAAACAGAAAAATTTGTAAAACAATTATTAAGGTTCTTTAATGTAGAAAGAGAACTACAAAGCAAAGAAATAATTAACTATGTTATGCTTATGAAGGTTCAGAATCCATTGACTTGTCGATGAGGAATTCCCAACCACACTCAAATCTATTATTATTTGGTCAAAAACAGTGTCTACCATCCCACCCAATCTCCACATTTTCTCTTCTTCCTTGATCACATGGGCTACAGCATTAGCCTAATCTTCTTTCCGTATCCGTTCCATTGCGAGTTCTAATAAACGTTGGACATCAGAAATTTTATATGTCACGTTTTCACGAGCTACGTACCCCTTAATTTAAGCCCAGATTAATTCTATCGGGTTTAACTCGCAATGGTAAGGAGGAAGTCTCGAAATGGTGATGCCTTCAGCACGAGCTATTGTATCCACCACATGCTGGCGATATCTGTCACGATGCTGTTTAATGACACTCATAAGCTCGGCCTTAACCATGTCCTCGGAAAATGGAATTACTTTTTGTCCTAACCAACTCTGCATGTCCGCTTTTCTGGTGGTCATAGTTGGCAGCTGTTCTACTAATCGGCTGTGATAAGAAGCGTTATCCATTACTATTACCGAATTTGGCACGACTCGTGAAAGAAGGGATTCAAACCATCCTTCGAAGCGTTTGGCGTCCATGTCTTCGTGATAATCCCCCGTTTTTTTTGATAAAAAAAAGTGTGCACTATCGTCTAAAAAGCCACTCTTGCTACCTATATGGGCGACAATTAGTCGTTGCCCTTTACCCGTTGGTCCGCGTAACCCTGTTGATAAACCGTCCACAAATGCTTGACGATAACTAGTTACAGTAGTATCTTGCCAGATCTTAGATACTGTGTGACCAGCATCCACCCACGTTTCGTCCAGATAATAAATATTTTTGTGAGTAGAACGCATTTCTCTAATAGAGCGAAGATATCTCCGTCGCAATGGGACTATATCTTCTCTTTCTATAAGACAGATTTACGGGATCGTTTGACTTATATAAATTTTAAATCTTCTTTTATTATTTTCCTCAACTTCTCTTTGCTCATTTTTGGAATGAGATCATTATCCATTACCTTTGTCCTAATGGATTCGATGGTTGGCGCTTCATTCTCAAAAAAGAAAGAATGAATTATATAGCGTACAAATTGATTTAATATCATCTCTTAACTGAACATAGAAACTACCAAAATTCCGATACATATCTCTCAACGTTGCACTAAACCTCTCGTTTAAAAGTGGCGGGTATTGTTTCCTTTGAAATATTAACCAGTATATTTCAATGGCAATCCATTAGAACAAAGGCTATCCATTTTCAACTGAAACATGAATACTACGATGGAATTTTAATTCTGACGTTTTCAGAGACAATGACTTCCAACCCTCTTTCTATTTCATCCACTTAATTTGTTTTGTTTGGGGATATTCCGCTCAAAGTTTTTTCAATAAGAGGGGAAGTTTTCCTAGTTGTGGCGGAAAGTTTTCTTTCGGGTCCGGCACCATCAAGACACGTTTTTAAGAGCTATATTTTAATTCTTAACGACTGGAAATATAAAATTCATTCTTATTAGTTATTCAAAAAGTTATTTTTAATATATTTTCTGAAACAAATCGATGGAGTGTCAAAAGGATCTGTTATTGGGCCTTTATTTTTTGTTATTTATATATTTATTATAGTTTTATGCTAGTTATGGGAAATGTGGAAAAATTCGAGTGAAAATTTTTTGTTTTTTGATTGATACATTCTCAACTCCATTCAATGCCTTTCATCCATACGATATTATTGTTCTTATGGTGGAGTCCACAGCGTGTACATTCAAAGTGATGAACTGTTTAGATATTGTTAGCAAAATATAATTGATTACTATTCTTTCAATGACATTTTTTTGTAGAGATATCAGTGTTTCAAGGGTTTTCAACCTGCTAATATCTGGAAAATAAATTAATCTAGATCAGCATAGTTTTTGTTCAAATGTAATTAAGGACAAATCTGAGAAGTTCATCTCAAAAATGTTACTGCGTAATATGAACCTTTGAAGAGTCTATTCAATCAGTAACGTGTCCTATTTATAAATTTTGCCAACAGATGAAATTTCCTATACTTTGGTCGGGGTTAGCATTTTTCGGTAATTACGCAATGGAATAGAATAAAATCAAGCTTTTCAGTGAAGTATGTAAAGAGAAAGCGAGAAAACTCAAATAATTGATAAACTGGTATAGCAGAAAATGAAGTTTTATAAGTGTGATACTCAATACGGAAGTATGAGCCACGGATAACATCCTCTATGTGTTTATTGACACCTACACCTACCTGACTGAATTGATCATTTATCAAGTTTCGTAACTACCTACTATTATACAGTGTCTTTCATTGAGCGCTTCCTATTTTCAAATTTGAATGAAACAAAGTATGTGACAGATATCACCAAAATTTTTTATTCATTCGAGAGACCTATCAATTCAATTATGTGTGGAATATAACATCGTTTAAATGTTTGCCACGGCTTTTCTGGGTGGAGCCTATTCGAAACGTTCAATTTTCCATGACTGTGGCATGTGGCATATAGCAGGCTGAATTTGACCGATGGCATAGGTTACGTTGGCCCTGAGGACCCATGTAGATTGTGGCTCATTCGCATACACCTGCGACCTGAGAAAAAACCACAAGAAAAAGTCTAACGGAGTCAAATCAAACGATCTCGCAGACCAGCTCACATCACCTTCACGTGAGATGACCACCATCCAATCCAGGCCAGAAGAAGTTGGTTATCATCGACCTATAGTGCTCGCCGTTGACAGTGATGGCCTGGCCTACTTTGTTCTCAAAAAAATATGGACTGATGACGCCACCAACTCAAAATCTACACCAAACAGTGACTCTATCGAAATGCATGGGTGCTTTTGGATCTCATGTGGATTTTTTGATGAAAATTAGGGTCAACTGCTCCACAGATCATTTAACACACCTCGTTGTCTATGGTTGTTTATCTTCAGTTCCCGGGTTAGTTGAATTTTGTACGGGAGCAGACCCAAGTCACGACGCAAAATTTGCCGGGATGTGGTATGCGAAAGGCCGAGATCTTGTAAGCGACGCGAAATCGACTACCTCGGATTATTCTACAGAGTCTCACAAACAGCGGTGATGTTTTGGGTAGATGCATTGAATCAGTGAACTCAAATTCATCCACCACATTGCGAATAGTCCTCTCTGTAGGACGATTATGGCGATCGTAAAATGGGAGAAGCGCGCGGTACGTTGCCCGAACAGAGCACCCAATTTGATAAAACAATTTTATCATGTCCACATCTTGTTGAATGCTATATCCGTACCTGATGATTTACCAAAACATATTGAATTAATGACAACTAATTTGACAGATGTAGCTTGAACAAGGATGGCCGTTATCAATCATCAAAATTAGTAAGTCCCTGTTGGAAGACCTCATATGAAAGACATTGTAAAATAGTTTGATGAACCAGTCAATGACTACCGAGTAGTGAAACGAATAAAATGCATAGTGAGAAAATTTGTATAATCATTATCATGGATATTCCTTCAATTACTCCATTACGCAAAATTTAATAATTCCAAACTGAAAACATTTCTTGCTGACATAAGACACTTTGGGTTCCTCACAAATATATTTTCTATGAGTTCTTTCATTTGGGACAGAAGCATTCAATAATTCGAAACAAAAACAAAAAAAAAACGAAGACGTTTCCCTCTGACGGGCATGATTCCTCATCTGAAAAACAACCATACTTTGGCTTCTGGTAGATACAAAAGATCAATACAAAAGATCAAGTGATAATGACCAGGTTTCGATCAGGCCACACCCGACTTACACGAGAATTCCTTTTATCTGGGTAAAATTAACCATTATGTGACATTGGTGAGGAACCAATAAAAGTATTGCATTATGTAGAGGCATGAACCTTGTTCGGAATCTATAAAGACACATTTTATTACCCCTGCATCATAGAAAAACTACTGGATTGTAGAAATACGAAACAAACTATGGAATTTTTCAAAAATGCTGATTCAACAAAACAATTATTGGATTGTTGAAGTGAATGACCAAATCGTCTCTTCGAAGGTTCCTTTTTCCATATCCCGCAGTAACTTTTCACGATGAACTTCCCAGCTTACTCTCTATCACACTTGATCAGATTCTCGAATTGTGGAAGACTGTTTTATATCAGCCTGTGTGAATTATTAGTTATCAATGAATGTTCCCAAGAAGTTATCGTGGAAAAAAAAAGATTTTATATCAATATCATTAAATGAAGGGACACTTGAAAAGAAGTAATGATATCAGTGGTCATTTCAATATATATTTGACTCATTTCATATAGTGTAAATTTTATCATCTAGATCAATTCAAGTGATCTAGACCTAGATCACTAGGAGATCATAGGTGAAGCCATCCATTGATTAGTTTGATGATTTTTTGGAGGAGAACCTCATCAAAACATCACATGTCATAATATCAAAATAAGTTTCAAAAAGATGTCTTTTGTTTCAGTATCAGAGCGATCAAGACATTGGTGAATGGCTGCCAGCACGCAGATGAGGCTTTTTCTACATTCAGATGATCTTTCAGTTTCTGTCTCCCCAGCCCAGTAGACAATCACAATGAGTTTCCGTCATCGTCTTCAAACTTACTTTTTCCGGCAGATAAACCTGTTATTGTTGCTGAAAATTATTTAGTCCTAATAAAGCATATTTGTGGCCTAACAATGAGTTGTTTTTTTCTATTCCTGAAACTACCAATCGCATATGATTAGGGAATACTTGAAATATTATATGGCATGTGATCACAACCGATCCTACTTGTGATGCAATGTTTGGAACCTTTGGTGTAGTAATGAATATTCCTGGAGTTTTTTCCAATACCATACCGTTATTTCAACACTTCGATACGTGTTTTGATCACCAAGTGATCATCTTCAAGAGGAAGATCAAACTGAGTTTGATAGGAAAAAATCCCAGTAATATTCATAACCAACCCTACATTAGGAAATTCCTTTTGCATATCTAACAAATTTCAATAATTTGCTTTTCACATTTAATTTTTATATACACAGTGTTTCTTGATAACTTACCAGTATCTAGAGAATTTATTTTAGAATACATTTTGAGGAAACACTTCAGATGAACATATGTTCTGAAGATTCCAAATTTCATACTGAAGTTTCAAAAACCTTTGTTCAAGGATAGCTTTGGAATTGTCTTGTATATTTCTGTGAAACACCATCTTCTGAGCAGGAAAAGGACATTTATACAATAGATGATATTGATAACAAAGTTGAATTTTTCACGGGACTAATTCTAACTATTTTTAGTAAACATGCACCTGTCAAGACAGCACGTATGACGAAAGCTCCAGCTCCCTGGCTGACATATCCCATCGAAAAAATGATGAAAGAAAGAGACAAAGCTCTTGCAAAATTCAAAATTTCAAAATCAGAAGCTGACTGGGTACATTACAAAAATTTGCGAAACTTCACGCTATCATCTGTTCGTCGCGAGAAGAAGGCTTATTATAATTATTTATTTCAATCTAAAGACTCTAAAAAATTATGGAAAAACCTAAAGAATATTAATAATACAAAAAGTAATACTGATTTACCAATTCCTTTGCAAAATCCTGAACAAATCAATAATTATTTTGCTTCAGTATTTATTGATGATGATATTGATAACAACCTCCTAGAATACTACAATAGTAATAAATACCCAAAATTAAAAAATCAAGAAAGTGTGTTCAAATTAAAATTCATCTCAGTTAATCAAATGAAAGAAATCTTAGCTACTATCAAATCGAATGCCACTGGTTTTGATGGTTTATCCATCAATATGATTAACTATTGTAGTCTGTTTATAGATAATTTCCTCACTCATATCTTGAATTGTTGCTTAGAAAAATGTTATTTTCCTAATCTATGGAAAATTGCCATTATCAGACCTTTGAGTAAAGTTTCGAACCCAGTGAACTACACTGACCTACGTCCTATAAGTATTCTCTCTACGCTTTAAAAAATATTAGAAAAACTCATTCATCATCAAGTAAGTTCATATCTATATGAAAATTATATTATTCCTGATTGTCAAGCTGGGTTCAGACTTCGCCAACCTCTTCAATATGTTGAGTTACTTTGTTAATTTTGGAATAAACAGCGAGCTACCCACACGGAAGCCACGTAATGCAACTTAAATGAAATAATCCACAGTTAATTTATCATTATATGTATTTATTTTACTATTTAACTTGTAATACATAATACATAGGTACTAATAATAAACTAATAACAAAATAACTAATATTACTAGTACGTACTTGTTCATAGCTACATTCCTACCTATCAAACGAAGGTGTTTGAAAAATAAACACAAACTTTTATCCAGCCACAACGGCATGTCACGTATGATTCAAAAATAGTTAATAATAACAACAAAAAAGTAACGCACTATCATGAACATAAATATTGAAAAATAAAAAAGCACGTTCAATGAGAAGGCTGACACTCAGACTCATCGATAATTTTTTTTAATGTTTGCAGTATAATTTGATGCAGCCATTCGAATACAATTACCCAAATGTTCATCTGTAAGTCGATTGCGATATTTGTCCTAAATAAACTTCACATTGAAATAAAAAGATTCACACAAATAGGTTGAACTGAATGCTTTCACTTTCAAGGCAACACGGCATAGAACTGAATATTTGTCTTTCCTTACAATAGGCCAGATACATTCAGTAAGTACTTTTGAAACTCAATGACTTCCATTTCTGTTGCAGCGATGTCTTCGCCGAAGTTCTGCATAACACAAGTTGCTAACTGTTGGATATCAATTTCCATAAAGAGTGAAACAGCAAACTGAGCTACTAAAGCCATTTCATTGAAATCCTTAAAACGATTTTTGAAGTTATTCTTTAGGGTAGAAATTATTTCAACATGATATTTGTTGTCATAGGGTTCTAATGGATTTTGAGATATTTTTTCTGAAAGAATAGGAAAATGTTTGGCATCGCTGTTAACTAGGTTTTGTTCCCAAAACTCCAGCTTTTTGACAAATGCTTTTATATCAGAAATAATTTCCGCTACTTTTTTGTCTCTCCCCTGAAGCTGCAAATTAAGTTCGTTTAATTTCTCTGTAATGTCCACGAGAAAACCAAAATCTCTAAGCCAGATTGAATTTTCTATTTCCGGAGTCGGTTCATCGCGTTGTTTGAAAAATTGAACTATGCCAGATAGGACATCATTAAAACGTTTCAGCACCCGTCCTCTACTTGACCATCGGACTTCAGAGTGAAGGAGTAGGTCCCCGTATTGACAGTCAACTTCATCGGCCAAGGTTCTGAATAATCTTCTTTGTAACGCTTGAGCTCTAATCTTGTTCACAATTTTCACCACCAGTTTCATAACGTTGTTTAGTTTCAGGAAATTTCCACATAATGCTTACTGATGGATAATGCAGTGGTAACAGAGAAATTGAGGAAAAGTTTCATCTTTACGACATAACGCCACCAGACCCTTATCATTATCTTTAATCGTAAAATCACTAAAAACCATCCTGACGAACACGGCCATCTGGGCAGTGTCAACGACATCTGTTGATTCATCCAGTTGAAGTGAAAAATAAACACAGTTATCTAAGTCAGTTCTTAACTGTAAAAAAATATCATTGCTCATTACTTCTACACGTCTCATCACTGTATTAGCAGAAAGTTGCATAGATTTTAAAGCTGAAACTATCTCGTCTTTATTTCTAAAGTTGGCAAATAACGAATCAGCAGCTTCTAAAAACGCCTGTTTTATCATTTCCCCATCTTCATAAGGTTTCTTTTTTTGTGTAATTATCTGGGACACACGATACGATGCTTCAGTTGCAGCCTTATTTTTGTCGAATGTTCTTAAAAATATTGATTGTTGTCCAATTAACAGCTTTTTTAACTGTTTCAGTTTCTCCTTTCTGGCGGTAGAATGTAGTGGGAATGATTTTTCGAAATTAGAATGTACAGTTTTATGATGTTGACGGAGACCGAAGTATTACATAACAAACACACATTTTTATCTTTAACTTCTATAAAAAAGTATTGTTCTTTGCATTCCGAATGAAAGTGGTATGTCTTTACCTTCTTACAACTGCTTGCCATAATATTATTTTTGTTGTTCTCTACTAACCCAACCGCTGGACGTTGGTTACGCGTTCAGTTTTAAACTAAGCGCAATGTCGCCGCGCCGTGCGTATTTATCCCGTTCAAAGCAATTCAGATCGTTCTCGAACGTTCTGGTCCGGCTGGTCGGTTCTAGCCGATTCTAGCTTGATGGCGTCAGCGGCAGATCGCTCACCGCAACGTTGCCGCTGTTTATGTTTAATATTATGACAATTAGATTTTTTTGCGGAATTTTCGGAAGCTTCTCTGATTTTTTGCAGTTTGTATTTTTTAAATTAAAATCGTTGTGAGAGCTACCAGAATTGCCCCCGCGAGCTACCGGTAGCTCGCGATCGACAGGTTAGCGACCACTGGTCTATAACAATAACCAGAACTCCTGCTTGATTTTATCAGGCTTCAGTACAGTTTTCGCAGCCATCAGTAATTGTTTATTGATAAAGTCTGATATTTTTAGAGATGATGGAATCATAATAATTTTTTTTGGTAGCAATCATCACATTGGGCAAATAGTATTGAAGTATTTCCAACTTTTGAAACATGAGAAGGGATGTTTCTCAAGGTAGTGTTCTGGGAGCCCCCCCTTCATTCTGTAAATACTGTAACATTCATCATTATGGCGATGAAATGCAAGTACATATACCTACATATAATTTTATTTGCCACAAATATTTTTGGCGAGAAAGATGCGTGAATACATCCTTCCTATTGGCATCTACCACAAGTTGAAACTGAAACAGTCAAAACTAACCTAATGGATTTTTAAAAAAATCGGATTATTTGCTGCTCCTAATCTCTAATCACACGAAAGAATAAAACACTGAGTAGAGCAGAAAATAAGTTCACGTTGAAATTTCACTACATATATGCACAAAGACGTCTCACATAACACCTCTAATCTGACTCATTAGTTCTCTTCCAAGTGGTATACTGTAACGTGGTATATTGGCGGGCTCTATTGTTTTTCCGGCCATGCTTGATTTCAAAAACCATTATTTAGACTCACGTATTTTGTCTTCTTAACACCTTGACGTTTACAGAATCCCCCGATTCAATTTAACTCTATTTGAACATTTTTGTCAATGATCACTCTCAATACTGAGAGATCTGTATACGAGAATTATGTACTTTGAGAGGCAAAGCGAAAAGTGTGACTCACTTTCACAAGATTCCTGCCGACAAAGATTCCTGCCGTAATTCAGCAAGTTGAAATAACAGATAAGTGGTCTGAATGAGGAATTTGTAGGATAAATTCCAGAGTTTCAGTCTTTTCGAAGGAGCTGAGGACTACATCAGGTTTATTAATGCATGCCGAAAGCAAATGCATAATGATCTCAGGTGCCTCGCGGTGTGCTTAGTGATGTCACAGGTGCCTTCAATGTTGTTCAAGAAAATCCCCTGTCTCGGTAAATGTAAGAGTGAAATGATCTCTGCAATTTTGATGGAAAACCTGAATAGCTTCCAATTCGGTGACAGAGTTATGGTCACCTCCTTCAGTGTCAAAAACTGAACTAAGTTCATCAAACGCTCGGTCAGCTATCTTGAAGAGAATTGCTTTATTTGTTGTTCTCTCATGGTCACGGACGATGCAGAGGAGAAGAACCAGGCTCCTAATGAAGTTACAGGCTTCATCCAGTACAAGTCTGTTATGGAGTCAGCTCCTTCCGGGTCCACTTCATAACTTCTGAGTAGTAGATTGGAATAGTAGGCATATTTATTGCAGCAGTTGTAG
Source organism: Leptinotarsa decemlineata (assembly GCF_025532065.1). Lineage (NCBI taxonomy): Eukaryota > Metazoa > Arthropoda > Insecta > Coleoptera > Chrysomelidae > Leptinotarsa > Leptinotarsa decemlineata. The sequence goes on from NW_027412587.1 coordinate 6,493,013, forward strand.
GTTATCCTTTTGTGATTTACGTTGTTCCACCCCGAAGTCAACATACGTTTCTCCGGTATTCCGATGATACAGGATGTTCCCCTCTACAAGCTGTACACCCTTTTCGTAATCCCTGCATCATTTTTTTGTTGGGGTAGACCGGTCCACATTCTCCATCTCGAATTCCATGCGTGTACTCTTCCACTACCCTTGAAGACTGTGGGCAGAGTGGAATGTAGGAAAGAAGGAGGCTGAGACAGAAAGTTTATGAGTGAATTCCACTGTGTCGTTGTAAAATAAACACATTCCTGTAATTATACACTTCCACTTACACTCTAGCACCGTCAAAGTCGACAAACTTCGGAGATTGTCCCGTTAATCTGTAACTTAATAAAGGACCTTTAGCCCAACGATATTACAGATCGAACTTCGGAAAGAATTTGAATCTCCCCCGGTGGAATCTTGAGCGGAAAATCGTTTTCGGATGTAATTGCGTTTACAACTATCGTGTCGTTTGGAAAGAAAACAGCAGAATGAAGTTCTTTATTGTCCTGTCGCGTTTTTCCAGATCGCGACAAAGGAAAAAGCGTTTGTAATGGTATTTACCCAACTTGGAATTCAAGGCGAAAAATCGGGATGCGTTTTCCGTCTTTTTCTTATTCCATTTGAGAGGTTTCATAAGTTTTTTACTATACTGATAAATATAAGGAAGATTTCAAAGTATTTGTTGATGTTGTTAATGTTTCTGGAAGTGAAGTCAATACTTGGAGTTTCTTAAAAATGAAAACCTATTATTTCAGAAGCTCACTTTTGGCAACTAAAACTCATAAAAATAATTTCACAAAACATTTTTCAGTACAATCCTCTATTCATCCGGTAAAGTTAGACCACAAAATAGAAGTGAAGGTACAAAAACTCGCACTCAGCTCAAAATTGAAAGAACTGTTCAAAACACTTTCACAAATGAAATCTATATCTGAAAAATCGTTATCGATCCGATACCTGAAAAAAATTCCTCGTGGTCAAAGGTCATAAAAACGGGTTTTTCGCGATTTTTACCAAAACGGTCAGCATTATCTGCATACGAATCCTCAACTGTTGGTGATTCAACATTGGAGCACGACCGGCCTTGGCAATTTGTACTTGCTGTGGAACAAAACAGTCCAACTTTTCTGCAACCACATTAAGCAGCACTACATCCCTTTTTCACAATTGCAAAAAATTGTATTTAGCAGTTTTTTTCGGCGCAGGTGGAAGTAAAGTCTCAACTGGTTCAATGTATTGTCGACCAACTTCAACCCAACTCTTTTGGGAATAGCTGATAACAAAGCCACACTTAAACTTGGTAATATACTCGTGAAATATGTTGATGAGCAACCGCTGAGGTTGGAGGGAGACAAGCTAATTGCTCTTATTTTTTATTTCGAGTAGTATTTGTATCGAAATATATGCATATCGAAACTATCTAGGCACGAAGTAAAGTTTTTTAAGGAGCTACATACATATAGAGAAGAAAGCAACTTCCGTTTGGTAATAACTCCTTGTGGACTCTTTTTGAAAAATTCAGCACACTGAACTGAATCTTGTTTTTCAAACATTTTAAATAAGTTTTTCTTCCCCTCCTAAAAAAATGCAGTTGTTGTATCACAACCAGTAAGAATACTACATGATTTTGACATTTTGCAAAATTAGATTATCTTTCCAATGAATATATTTCCGATTGATGTTGAGTTTCACCAGGTTAAAAAAATTCTCTTCTCGATTGGAGTCGAGCAGCGAGTAATACGAGTTAGTCTACATTTTTGAAGGTGGTTGACAATGTTACATGGAGAATTTCATTATACATGTTATTTTTCATTTGATAAACATATTACAAGGATGCATGAAAAACTAGTTACAATCTTGGGCGGTCCTGACTGCATCAGTGCAGTCGGTGGGGAACTGGGAAGATCTTGCTCTTGATTCGATCTTATAGGGAAGACACTGAAGGGCGTTTATTCGACGTTCATATCTTCTGTTGACTCCGGGGTCAGATTTTTTGGTTGCTTCATGTAGTATGGAGTACCAAGGAGTACTAAGGAGTACCAAGATCAGGTTTTCTACGACACAAGGGAGCCCGATATCTCTGAGGTTCTATGAGTTATGCGGTCTGGGCTTAGAGTCATCGTTTTGGCAGGAGGACTGTTACCTCCACGAATGACACCTCACCCAGAAGAAGTATTTTTACGCTGTCGCAGCGAGAGCCGAAAAATCGTTAAATTGATGTGAACTTCTGAAGGGTGTAATTAGTCAGTAACTTCACGTATTGACAAATTTTGTCTATCGAATGAAATGAAATATACGTTGTTTTTAACACGATTTTATTAGCTTCACCTATATGTATGTATGTATGTATGCTTGTTTGTTTGTTTGTAACTCTCATTTGACATAATTATCGACATTATTGCTTGATCTATAACCTCCTGTAACCTCCTTGATATATCGATATTATTGCTTGGTCTATTCGCGGGCAGATGGTGCTGTACGTAACCTCCTTGATATATCGACATTATTGCTTGATCTATTTGCAGGCAGATGGAACTGTACGTAACCTCCTTGATATAACTTCTTTGATTCTTTTTTTTCTTTGTACTTCTTCTTTTCACCGTAGAGACAGAAGAGAACAATGAGATACATTTTTCAGATCTGACAATATCCAAAAACAATGAGAAACTCGACTTTAACATTTTCCGATTCCGATTCACAGATTGCACAACACCTTTTGACTCTTTCAACACGATTTCACAGAAATTGTCTGCATTCAGGTTAATGATACATAGGGCATTCACAATACCCCTTTCTAATCAAAACCTCCGAAATGAAATCGCAATCATTAAACAAATAGCAGTTAATAACAAAATACCTACCACTCTAGTTAAGAACAGTATAATGAAATATCAACAAAAATCAATAATGAAAGAACTATATTCAATTTCCACAAGACCAGAACACAAATATGTTAGTATCAATTATGCCGGTAGAATCTCCGAGAATATTAAAAATTATCTCTCAAAATTCAATCTACAAATATTTTAAACATCCAACGGAAATTTAGGAAACAGATTATTCAATGCCAAACCTAAATTAGACAAACGGAAGAGATCTGGTATATATCGACTAGAATATGGTTAATGCCCTGCTATATATACAGGCCAAACTGGTAGAAATTTTGATACAAGGTACCATGAACATTGTCATTTCGAATAAAAAATCATTAGTGTACGAACATCTTCAAAATTCGAAATATAAAATAGATAAAGATAATTTAAAGATCCTTCACACATGAGAAAAAGGGAAAATGATGAATCTGTTGGAATCTATGGAAATAAACAAGTCAAAGAAAAATCCCAATTCTATTGTCCTCAATGAACAACTTGATCTAAATAATAGTCCTCTCCTGAATCAATAATCCAGTTCCCAAAACCTACATTATATCAAAAGCTTTGTTTTGTTATGTTCATGGATATTACAGGTATACAAAATGTAGGTACCAAATTATTTATAATATGATAGGCAACTTAGGAATAAATTACTCAGATTTAAATGTAATCAGTTTTGAAAATGGTGTAATAGCCGAAACTAGTCAACAATAGAGAAATATCGTGGAAAATACACAGAAGTGTGTTTTTTTAGTGTATCCTCAGTGACCTTGATATAATTCAAACTCACTTTACATGTATTTACAGCAGGCGCACCTGCTGCCTTATTTGTAACCCTCCTTTGCGCGCCTGCTGCCTTGGGCTAGGTAGCTTATTTTCAGGCTCCTTCTCCGGAATCGGAAAATATCAATGGTTATTTTTCTGAAGAATATACGACTGATTGATCCCAAAATTTACATAAAATGAATATATGTAGTTTGAAAAGACTAAAAAAACACGCTTTTATAGCACACGAAACTAAAAAATGAAAATTAAATATAGTTTAAAAAACTGAAAAACACGCTTTTGAAGAACATCGAACTGAAAAGTTAAAAATATTTTTTTTAAATAAGCTTTAAACAATAATGAATGAAAAATACTAGTATTATTGTGAAAAAGGGTGGGCGCTTTGTGCCATATTCGTATATCAAGCGCCCATCGCTTTTTCACAATAAAACATGCGATATATGACCCATCTATACAATGTAGCATAAATGACTAATAAAAATCTATCTATTAATATTTTCAGGAGGTTGTTGAGAAAGAAAGGTTTTGGCTTTCTACTTCTCCATCTTGAAAGATGTGTAGGAAACAAATGGGTGTTTTTTCTTATAATGTTATCTGTATTTGGTACTGAAGAACCGATAAGGCAAGTGCCTTACGGCGAAACATCGGATGTCTATCAGTGAGAATGACAGTGAGGTTTTACTTCTTTCATTTGTTATATTTTGTAGAAATCCAGTGGATGATATCTGATTCGATTCCATAACGAATGTTTACAATACAAACAGAATAGAAAAAAAGTGCTTTTCGTTTAATTCAGCTTTCAGCTTTCATATTAAAGTATTTGTTTCGAAAGTATTTTTCTTTCGTGTAATTGGATGTTTATATGAAAATAGCTGTTCCGAGAGAACTTTTACCTCCAAGGCCTGGAAAATTGGTGTTTCTCAGGAGACGAACACGGTTAACGTCTCGTCGAGAAAACCAGGGAAAAAGGCTGGACGTGGCTCTTTGAAAGTGAAGACAAAAATCGTCTCATCAAAAGGATCGAAAAAACCAGCAGGCAACTCAGAGACGGCAGGTGTCCGCACTTCATCATCTGAGACTACACATCCCCCGATCCCGGGAGAGGAGGGTGTAGGTGTCCTTAAGGACACCTAGGGTCGAGGAGTTCTAAGTTTGCGGCAACACTTGTTAACTTCAAGTGTTTGCAAGCAAACTTACAACATGACAAGGCCGCCTCATATGTCTATGGTAAAAACTTCAAGGATGAATTAATCAATCTTGCCTTCCTGCAGGAACAGTGGAGAGGAAATACAGGCCAAGTAACCGGACTGAGCAATATTTCTGGTGAGTTAATAGCGTGCTCTGGGGTGAAATCCAGAGTTTGCTTGGTCATCAGAAGAGGTTTAAACTATTTTTTGCTTATAGGCTTCTGCACTCAAGACGTGGTAGCCATCCAAATTTCCCTATCGGGCAAGAAGGGTAAGACGAATTTTGTCGCCTGCTCCGCCTATTTTCCGGAAGATCCGGATACTGTACCAACTCTAGCTGTTAGACAACTTATCGGCCACAGTAAAACGAACAAACTACAAATCGTAATGGGATGTGACGCCAATTCACACCATACGGCGTGGAGCAGCACGAATCTAAACCGTAGAGGTGATTTACTCTTTGATTTTATACTAGGGGAAGGGCTGTACGTAATTAATGAGGGCTCAGCACCTACTTTTGTCACTAGTTATAGGCAAGAGGTGTTAGACTCACATCAGCTCACATTCTCTGAGCAACAAGATACACCATCAGTCTGTATCAATGAACCTTCTTGTTCAGATCATAGATATATTCTCTTCAATATTGAAACAGGTCTGAGACCAGTAGTGGAATATCGTGACTCAAAATCTACTGATTGGAGTGGGTATAAAAACTCTCTTCAATCGTATCTTGACGACGGATTCAGTACTATTCACAGTTGTAATGATATGGATACAGTAGCGACGCAATTTCGCGAAGCAGTAATCTCATCCTATCACTTAGCATTAAACAACCTCGTTGAGAAAATCTCCCAATCCTTCGACAACAAGGAGATTGCGGTTGCTGTATTTTTTTGATATTGAAGGAGTATTTGACAATGCACTACCTAAATCTACAGGATTGTCTCTGGCTAGGAAAGGTATAGAATCGACCATAACTGGCTGGATCTATGCCATGCTGGTAAACAGAACTGCAACTACGACTCTTCGAAGCGAATACATCAGGTTCAGGGTCACCAGGGGCTGCCCTCAAGCTGCCCTATTTCCCCTTCTGTGGTCGCTTCTGATGGATAATGTGCTTAATGCACTTGACATAAGAAAAATTGATCTGCAAGCTTATGCAGATGACCTTGTCATCCTGGCAAGGTCCACGTCAGGAAGAGTAGCTTGTAATATCCTCCAAAGCACGTTGGACTTTGTTTATAGTTGGTGCCTGAGGGAGCAGATGTTGTCAACTCCAGCAAAACTGTGTTAGTCCCCTTCACCAAGAGGAGGAAATTGGATGATCTAACGCCAATTTCCCTCAATGATGAGGTCGTTCCATTCAGAACGGAAGTGAAATATCTTGGCATTGTCTTCACCTGAACGCTCACTTGGAAAAAGTTTTACACAAAGCCAGACTGTCTCTATGGACATGTCGAAGGATTTGTAGTAAAACTTGGGGTTTAGGTCCCAAACAAATCCATTTGAATCATGTGATGATTGTCAGACCAATGATCACTTATGATGCAGTTGCTTGGTGGCCGAAGGCTTCACAGAAAACGACCCAAGCGAAGCTCTCTGGCTCACAGAGACAGGCTTATCTGGCTATCACTGGTGCTATCAGTAGAACACCGTCAGGGGCCATGTAGATCCTTTTAGCTCTACCTTCCCTCCACATGCTTCTGGAGAGAGAGGCTAGATGGACTGCATACAGACTTGTGCACATTGCCAATTGCACAAATCAATTAAATGCAGAGTGCAACAGACTGTTACACTGGAAGCCACAGTATTCTAGAAATGACCTCTGAACCTCTGACTTTATGCCTCCAACTGTCAACTACGAACTGCCTTATAAAGTACTATTCTCGAGTAGAGAGGACTGGATCCTCCGGGAGAAGGAAATATTGACAGCAGATAGTTGTTGGTTCACACATGGATCAAAAACATCTTTCGGTTCTGGTGCAGGTGTATTTAGTTGCAGACCCAGGACAGAGATATCTACCTGCCTAGAAACGTATGCGACTGTATTTCAAGTGAAAATTTACGCTATTGAATTGTGTGCGGAAAAACTGGATAAATCCATCCTCACAAATAAGTCAATAAAAATATTCTCGGACAGTCAAACGGCGTTGGAAGCTCTTGGCTCCTACCAAGCAACGTCTAAACTGGTAGCAAATTGACAAAAACGACTCTCCTCGATAGGAAGACTTAACAGATTGTCTCTGGTCTGGATTCCTGGCCATACTGGCCTGGAAGGTAATGAAGCTGCTGACTCTCTTCCATAGGAAGGTGCTGCAAGCGGCTTCATCGCTTTAGGCTTTGCCAAACAAACATTGAACACCTGGATGGTAAGAAGATTCATGGACTTCTGGCAGACTCTTCCAAGATTGGCTCACTTCAAGGCGTTAATCCACCCTTCGTAGCTTGATACCAAACAGTTATTGGACTACAGCGGGGATGAACTTCGATGTTTAACAGACCTTCTTACAGGTCACTGTCATAAATTGAAATAATAAAATAGTTTGCTGCCCCCCCCCCCGAGAAAAGCTTCTGAACACGTCCATGGGATGAACAAACAGGCCTTCTCATAGGTCACTGTCATTTGAATCATCATATGCAGAGACTGTCGGAAGACAGTGTATGTCGCCTCTGTTTGAAATATGATGAAACAGCAGAGCATATACATTGTGCATGCCCCGCTGGAGATCGAATCAGGTTCTTAGAGTTCAGCAGATTCGTACTCTCACCATCTGACCTGAAAAATCACTCACCATTCAAACTAATCGGCTTCGTTAAGGAGCTGGGTTTATTTGGCCGAGTGTGAAAAGCTGTTAGCCACAATGAATCCTTGCGGGTTGTGGTGAAGGGTCGAATAGACCCACTCACTTCAGACCTAACCTAACCCAACTCATACTCTTAATAAATTTGTGTTGAACTGTTACGAACTGAAACTATCTGCCTGTCTGTCTGATGCCCCCTACGAACAACTCTCAAAGGTCGAAACTTGTGCGAGCCAAGGACTACCAAGGTCTTACCTTTTAACGTGTGATTTCTCTTTTGAAAGTTTCAATAAAATCTTAGATAGATTATTTACGATTTTTTGCATTCAAGACTTGAACAATCCAACAAAATAAAATGATTATTCAGTTACAATATCGTGAAAGTCATTAACGCTCTATCCTTAGATATTCAAATTGACGGTTAGTATGAAATTTCACAAAACATAACCGTTTGGTTATCTAGTGTTTCAATCAAATATTTCTTGATATTGTATTAGTATTAGCAACTAGTATTTTCATTTGCAATGACTCTAATTATTTGGGTTCCTTTCTATTTACTTCCTTCGATTATTGTATCCATTTAGGGTTGGGTGGAAGAAGAGAAATTCAGTTTATTGACTAAATGGAATGAACCTCTGCCAATATTTGATTTATTTCATGGCATGTATATGTATCAATTCTCTCGTTGATAAAGACCTTCACTATTATTATTATTAGCATTATTCCTTCCAATTACCCGCATCATTTTTTCGCCAAAAGTCGTGATTCTATAAGTAGCGTGACAAACTAAGATGATTACAACCAAATGGAATTAGTTTCGTACCAGTTAACAGTAAGTGAGCACTAATGAACCGTAGTAGCTTTTTGTGAATGGGGAATTGTTTACTTTCCATTGAAAAACGCATTCTTGTTATTGAGAAAATTTCATGGCGAGAAATTACGCATGGTACACTGATATGAATATCCTACTACTTAGTGATGGTGATTTTGTTCAATCTAATTAGGTTTCACTGCTCAGCAACTACAGTTAGTGACATGACCACGTGCGAGGAATTATCACTAAATTTATTCTCAAACTCTAGCACTATCATCAAAGATTGTCGAGTGATTCCAGTGCAAGTATAAGTTAATTACCAACTCAAAAGTTCATCACATTACAAAATGGTTTTGATATACATTACAAAAATGATGAATTCCGCAAATTAAACATTTCTCGAAATAATTGTCTCAAGACAATGGGGTATCGAATTCTTCTTTGAGCTGTATATTCCAAGAAAATTAAAGGCAGTCATGAAATTTGATGTTTTTTGCTAGAAATTCAATTTCGATATCTTAATTGAATGACCTACTTCAATTGAGATTGAATTATGGAAATGTATTAGCTACGAAAAGTGCATTAGATATAACTAACCCAATTATTGACAAAAAAGATTTGGTTGTCAAACTCTCTGTTTGTTTGTAAATATATTTGAATCGATATATCCATATATATGAAGAAATATGTATATACAAAAATAGCATTCATGATGCAACACCAGGCAGCGCAGTTTCGTTTCACCTTGGGTCTCATCAGTGTTAGTAAAATGAATCACGAATGCAACTTTCTTCTAATTTGATGATAGTCAGTAACTCGTCATTGATTTCTATGCCCTCATAAAGAAATATATTTTCCAGAATGGAAAAATTAATTCCACATATGCCACTCATTCAATCACAGAAGGGCATGAGTTCAATCATGAATACAAGCCCCTCCATTTCCAGAAGAAAAATTTGAAACTTAACCTGTTGGAGACTTTGGAAATAAACAAATTCAAAAACTCTCAATATCTGATGAACGATCAAACCGAATTGAATAAGTAGCCATTACGGAATCTGTTCATTTCCAGGATAAAATAGTTAGGTATATTTACAGGTATATTTTTGAAAAATTTATAGAATTCATACCTGACCATTGCAGGTAGATTCATTCATTAGACAGATGAGTAGGTAATAGGTTAGAGTATAAGATGGTTGTAATTTAGAAGTAAATCATATAATCAACTGTATTAATTCGTTTTTTTCCCTATAAAACAATTGAAACTACCAAAAAGAGGTTGAAAATAAACTTTGGCTAAAATGAATATTTGTTATAATACGAATAAGATCTTGGATCATCCAAATCAGCATGCATATACTCCGGGAAGGTCTACTGATTCGGCCCTTCACCATGTGGTTTTCACAATCGAAAGATCATTGGAAAAAAAGAATCCTACCTGGGTATATTCATAGATATCGAGGGAGCGTTTGATAAAACAACCTTTTCAACAATTACCCAGCAACTACACTTAAGGAATGTACCCCTGGTAGTAGGAGAATGGAAACTCAAGATTTCTATAGTAGAGCAATAAGTATTAATCTAGGAAACATCACAGTGAAAGGACTGCATGAGAGGATGTCCACAGGGAGGGGTCTTATCACCCCTTCTCTGAAACCTGATTAATCACCTTAACATAAATGGATTCTACACAATTGCATACGCAGATGACATAGTTATCTTGCAGACCGGCAAATTAATAGAAACATGGTGTATGGAACAGTCACTGTCGATCAATACCAAGAAGACTGAGATGGTTTTTTTCACAAGTTAAAGAAGTTTAACAGGCTTAAAACCTCCCGAAATCTTCAAAAGCAAACTAAACTTCTCCGAAGAGGTGAAATACCTTGGTACTATCCTCGACAGGACGCTAACATGGAACTCTCATCTACAGCGTAGAGCAAAGAGAGCATACGTGGCTTATGAGCAATGTCGGAGGACAGTGGGACGCGCATGGGTTCTTTCAGCACGTGTGGTCACCTGGATCTACACTGCAATAATAAGAACTATGTTAACGTATGGATCCATTGCATGGGAACCGAAAGTTCTACAAGCAACGGCCATCCAAAAATTATATCAAATACAGCGACTGGCTTTTTTACACATCACAGGAGCCATGATAACAACACCAACCGTGGCAATGGAATTAATTACGGGTCTGACTCATCTGGACCTGTACGTTGAGGAGGTTGCGTGAATAGCCATGGCACGGCTGGTGTAAACCTCGAAGTAGAAATGGGTCAATAGAGGCGGTGCCTATAGCAAGAAGCGCTTACTACGCAACCTCTGCTGCAGGCAACAAGTGATGCAATTGAACCCAGGTTTGTGTTCAATAAACCCTACAAAATACGCATGCAATACGCATATATACAGACTGCTCAAAAACCAAAGAAGGCTCAGGATGTGGAGTGTAATCCAGATCACTAAGCCCAAGGATTAAGTGGGAAATGGGAAGAAATACCAGCGTGGTCCAAACAGAACTCGCTGGGATTTCAATCGACACAAAAGAAATAACCAAGAAAGAAATTTCTGGCAAAAACAACAGACTTGATTGGCAGTAGACAAGCCCTATTAGCTTCGAATAGACAACGTATAACCTCATGTACTAGAACTATAACCTAGTACTAGAGTGTCACCAAGATCTAGCCAAAGCCTCAGTAGATAATAACATTATCCTGAGGTGGGTTAAAGGGCACGACAGGAGTAAAGATGATCGCATTGCCGACTCTTTAGCCAAGGAAGCGGCTGGACTAAGAATCTTAGTACCCAGTGACACCTACGGCCTGATTACTCTGACAATTGAGGAACTAGTCAAATGTTACACCCATGCTCAATACTTAAAGACATGGGATAGAATCAAAGGATGCAATCTTGCCAGGATCACCTTGGGCGACACTGGCGATGACCAGGAAAAATCTACGCTTAACAGTTCGATTTCTGACTGACCACTGTCAACTAAGGAAACACCTCTATAATATGGGGCTAGTAGACACACCTCTATGAAGGATGTGTGAACGGGTACATCAAACTGTCAGGCATGTCCTATGCGAGTGCCCGGAGTTATCGTCAATGACAGGCTGTGTGTTCGGCGAATCTTGGCCTACACCTGCCGATATAAAGGAGATGTCTTCCAGTGACCTGTCCACCTTCCTGGAAAGGACAGGATGGACGATGACCTAGAAGGACAACTCCTCGGAAGGAAGTACAATGGGTCACATGAGGCATAAGTGCTGTGGGCTTACACTCACCCTCCCTACTCTACAGATACAGTAGATTTCGTATGAGCTGTCATTAGAGGTTTTTTAGTGATGTTCAAAGTATTTTGTCCTAGAATGAGCTACGAAAAGTTGAATTTCGCTAATGATGTGAAATTGCGAAGTGAAGCTAAGACAGGTGCTTCAAATATAATGAAAGGTTCAACACAATCTTCAAAGCATGCAAATAATATAGACGAGCGCTAACGAGAAGTCATAAAAGCAGGACTTATATAGTTGACAAAATTTTAAAGTACAACTGATTCATACTTGATCTCTTCAAAGCTGGAGATCAATGGCATAAATACGAGCAGAAGAGATTCTTCAATAGCCACGAACTAGCAGCAACAATATTGGACACATTTCCTCGCCTTGTATATGGCCTTATAGTGATTTTGGAAGTTCCACCAAGCGGACTGCTATCTATAAACTTGATGTCGAGAGAGGCTGCCGAAGTTCGCAATGGAGTTTAGCACAGAGGCTTTTAATCGTGATGTCATAAATGAACTACTATTGACCTTTTATTCCGTTATAACTGGAAATAGACGTGATTCACTAAAAAGTGTTTAATCTTTCCTAGAAGAAACTTTTGAAATGCTTTCTCTCGCTGAAATGTAGATGAATCCAATGATTAGAGAATGATAGAGAATGATAGAGAATGAGTCTTCAGAATCACCAATAATGATAACATAATGATGACAACATAAAAAATTCAAATATTCTTTTTTCATAAAAGCTTGAAATATATTTTCTGTATCTTTCATACCTATATCAGGTTCATTACAGGTATTCACATTGTTTTTAGTTGCTTTAGATGATTAAATAATTCTGTACGTATTTTACTGCTATGACGACGGTGATAAATGTCCTCAAGCGTACCAATTTCAACTTTTCATTTACCAAGGCCGTTTCCTGAAGAAAATTCTCAAGCAAATCACCTTCATGCACGCCACTGGGTAATATTGACCACTTTCATTGTTGAAATGCAATCTAATCACTCTCTCTTGTGCGGGTCGCGATCGAGGGGTATCCTGAGAAATTCAGAATCTAGTTGGCACGAGAAACAAGACATGTCAGTGCTATGGGCACCAGTGCGTCGCTCAAACTGCTGTTACTCTCCGAAGTGCTGCACTTCTGTGGGTCAATGTCGTCCTCGCACCAAGGTAATCGCTGCGACTTGTGTTACGGTAATCGACCCGTAGGTGATCGCGAGAGTGTAGTGGTTTATGGCTGTGTGTTGCATAAGCAGGAATCGAACTGTAGGCCATAGGGCACGAATTGAGTAGCTTTGTCGCACGATCATATAATGTCACTGGATCAGGTTACTTTTGATTCTGGAAAACACAGTATTTTTGTTTGCTTGAAATCTCTTCTTTGTGGTCCTTATAAGGAAAAATGGACTACTGATTCATCTTTCAATTCGCCCTGAGTTGTATATTTCTCCAAAAGGGCTCTTTAGTTTATCAAGGCAGGTGTTTTTCTCACAGAACTGCAGAATAATATAAAATAATGGTGGAATGATGAATATATTTTTTTTTTTATTTATAAGTCTTCTGAATTATCCTATTTTTCCAAGTCTCCAGAAGACACTGTATCCATAAATACTTAGGTTTTTGAAGCGGGGTCTTTCCTTATTGAAATGTAGATTCAGAAACCACTAGCTCATCAGGTGTTGGAAAAGTTTTTTCTGAAACCAGAATGACAAATGATTCCATAGGAAATTGATATTTTCTACTTGCATCTCTGCTATCTTTTCAGTTCGAGAGCCATCTGACTGATTTATTTCCTTCAGATCCCTGGAGAAACTTCTACCCCAATTGTTTCCTTTTAGTGTATCATAACAACCATTCGAACAACCTTTTCAGGTGTACTACGTTGTCCTTTGCAACAAACTGCGTTTGTCCTTTTGCTGCAGTGTCTGCATTTGAGATTTTGGTTGCACGACTCTATTTCATTCACTATGATCATTCAAATTCTATTCTCATTCTGTTGAAGCAATTTCTTTGTTTTGACCCGCTGTAGATCTCATCAGTGGTGCCAGGCTAAATCACTAATGTATTGCTCTAGTCAATGCTCCCTCAAATGATGAAGTAGAGGCAAAAGTGTCATCTATGATATCGACAGAAGACCCAATCTACAAAAATTGAAGGTGATTAAGGCTCTTCAAGACGATCTGTTTCAAAGTTAAGTGTCGATATCGACCAAAATTTGTCCTCCGTCTTTCACAGCAGCTTTCACTTTAAAACTAGTGAAAACCAGAACCTGAAAACAAAACTTTCGTGATCCAACACCAGACACGATGTATTAGCCCGCCGTCAATGGAACCGACTTGGAGATACTTGTTCATCTTCGTTATTTGTGGATTGAGCCATCTGTCGATCACATAGGTGGGTGTTCGTAAGTCATCACACCTACTTATTTTCAGACTAGTATTTGTATCACTTTGTGTCCGTAAAAGCCTTGGGTATCTTTGGCTAACTTCATCAAAAAAGTGTTACAATAATGGCTTTATTCGAATTTTGAATAGCTGAAAAAGTAACAGAAGTTTTTCACATAAATATTCCAAAAGTGGAGTTATTTTTTGAAATATCAAAAGGAAAAGATGAGTAAGTCCTGCATTTTCGAATCCTATTCCCGAGTTGTGGTTGCGTAGGATACATTTTATTTTTTGTCAAATTTTTGAAGTTGCAGTAAGCCTCAACGCAACCAACATAAATCTTGTGAGTTTTGATATTGCTTCATTCCAGGCATATTTTCTTTTTTCGAATGCCAAGACAAATTTGTTTTTTCTACAATATCCAAATAGAGGTACACAAATTTGGTCACATCTGATTCAACTTTTATTTGGTTTTTGATTCTATTGTTTTTATATTCCGTATAAGGTCATTTCATAAAACATCTATCTTTTGAAACACAATTCGTATCTTGAAGTAATTCATATTGGTATCGAAAAGAAATTAATCAATAGCCAAATTTTCTGACTGGACTCGATGAACTTTTCGTAATGTTAGAGGTGAATTTATTTTATACGTAATGCAGACCATAGAACTATGTATTTTTTCTTCATCATATGTTACATTCACTCTTGACTAAACCACTTTTTCAAAAATGATCATATTAATGTTTTTTAATACTAGCAGTTTCGTAAAAATAGTCATTTTCAGATAGATAATAATAGTTTGATTGATAGCTATCCGCTCTATTCTATTCTTCATATATAATGAAGTAGGCTCTTTGATTTTGTTTGTGATTGACAGGTTGATTTGGGTTTCTTCGAATTAGGGGCGATTGATATTGACTTTGGTTGTTTTGAAATTGGGCTCGAGCTTGATTTTGGTTCGTCTGTGGTCTATTATTACAAACATTTGCATGGAAATTCATTTTGTCTTGGAATTTTTTGCTTTGTCTGAGGGTTTGCCTGACTAACAAAATTTTGATTGAAACATTGGGGACCAATTAGAGGTCGTTGATGTCTCATTCGATATACTGGGTAAACGTGACTTGTATGACAAGTATGGCAAGTCCTTGGGGGTGTCGGTTGATTTTGTCTTATGGTCTGTTGAAGCGAGTTTGTTTAGGTCTTTAAATTTTTTGAAAAATATGAAAGATGCTTTTTTCTCCTGATTATAATCTGGGATTCGAGTGAATCTGCCCGATCGGTGGCGCGGATTACTTGAACTATTGACCTGATAGTGGTGAGATCGTTTACTCACAATTCAACATATATTTTATGAGGTTTCATCATACATAGTGTGAAATTATTCAGTTTTGCACTACATATAACCAAACATTTTAAGCTTCACTCAGATTTTGTAGAAAAACACCCCACCCATCGTTATTTTATGTTGTCAAATGGACGAGCAGGTCCATATGACTGTTTCCCTGGAAGATAAATGAATATTTCGATTTTTCCATCAAGAGATAATCAACCAATTTGAAATAAGAATACTGAAATGCTTTACCTTTATTGGTTCTCAGATATTACTTTCACATTATTCATGCACGATATAATTGAGTGAATGAAATATAGAGTATCTTTTCAAACCGACTAGAATGAGTTTTATTGTGCAGGGTCTATTGCTTGGTCACTTGGTTCACGAAATCTTTATCTTTTAGAATACTCATTTTGTAGACATATATAACGTTTCATATATTGGATCCTATATTATTTCGGAGATGTTCAATGAATTTGAAGGCTGGAATTTATAGTGCTTGAAAATACTGACCCGAAAGATAATCATTCAGATGGCTTGCTACAAAAAGTGAAGTGAAAAAATGTCAATGATGGAAATGAATATTGGAAAAAGTAAACCGAAAAGAAATGAATCATTGCGAACTGACAATAGAGAATATTCAATGTTATGAGTTGAAAAATGGAACTACAATCGCTGATGAGTTATTACTTGCTTGCTTGCCTACAATGGGTTGCTAATTGTTATATTCTCTTCTATCGTTTCAATTATTTGATCAATTGATAGTCCTCCTTTTTTCGGTCAGGGATGCCTTCGATTTAGTGAAACTTTCACATCTACCATCTGTCAACTATTAAATGGACTGAACTATTCGAATATTTATCAATATCAA
Organism: Leptinotarsa decemlineata; assembly: GCF_025532065.1. Taxonomy (NCBI): domain Eukaryota; kingdom Metazoa; phylum Arthropoda; class Insecta; order Coleoptera; family Chrysomelidae; genus Leptinotarsa; species Leptinotarsa decemlineata. The sequence goes on from NW_027412587.1 coordinate 6,509,375, forward strand.
AGTAGATAGTTGAAATTCTCCGCTGCCAACACTATGTGATGGTCAGAATTTTATTTTATATTAGGAAATAGAGGCTATCAAAACTCGGAGAGAGTTTGGCAATGAATCTCATCGAACAAATGATTTGTTTCGGCAAACTCCAGTGCGAATTTCGTGATGATGAATAATATCCTATAAACTTTCTCCAGTGTTAGCCTCATCGATTTAAAATTTGACCTCTCATGATGGATTCGGCTAGTTCTTACCCTTGGTCCAGATACGCCCATTCGTATTATCAAAATGTTAAGTGATGAATCAACAGAATGGTTACGCTACTGTGTTAAGTGAGAGTGAAATCAATGCAAAGTGGATTTGTAAGAACGCACGAACACACGTATCAATCAACAGGGCCGGCATTAGGCCTCTGAATATGGCATAGAACATTCTCTCATTTGAAACGTGAAAAAAAATATTCATTTTCCACAGTACTATTTGATGCATTGAATATAATGAAAAATAAAACTTGGATTTTCTTCCTGATATTTTGATGAGTCAGTTTACACAATTCTATGAATAAAATTGATATAATTACTGAAAAACTCCATCTGTAAAAGTTGTTGAAAACATTTCCTACAGAATACTCAACTTATTTTTCATAGTTTTTTATATAATCATGTCAAAAGAAATCATTTCGAATAAGTAATTTGATATTGGGACTGTGAAAACACATCCACTTCACTTCTCAGCAGAGTACATTTCTACGTGAAAATCAACTCTTCCACTGAAAAATTTCTGACATCACAACGATAAATGATGTCAGGAAAAAATTGAATCATAACAATGAAAATAATAGAAATAAGAACTCACTGAGTATACAATATTATCCCGAATTTCATCACCAAGTTACTGCTGAAATTGTTGATATTGATGTCAAAATTATTCTGAAATAGTGACTGTCGCCTGTCACTTATAAGAGTTTTTAATTCTTGCCTTGTTTGATCTAGATTATTAGATTGAATCGTGGGTTCATACCATGAACACGAGAAATCAGCAAAATCCACTGATTATATGTTTTCAATAAAATCGTTGCGATTTCTGTCCAATGGAAAATACGTAGTCTTTGAGTAAGTTTTCCCAGGAATCAGGACTAAATCGTACGAACGTTTTCAGAATTCAGCAGTATTGAACACATCAATTTTCTCTTTGTTCTCTTTGTAGTTAAATAAAATCTATCTATAAATTGATGGATGTAGCCGTTAACTATGTGATAGGAGATAATGATGAAAAGAGAAATGAAAATTTCTTTGTTTTTTACCACTTTTATTTTTGTTTAAGTTTGAAAATGTCCATATAGGACGAAACTACAGTAACGTTAGTTACAAATAAAAGTGGCAAAAAACATAGAAATTTTCATTTCTCAAAATCTATCTATCTATCTATCTATGATCCTTGGAAAAAATTATGAATTGGCTCCAAATTATAATATTATTGTTTGCATGTCGTTCTGGTTATACTACCATAATATGAATACTTCGTTTACGATCAAATGAAACACTGCAACCAAATACGTGGTAGGAATCCCATGTTGAAAGGTGGTACTTCGGTTATCCTAGTGGGAATGACAGCTGATTAACATAAAATCCAATTTCAACCCATTGCTAATCCATCTATCATCTGAATTTTGTCGAACTCATTGTAATGTAATATTATATATGTAATATATATATTTTCAGCATAGCCAAATCTCGAAGTTATTTGTGGTATGACAAATCAAGTTGACCCATCTAAAATTGGGTAATACATAGATATTTTATAAATTCTTTTCGTGATGGAGTAATCGGGTGCTAATCCCAAACAGGTAACACCCAATGACAGCTGTCCTTTCCTCCAGTTATGCTACTAATCCGTAGAGGAAATTATTTAATATTCAAGTTTGTATGAATATTCATTGAAATATTTCTTCCGAATGATCTCCATAGTAATCTCTGTCAAACCACGAATTATTGATATGTGATATAGAACTGACCAAGTATCTAACCCTGTGGCACACCGTTCAATATCACTTATATCTGACTGAAAGTTCTAGAGGAAACCGTAGCAAACTTCGTCTATTCTTCAAATCTAGCCTATGGACCCAGAGTTATCCGTGGAGTCGGCTCTGTAAAAATCTTCATGGAAATAAATATCCAATGAATTATTTATTTGTTCATCAAGGTTGTATTTTTGATGGGATAACTGTAAACGGGCTGTTTTGTTATTGACTAGTAGAAATTGAAAATAGGTTCCTATTCTTTTGAAACCGATATCTAGCCCTATAATGATGGAATAATTAATTGATTTTAATTAAATTCACTTGTATCTATAAAGGAATAAATATTTGCCATGAGAGAACTATATTTAACTTCCAATTATTTTATCACGTCACTGGAAAATAATCAGGGTGGGACATCGAAAACGGAACAGATCGAATATCTTCAAAACACATGTTTTCTGAAAAAAAAAAGAGAAAACACGTCGATTTGTAATCCAAGGGGGACATCTTTCTATCATAACCTCAACTGTCATACCTCTCCCCCACTTTTCGGTCACCCAAACAATTTGAATAGGGAAAGTAGTAAGTGTGACACATCATTAAAAAATAATTTCATAAGGAATTCGGCTATGTCAATTTTCCATACCTAACTTTCTATTTTGGCGCCCTCTTGCGGGAAAAAACTGTTCCGTATTCCAAATTATAATACTACATTTGCAAGCTACTTTGACATAAATTCCGTGACAATGCATTATGGAATTTTTACATTGGAAAAAACAAAATGTCGGCTCCACAATAGCGGACAAGATTTGCAATTTAGGTCCGATTTGATTCGAAATTGATAAGTGGTGGTTTCCAGGGTCGAAATGCAAATTGTTTGTCAATGCAAAAAACAATATAGTACCTCCAATATGGCGGACGAAATTTGTAATTATGTTGTGATTTGAATCAAAATCAGTAAGTGGGGATTGTCAGGGTCGAAAATTATGATTTTTTTGTCAATGCAAAAAACAATAAGGCGGGCGAAATTTGTAATTATGGTTCGATTCGACCCGACACCGAAAACGAATTCTTTAAAACACATGTATTGTGAGAATAATGCAAAAACACGTCGATTTTAAATCCAAGGGGAAAAATCTTCCTATCATAACCTCAACTGTACTACCTCTCCCTCCTTCCCTCGGTCACTATCACCCAAACAATTTGAATAGGGGAAGTAATAAGTGTGACACATCATTAAAAAAGTAATTTCATAAGGAATTCGGCCATGTCAATTTTCTCTACCTAATTTTCTATTTTGGCGCCTTCTTGTGGAAAAAAAAACTGTTCCGTATTCCAAATTATGATACTTCATTTTCAAGCTAATCTGACATATATTTGGTATTTTGGAGATATTCGATCTGTTTCGTTTTCGGTGCCCCACCCTGTATGTGAAGCAAAGTTTCCGATACTCTATTCAACACTCAACGAATTTAAAATGTTAGTTTCAATACTCAGGAAAGGTTGGCCCTCAAAATACATTCATGGTACGTGGTTTTGTTGTACAAAAAAGTGATGAGGAGTTTTACTAAAAATGGACAATATTATTATTTTTCGCTGCCTCTTATGTATAGCCATTGTATTTTGACGTTCATTCCTTAATAAACAAAAAGCTTTCGATTGGGATATGCGGGTATATACGAGGGCTTCAAGTTGCAGAAACGGGCGGAGTATTGGGAGAAGCCGACGAGTGAACAAATAAAACGGTGAAATACTTTCAAAGAGTTATGAATGAGTTTAGCTTGCTGCTGGATGAAGAAAACTGTGGGGTAACTTACATAAATGTCTGTCGTATATAATTCAATGTTTATCGCGATATTAGCCAGGAAAGTAGTTGTTTTCTGACAGTCATTTTTCAGTACCTTCCTTGATAATTTTTTTTAAATTCTCATAATCAAAGTGTTGAATTGTATTTCGAGCTGTTATATTTCAGTATGCATATAAATTGCTACTTTACAGAATCCACTTGAATTTAATAACAGTGGTAGGACGTGACATTACTTTGCACAATGGAATTAGTTCAATAAAAAACTTCACATTTTTGTTCCAGAATGTGGTCGGACTTTGAGGAGGTCAAGACAACCCAGACTAGGGATGGTCGGACGAATTATTCATGGCAAGCAGAGTGTTAGAGGAGCTTGGCCTTGGCAAGTAAGAATTTTATGTAACATTCCCATAATGATAAGATTGATAAAATACTCTATTGTCGGTGAAATAAATCATAGTTACAAAGCGCAAGTAATGTAGTAAAATATTCAATGCCGAGTAAAAAACTGTACAAACCCGAAAAATTATTATCAAAAAAATTGTGTGAAAGTCTAGAACTGTTGAAAGTCTTAATAACAAAATTAAAAAATTAATAAAATGAGGAATTTCCAAAATATTCTCCAAGATTATAGTAGACTTTTTTTACCATTTATTCATTGATTTTTAATTCGAATATGAGATTTTATTGACTTGATTTCACGAGGTGAGTAATCATATGCTCGTGTTTTACACCCATTGTAAATTATCAGAGTTGTGAAAAAAATATGGAGTTCAATATTGTTATTTTGGCGGATATTCTAGTGAGTTGGATGAGAGCTAAACCTGTCTATATAGATAATTTTTTGTAATCAGTAAAAGTATTATTTTTGGAATATACAGTGTCATCATTAAAGTGCGCACCATATGGGAAACTTTTTTTTTTGATAAGTTTCAATGAAGTTCAACTTCGGCACTTGTTTGTGCTTTAAATTTAACTTGAAATAATGCGGCCAACTGCGAACCACTGACGTTCAGTGTTTGTCAAATTCAACTTTTTTTTGAAGAAAATTGAAAAAGTGCATTTCTAGATCGAATTTAACAAAAAGTTACTTGAAAAAGTTGTGTCTACGGCAATTTTGTATCCATATGCCATAGGATAAAGTTAACAATTTTATGCAACTAGGATGAAGTTAACGTTTTGCTTATTTTTGACAGATATCCCCTTTAGTTTAAAAAACAAGTTCGGTTAATTATCATCAATTCATGTATACATAACAAACTCATCATGGAGTTTAACTTTTCTGATAAATTTTTAATTATACGAACATTTTTAGAGATAAATTAAAAATGTGCTATAAAAATTTTTATTTCTGACCGGGATATTATAAGCTTATATCGTCATAGTTACGCTATCAATAAAGAGGGTCATAACTCCCTTGGGACATTATAGATTTTATAATTCCCTCTACCTTTCACAAGTAAATATAAATAGAAATGAAAACTGAACCATATTTTATTTATTCACGTCATTACAAATAATAAATGTACAATTTTGAAATGTTCCCTGAAAATTACTTCCGCCACTGGAAACAATTTCTTCTTTTGTATGGCTGGAGCTTCTGTTCACTACAGTCGAGGTACCTGCCTCTTCTGATGACAAAGTAGACAACATACGCGCCGTTTTATTTCTCAATTCGATGCTATCCTCCAAATACCCCTCCGCCACCGTGGAACTTTTCCAACCTCCGTGTCTTTTTAAGTTAGTCATAGTTGCTCCTGCATTGGCTAGAGCAGTAGCAGAAGTGCGACGAAGGCAATGTCCCGTATAGGAAGATGAGTTTGGCAATCCTAAATACATTGCGATTTTGCTGGGGATTTTCCCAAACATGTTTTTTCCAATTGGCTGAGATGTACATTTATTTTGTCGGAAGCTCAAAAAAATCGTTCAATACCTTTAGGACGCAAAGACATATAAAGTCTTAATAAAGGCAAAGCGGAGAACTCTTTTTCATCCACAACTGTAAATTTCTTCGATACACCAGTTTTTCCGGTACGTTCACTACCATAACGGAATCCCGGTCCTCTATATCCGATATCTTCATATTCAAAAGTTCCTCCAAAATAACCCATAATCAAAACAACCTATAACAAAAAAAAGGAAATAAATACACACAAAAAGGAAAATAAGAAAAAAATTACCTTATGCAATAAATGAATATCATTAGGAGCGTCCTTTAGGAATCTGATAACATCTTTAGGAGATAAAACAGCAGACTTTTTCGGCTTATAACTCTTACTCTTCCGTTTAAAAAAAGCCTAGCATTGACCATTTAGTCCATAAAGAATTCGGACTATACATTTCTGACTGAAACGAATAAACACAATTACTACCAAATCTACCGAAAAACATAGAAAATTCCTTACCAGTTCTTGAAAATATGCCAGAAATACAGTTTCAGTGACATCTTTTGGCATAACATTTTTCCGTGTCAGCCAGTCCAGATATATCTTGTATTCTTTTTGGTATACGGCTTCACTTTTCGATGGAATTAATGATTCTCTTGCTTGTTCAGCTTTTTTTCAAAATATCCTCCATTATATTTGGGGTAGAAAACACGTTTTCACCGCACTTGTATTTTATTCCCCAGTAATCATTTTATATAATATTAGACAATGGGAAGTCCGAACTATTGAAATTCATCATGAAACATTGTTAATCACCTTCAAACAAACCTACATTAATTAGTTGATTCTTCAATTTGGAATTCAGATTTTTTGCGATATGTATAATGAATTGCGTTTACAAAAACATCCAAGACACTCTTCGTCACTCAGTTAGAGGTGAATAATTCCGTTGTACTTGTAGAAGTGTAGAGTTTGAAAAGTTTCCAAGAAACATAATCCCTGTTGTTATCCCCAAAGTTGAATTACTAAATATTTGTTGAATAATAGATTCCCTGATTCTCTCTATCTCTCTCTCTCTCTCGTGTATTTGGGAGATATTTGATAACATTCTGCCTACTTTCTGTTCGTTTGATGATTATTTTCTTCACAGATACCGTATAAACTCGTTTAGAGTTCATACGCTTCATAATAGGGTGAACAATTAGAGGTTGCCGGATTCGGCTTGCTGGTATAATGAAATGAGACATTCCAAGAGTTGCTGCTCAAAATACGATCACATAAAACTATTTGGGAAACTTTCACTTTCGGATTTATGAAAATATTCAGTGAAAAAATCTACATAACTTCTCCACAAAAATGTGGGAAACTTCTGAAGAAAGGAAGAACGAGAATAACTGCAATATGTGTATGTAGGGCATACACAGAAGTTTTTTCAGGTAAAAACTCAAAGAAACAACTTCCATGAACATTGAATCACAGAAAAATAATTTTTTTTCATTTATTTTGTACTACAAACATTCGTTATGGATTCGAAGTAGGTATCATTTATAGGAACACTACGTTAAGTAATAGGAGTAAATCAAAGAGTATTGATGTAACATTTTACTCAGATACTGGTAACAGTATCATTATTAATGGTGTACTTCGAAGTTTCGGGACCAAACACTCATTTTATCACTTATCAGCAACGTTCTGGATAACATTAGAAGACGAAGTACTCATTTCTCTCATAACATTACGACATTTTGTCGCCATCAGAAACAAATCTATTCTTGCAACAATGGCATTAGGTATACACATGCATGCGGTTAGTTAATCCCAGCCTTGAGAATTTTATTTGATTGAAAATGAGACTATTTTAATAAGAGATTATTTTTTTGAAAAAAAAATGTATTGGATTTTCACTGCTCCATCATTAAATCTGAAGAACTTTCAAAGAAAGGAAAAAAAAGTGCAACGAAAAACTCTTCATAAAATTATGAAGAGCATACGCGTTCCACCAACCAAGTTGACCTCTTCAGGAGGTAAAGACGCCAACTTGGTAGGTGAACAGGGCATCGAGAGGAGTATTTCATTTCTGGTGACTTGAAAAAATGCTTGATTTTGTATTTATCGTAGGCAAGAAGTTTCAGTTTGGCCTTGTATCAAATATTGGAAATCATTTAAAACTATGTATTATTTTCCATATAAGTGCATTCTCATAAAGCTCAAGATCGAAATGAAATCAATAATTATAGACCTATTTCAATCCTAAACAACTTTCCCAAGCTTCTAGAAGCAATTCTGTATAGTCGTATTTATCAATCCTCTCGACATATAATATCTGATCACCAACATGGTTTTGTGAACTCCAGATCCACCGTAGTGGGCAAATAGATATGGTGTACACGGACTTCTCTAAAGCATTTGTTGGAGTCAGTCATAAATTACTAATTTGTAAACTTTCCTGCATGGGTTTCAATGAAATTCATTGTCAACTTTTGGAGTCATACCTTAGCGGCCGTAATCAATACATATATTATCGCGGCTTTTCTTCAGATGTGTATTTAGCAACCAGCGGAGTCCCGCAAGGATTCAATATTGGTCTCTTATTGTTTTTACTATTTATTAATGATCTGTGCAACTCAATAACTTGCAATAAATTGATGTTTGCTGGTGATTTGAAACTGAATACATCTATAAACAGTTTAGATGATTTAACATTATGCAAAAGGAGACTGATCTGGGAATATGGGTCTATTATTTGGAATCCCATATACCATCAATACACATCAGAAGTTTTTAAAATTTCTTACTTTTAGAATGACCGGAACTTATCCTCGAAGAAACTGTAATTACCCTGATCTGCTATACAGATTTGACTTTGTAGCCTCAGAAAAAAGAAGAAATCAGGCATCTGTTTCATTTCTATATAAGCTATTGAATGGCAAATTGGATTGTCCTGTAATATTATCAGAAATTGATATCTCTGTTCCAAGAATATCTTCTAGGCACATCGATACTTTTGTATGCGAAAGGGCACAAACTAACTTAATGTTGAAATCACCAATCAATCTGATGTGTCGTAATGCGAACAAGCTCTCTACTAATATCGATAGTTTTCGTTGCAGTGTTTGTGAAATTAAAAATAAGTCTCGTGCGTACTTACCTATAAGTCATTTATGTTTTTTATATCAAATAGTATTGATCTTATATCAAATAGTGTTAATCCTTTAAGTATGTTAGTTTTGCTCTATAAATGGGAAACTGTTGGGCAATAAACGCTATTTTTTTTTTTTTTCACCGTAGTGTGCGCTGGTCAGGCCCTATCCCCCAAAGCCCCGATACATTCGGGAGGGCGCGCCAGCATAATCAACCAATGACCACTCCCCACACCGTGGGGTAAGTGATCATTGGGTCCGAGAATCATGTGCCCTGAGCAAACGCAGTGAGCCAAGAATGACAGCCTTCTGCATCTGTGCGGCTGAGATTTCTGCCTTAGTGCGGCAAGCCGGTATGATTTTGAGATTCGAGAGTAGAGAAGACATCATTCCACCAAGGACTCCAATAATCAGAACGACCATCTTGACAGAGTGATCTGGATAGAGTCTGCGGAGTTCGAAGAGAAAATCTCGATATTTCATCCGTTTTTCCTCCTCTTTTCTGACGATATTCGTCTCGCCAGGAGCTGAAAACTCCACGACAAATATCGTTTTGGTCTGGTGGTCGAGAAGGTGTACATCAGGCTTATTAGCTAGTATGAGCCTGAGGGTGGGGAACGAATAGTTCCAATAAATTCGGCACTTCTCGTTCCCCACAACGGATTCAATATCCCCGGAGCGTAGGGCAACACCGGTGTCTCGTCAATACCGTAAGAGTGCCGTAGATGGTAATATAGCACTCTTAGGACCGCGTTATGTCGATGGATATAGGCCGAGACCGCATATGCTGGACATGCTGATAGCAAGTGCATTAGGGTCTCGGGCGCCTCGCGGCAGGCCCTGCACCTTGTGTCAGGAACCTCTATACCCATCACGCGACTGCGGTAGACTAAGGTGTTGAAGACACCATCCTGGCAAGCCATGATGAACCCCTCAGTTTCCGACTTCAGCCCACTCGACCTGAGAAAAGCGAACGTCAGGCGCTTTGATAAGCCAAGGTCTTCGATGTTATTGAAGAAGACCCCATGCATCGGCTTATCCCTGTGTCTCCGCAGAAGTAAGGTGATCTCTGCGGCTTTTATCTGAGCTTTTTGCTGAACGGGTTCCAACTCGGTGACAGAGTTGTAGTCACCTCTATTATTATTATTATTATTATTATTCTGGAAAAAGTCAGCAGACTGACTGAAAAAAATCTAAAAATAATCACCTATTATGAACTGATATATTATTATCAATGTCATCATATCTTATTTAAGTGAATCCGTTGAAGTTTCCAATGTTCTTTTCATATGTTTTCTCAATATAAAAGTTGCATATCTCTAACGGGTCCATATCCTTCTGGTCGGTAGCTAAAGCTGTTAATCATAACTTTACTAAACCCACAATTCCACCACTAACACACACTGGAATTCACAATGCCGGAAATCACTTTTCGAAAGCGTCTTTTGTTACTTTAATAATTCACTTGTTATTAAAATGGCATACACAAATGAGGAAATGGCTGATATGCATTACGTTTACGGTCTGTCGCAGGGGAATGGGTTAGAAGCTTCTAGAAGATATGCTGAAATGTATCCTCAACGGCAGCATTCTTCACATAGAATATTTGCTCGACTTCATCAACGTTTACGAGAATATGGTTCACTTGACAAAAGTACGCAGGATTGTGGTCGCTATCGAGAAGTACGAACACCACAGCTTAAGAAAGCATTACCTAATTTGATTGAAGAACAACCTACTACCAGTATTAAAAAGATCGCTTTCCAGCTAAATGTTGATCATATGACAGTATTTCGAATTTTAAAGGAACAACTCTTATACCCTCACCATCTGCAACGAGTACAGGCATGCACTGTTACCGCGAGACTTTCCGAACCGTCTTGAATTTTGCAATTGGATGCTGGAAATGATTCGAAGAAATTGTGACTTTCTGAAGTTGATAGAATTCACAGACGAATATAGTTTTTCTCGGGAAAAGATTATTAATTTTCATAATCACCACATATAGGCTGATGAAAACCCTCACGCTATTGTCGAAACTAACCATCAAGAACAGTTTTCTCTTAATGTGTGGCTCGGAGTTATTGGGGATGATTCAATTGGGCCTCGTTTTCTACCTCCTTGAATAAATGGTGAGGCATACGTTCAATTTTTAAGAGAAGTGCATCCAGTACTGCTGGAGGAACTTCCGTTGGGCGTTAGAAGGGATATGTTTTTTTATGCATGATGGGGCTCTCGCCCATTTTAGTCAAGTAGCACGTCAGCATTTAACTGAAACATATGCAAATCAGTGGATAGGTCGAGGAGGACCACAGAACTGGCCCGCTCGATCCCCGGATCTCAATCCTCTCGATTTCTCTATTTAGGGCCATTTACAGCATTTGGTTTATCGTACTCCTGTTCGCGATGTAGAGGACTTAAGAAACCGAATGATCGATGCGTGCAGGGTAATCAGAGAGACTCCAGGAATATTTGAGCAAATACGTGGCTCAATGCGCCGACGTCTAGACGCATGCGTAATGTCTGAAGGTAGACATATTGAACATTTACTATGATTTCTACATGTTGTGTGTTTTGTTATTAATAAATTAGTATTGTTCATTACCCTTTAATCGTTTAATGCAGATACTAACTACAAAATAACAATAAATCCAGTTCGCATTTATGACGATGTATCTCTGTAGTTGTTCGTAAAGTAATTTTTTGTTGCGAACTGGTTTATTTTGGGCAAAACTCCCAGAAGGCATTTTTGTTTAGAATGAAACAGGCTATCGGAAATACATTTTCAAATAATAAACAATTACTAAGACAAAAAGTTACATTGGAAATAAATTTTAGGGGTTGCGTTTTCCACCCCTTACAACCATGGGGTAAAACAAATAAATTACTGGCTAAGTGTCTTTTTGGTACTACAAAACGTCAGGTCAATTTCAATAATGTAACTTCTCCAGTGCTTGTGAAAAAAATTGTTATACAGATTTTATGTACCCCCTTTAAGGGGCTGTTTCTTTATATTAAGTTTCTTTATATGAAAGATCCTATCTTTTTCTTCGATGAGGAATCACTTCCTTAAATGTTTTACTCTTATTCAGTTACACCCTGTATGCAGAAGTAATTCAAATGGTAACAATTTAAATACCTGCCAAGAGAAATTCGACAGCTTGCAGCTAGAATTAGTGCTACTGTGTTGGCTGAGCAAGTCGAAATTGAACAAAATAAACGTGAAAAATATGCCTTCTGTAAAGATTGGAAAACAAGATATACATGCCGGTTTTGTAAAAAATATATATGCCTAGAACATTCTGTATCTGTTTTTCAAGCATGTACAGCAAATTTTTCGGAATAATTGTTATACCTGGTGTTTAGTGCAACGATACCAAAAATGCAAACCGTTTTTATTTTGATTCGATATTTTTTTGTTTCAAAAATAGGACATTGTTTTCCGTTCTTTTCATAACTATTTGTCCATATAAATGATTCATGTAACACCTTATCAGAAAAGAAAATTTATTCAGAAAGTTTGATTGATGTAAAATTATTGACACGTCTCCTGCAGGGTTAAGGGTTTTCCTAGTTTAGTACTTGGAAAAAAATTGATCTTTACCACAAACTTCAATAAAATATTGTTATTAAGGAGACTAGTATTCAGTAAACCATAGTACATACAGTGTATTCATCTGTAACTCACTATACAGAATAGTGAATCAAAATCATGAATCCATATTTTGAACAAAGTATATATAATAATCGCATAAATGCGATGACAACATATACATAATACAATGAAATGAAATTATGTGATAGACAGTGAAACACTGAAAAGTAATTAGTCCTGACTAATTTAAAGTGATATTTATTTGCCGATATTTGCATTCTATGGGTGTGAGGTAAGAAATTGATTACATAAATAGGAACTTCAAATGTATTAGTATTTGTATGCGAGATAAGCAGCCGTTTTAAGTAAATCGTGTTCTGAACATTAACAATGATAGAGAGTAATTAGTAGAGAGGTTTTCGCTACTATTAGTAAACATGTAATCATTTTTCACAGAGTTGTCTTGTAAGGCGTTTTTATGAAAAAGTATCATTACATTTACAAACTATTATTACAAACTTCTTGTTTATTTTTAAATATCTCTTACATCTTATAACGGCTACAGATTCAGTTTAAAGCTGAATGGTTGCCTATTCTATTCCAAATCACGTGTTACAGTGAATTGATGAGTAGCAATTTTAAAGTTTCACGGCTCAAAGTCGAACAAGAACATACCTCCAGAAGTAAAATCCTGTTTCCGGCAAAAACTTTACATCAATACGGTTTTTTCAAAAGTTTACAGTAATATTGCCAGTTCTAACCAGGCAAATCCTGGTCATATTTTTGGTTTTTCTTGATCAAAGTGAAGCATTCCACTAAGTAAACTTCAAATTATTGTCAGGTAAACTCAAATTTTGGTGGTAGTCCTTTAGATTGACTAAAAAGTTCTCTTACAGGTAAAGCTCAAAAGGTTGAACTGCTTTGCAATACTAATTTTTCATGAAATTAGTTCAGGTGTACCCTAGGGTAGTATCTTGGGGCCTCTAATATTGTCGCTTTTGATTTTTCAGTAGTGTTATCCCAATGTAACACAGTTCAATAAAATCACCAGTATGAACTTGAATTTGTAGAATACGCTTATATTCTCCACGAATCACGTTCTTTGGATCAATGTAAATGAAATAGTAGATTTATACTTAGGATCCAAATTGCAAAAAGTACCAAGAAATTTTCATTTTTATTTTGATAATATTTCGATCTAGTGGGCGGATTCAGCGAAAATTTAGGCTAATATAATATATCAAATGCTTGCATGTGTGCTGTATAGATAGCCAGATTTCTATTTGATCTCATTATGAAGATACATCTGAGACAAGTCATAATCAGTTGGTACTAATTTGTGTACAAATAGTGTTAACGATATGAAGAATTTATCATTATTATTATTGAAGTGATTTACAATACGGAGTCAAACTACAGATAATTTCGGAAATATATAAATACATGTACCTATATGTAAGAAATGAATGATATCAACAGCCTATCCAGTCTGAATATGTACTTTACATAAAGTAACTACAGAATAAAGAAAATTTCTTAAAATGGACTATTTGACTTTCCTTTAAAAAAACACAAGACTCAATTCAGTAACAATATATGAAAGTTTGTTGAATAATTTACCATACAAAGAATTTTTCAATAACACATCAAGTCTAAGTATAGGCTGTCTGAATTGACCCGCATTTCTAGTCTTATAATTTTGATGATTTGGATACTTGTAGAGCAGTACTTTGTTTTTAAGTATTTCTAACAGTGAGTAGAACGTTAACATAGAGGGTGAAGATATTATTCCTAATTTTATGAAAGTGGTTGACAGTGTGCGTCGAATGGAGCTCCAGCTATAATTCTGATCATGTGACTCCATACCTGTTGAAATTAGAACAACTAGATTTTGAGTTCAGAATTCATCATCTAATATCATTATTGTTATATAATACGTGATGGAATCGCCAGATACTTGATAAAAATCTATAAGGTATTCAAGAAACACTTCATTGTGAGATTTTCACGGGACAAAATATAAGCACTACAAGAAAATCCTTAAGGCGCTCCTAGAGCTGGAGATTAAATCGATTTGGAAAAACGTTCTCAGGAAGTTTATTTCACATAAACGCAGTTCTTCAGATGAAAAAATTCTCAAATAGTGAAGTTCGAGGTGTACTAAGTTGAACCTCAAAACGATGAGCAGCCACAGTTCGTCGCGTATTTCTGATATGTACCGCTCTTGATGAAATCTAATGTGCTGAGTCACTTGAACACTTCCGTGAAAGTATCTATAGGGAAGAGTTGAATCTCCAATCTTTCTTCGGTGTTCCTGGCTATCAAGATCGCACCTGATGTTCGCATCTCCAATTAGGCGTATCGATCTTTTCTGGATGGAATCCAGCAACTTCAGGGTATGTTTAGGGGCAGAGCTCCATACACGAAAACAATACCCAAACAAGATCTGATCTGAGCTTTATGAAGCATCAGCAGTTGCTGAGGTTTGTACGGTTTTCTGGTTCGAAACAGTTTTCCAAGTTTTTGAGAAGCAGCGTTTGCAATTACAGCGACATCATTGTACAAAGACATACTGGTGTCTATTTTAACCTCCAACAAACTCATCGAAGCAGAAAGCAGAATTATCTGACCTGACATTTTTTTATCCGATTAGTAGACATTTATATCCTTGGAGAAAACCGATGCCTGGGTTTCTGTGGCATTGAATTGAACCTGGTTATTCTCACCTCAAATTGAAATCACTTCTAGTTCTTCATTAAGATATGCAACCTCCTGCTGCCGGTGAAGATGTGACTCCGTAGTCGATGTCCTGGAATCCGAAAGGAATGACTACACAAGTATGCTGTTGTCAGCAAAGGAATATATTGAATGCTTGGTTTTTTCCGATGAGTCGTTGATATACAATAAAAAGAGGGTTGGAAACAATATGGATCCCTGGGGAACACCAGCGTTCATGGTGAAAGTATTCAAAAGATATCTATTGACGGCCAATTGCAGGGAACGTTCTTTCAGGAAGCTGAAGAGCTATACACAAACATGAGTCGACAAGCCATAGCATCGAAGTTTGGCAAGCAAACCGTCATGCCCCACACGGTCAAATGCTTTAAAAATATCAAGCACAACATCTCTTGATTCCCCATGTTTCTCGATTGCGTTATTCCAAATATGGGTGACATATCATAGACGGTCGCTTGTTGATCTTTGTTTCAGAAAGCCGTATTAATGATCGCTCAAGATGTTGAAGCCGTCCAAGTATTCAAGGATATAGTTTTAAAAAAATCTGTTTTAAAATCTGTTTTTCCGTTAATCAGCTGTCGCCCCCATACGACAACTCTCAGAAGTTGAGAAATTTGTGTGAGCTAAGGAATAACGAGGTCTTACCTTTCAACGTGTGATTTCTAAAACGTTAGTGTTAGGTTTACAACTTTCTCCATAATTTTTCATATCACTGATAGCAAAGCGACTGGTTTATAGTTATTTGAAAGATTTTTCTTGTCCTTGTTGGGAATAGATTGAACGCGAGCAATCTTCCAACAAGAAGAAGAAACCCCTTTCTTGTAAGACAGGTTGAAAAGTCTGCAAAATACTGGTTCAAGTTCATTTGCGCACTTTTCAAGTACGATGACGGGCACTTCATCAGGGCCAGACGCCTTGTTATATTGGGCTGTTTCAAAATTCGCCTGACTCGACTTTGTCGAAAAGTAATTTCCGGCATTGTGGATTCTAGTATGTTATATATGCTGTTAAAGTTACCTATACAAGTTACCCGCACTCTTGCACAGTTACGCATGGCCAATCATTTTAAAATCAAGTTCACATTGAATGAAATTGTGTATGCGATCGATCCAGGTGTAATATGCACTGTTTGCATTAGTAATATCGCCGAAACTTTATTTCATATCATCTTTGAATGCCCGATTTGCACTGTTATGAAACAAAACAAACAATGCCTTCAGAATTTGGATGAACTTATTCATGCTTTAGAAAATATAACTATCCCGGTAGCCTAAGAAATCTCAGAATATATCTGGAAGATTATCAGGTTACGTTCATTTATATTGAGTGAATGATGGTTAGTTTATTATACTTTTAATATTTTACAATCCACTGTTAGCAGATTGTCATTTGAATAATTTATCTTTAGACGTATATATATATATATATATATATATATATATATATATATATATATATATATATATATATATATATATATATATATATATATATATATATATATATATATATATATATATATATATATGTCCCACATTTTATGTGACAGGCAATATCTGGTTTGTTGAAGGAGATACACAAAAATGTTTCATACAAAAGTTTTAGGAGTTCATGAGAGCTATATTTTGATATAATTTTTAAATATACAGGTTGTTTGGTGTAGGTGCTACAGACCAAAATTCCATTTTTTAAAATAGAACGCCCTGTATATCATTACATATTCAGATGCTACGTTAAATTCTGATATCATTTCATGTTTGGTTTTTGAAATTCCGTTACGGCGTTGTTGAGTTATTGCTTAAAATGTAAAGTCTTGAGAACGACTATTATTTTTAAAAATATGTCATACAATTATTCTCTCTGCATCAGATCACATGAAAATTAGTCAAAATTTTGGGTGTTCGAAGTAATGGTTTCAATTTTGAGTTGTGGAATTCAGTCAGGAATCATTTTGAATATGAAACAATTGCGAAATTGAAAGAGGTGTATTCGAAAACAAATCTTTAATTAATAACAATGTAAATAATATAACTTGATAAATCATTTCATGAAAATGGTAGGTACCTAGAAATAAGTAATAAAAATTGTTCAAAGTGATGCCCATTAGATATTATACAGGCTTCGAAATGTCGAATCACTTCTCTCGTACAAGTCGCTCTTATAATATCAGGCGTAATATCACTGCACGCTAGTCGAATTTTCATTTTCAGATCATCCACATTCAAAGGGGGAGTAGTGAAAACAATATCAGGGGATTTTCTTGAGACCAATAATGACTGTTATGTCGATTCACAACTCCATTATTGTGGAATCGCGATTCATCGCTCCACAAAATTTGACTGAATATGTTAGGACTTTCATGTAATATTACCTGAATACAAGCAATGAATTCAAGTCGTCGGTCAAAGTCCGTGGGTTTCAAACCTTGTACCAACTGAATTTTGAATATCGTATCGTATCGTAGAGGTGAGAATAATGGTTTGTATTCAGTAGTAGTCTAGTTCAATTTAATAAAAGATATAGGCTGGATTCGTGTACAAATAAATAAGTTTTTTTGAAACTTTATATTTAAGGAAAAGTGCAATAACTCAACAACGCCGTAACCGAATTTCAAAAACCAAACATGAAATGATATCAGAATTTAACGTAGCATCTGAATATGTAATGATATACAGGGCGTTCTATTAAAAAATGAAATTTTGGTCTGTAGCACCTACACCAAACACCCTGTATATTTAAAAATTATATCAAAATATAGCTCTCATAAACTCCTAAAACTTTTGTATTAAACATTTTTGTGTATCTCCTTCAACAAACAAGATATTGCCTGTCACATAAAATGTGGGACACCCGGTATATATATATATATATATATATATATATATATATATATATATATATATATATATATATATATATATATGGTATATATGGTATATATATATGGTACTGACGATGCCCAATAGGCTGAAACAGTTGTATACCGGTGAAATCAATATGGGAATGATCAGAAGGTACTTACCTATTTATCTTTTGATTTTCATGGAGTTATTTTCCAGCAGCTTGACTGCTTTAACCTATATATATTGTATTCTCACACACGCATTCTTCTTGCTGCAAACCCGTTTTTTAGAAGCAATAAAATTATTATTATCATTATCATTATTCAATTCATATATGAATTATCAAAGACGAAAATACCAGATTATGTATATAGTTCACACAGAAACAAATCCGATAACCATCCTGGTAACATTAGAAACGACTCATTCCCCATACCAATCATATTACGGCTGAATTTGAGAAATGTTTTTTTAAACTTTGCACCTAACTTTCTGAATAACGTACCCTATATCCATGGCCCCTTATATCAATTCGAAAAACTAACTTCAAAAATTCATTTTTTATACCCAAAAATGTCATTGACTGCTTTCAGTGTAAAGAAGACATCTTTGACTATTTCTTCCTGATGATATTTATTTTATCACTTTTTCTCTCTGTTGTTTATATGTTACTTGTAGTCCACACGATAATTTTTGATTTATCATGGCACAGGTAATATATAGCATCCCGCTAACCCTTCTTTCTTTGTGTACAACGTTATTATTTTCATTATCATTTTTCAGACTAGGTAGCAGCGGTCTAATGGAAAGAATGGCTCCGAACGTTTTCACTGTAACTGAGATGGTGATTCTCAATGGAAGTTAACCAGTTCATTCACGAATGTACTCACCAGGAGGTCGCAACTCATTTATTTGCAAAAGGTTCTCTCCATTAGACCATGGCTACCTAACCCGGAAAATCACAACTCTCATTTGATAAATCTATGACTTCAAGATTTGATTTACCCTAATTCGCTTTCAATTTTATAGGTTTCGCTGCAGCTGCTGCATCCTCAATTCGGATTTTTGGGGCACTGGTGCGGAGGCGTGATGATATCCCCTGAATGGTTATTAACTGCCGCTCATTGTATCAACAAGTAAGTATTGAAGTTATTTTCCATTGTCGGCTCCTGTAGAAAACTAGGACACTTTTGACATTGTAGTGCAAGTTTGATTAAAAAAGGATAATTTTCCAAGAAGAGATTAGTTTCTGGAAAAAAATGTTTGATTTTTCACTTCTCCACTATACAGAAAGAGGAAAAATGAATACAGTAATTGGATACATCCAACAAAGACGTTCAAATCCTACAGTTTTTTTCAGACGGAAATCGGAAGGTAAATACATACGAAACAAAATCCTTTGAAATAGCTTACGAATGAATCAATCAAAAAATGCCAACAACAATTACAGTAGGTGAAGATAAAAAACTGATACAGCAAGTGCCAAACTTGATGGCGAGCCCGCCCCCATACGCACAAACATATGTTCAATGTGACCCCCCTACAGCTCTTGCAAGACGTACAAATTCTCTGTTGTAACAAAAACCAGTCATTAAGAGTCAGGTACGTGAAATAATTTTTAAAGTGTTTAATTATCTTCAAAGTGTTAAATATGACTCGGAAACGTTATCAAATATAAAAAATGAAACATCTCTCGCTGCAAGTAATGGTAAATAAATTTGAAAAATAACTATCTCAACAAAAATCTTTATTTTGTATTGTGAGAGTATCTAGTTAAAGAAGATGAGCAATTAATTTCTGCAAATAAAATTTTCCACCCCAAGAAAGAAGCGGCCTAGAAGAGCACCAGTAACTGATATTCCCGAGTATGAGTATTCCAATATTAAACGGATTATTTACGATTTTCATGAGACGGAATAACGGTAAATGAGTTCCAACACGAAATAATGACGTTTTGGGAATTGTGGTTTCCGAAACATCCCTTCGTAGAATTTTAAAGAAAATAGATTTCTAATGAAGAAGGACTAAAAATAAAATAAAAATTTTAATAGAGAAAATGAACATTAGAACATTGAGGATTAGGTATTTACAAAAAATCAATTATTTTCGTAGCCAACAGCGACCAATTGTGTTTCTTGATGAAACATACCTTCATAGTGGACATACATTTTCCAAAAGCTAGACGGATGAATCAATTAAAGGGTTATTTTAAAATCCTGCGAAGGGACCAAAATTCATTTTTGTCCATGACGAAGGTGACACAGGCTTTATACCTAATTGTCAGCTTATATTGAAATCCAACACATCAGAGGATTATCATCCAGAAATGAATTCTGAAAATTATGGTAAATGGTTATAAGAAACGTTAATCCCAAATTTACCTGTTCATTCATCATGGAATATCATTGAATTCACTGTCTTGCACTGACGAGTAGCTAATGAGTCCGTTGTATCGCTAATTGCATATACAGGAAATTTTTTGAAAATTACTGCATCGACGCCTGTCGGATATAATCCAACGCCCTTCGTGATATTAGCCAGGGGAGTAGTTGTTTTCTGATAGGCGTCAGCCCATTCAACCTACAGTGTAGGTATATCCGAGATTGGCTTGAACGTTTAAAGTTCATTTCTTTAGATTTCTCAAGTTTTTTTCCACGTACTTTCAAAAAATTCAGAACCCATCCTTCACTTCCTCCGCAATGCACAAATATTAGTCGCGATATTTTGTTTGCGGGCATGTCATGCGTACACATTCTGGAACCATCAGTCCACCCTTTCGTAACTGTGTCGTAAGTGTCACACCAAGTTTCGTCCAAATAGAAAAATTGCCGTTGTTCATGTCTTTATTTAGTTATTCGTTATGAGTATTTGTTATGCAATTCCACTTTTCTTCTGCTTTCCATAACTGCTTGACGTTTGTTTATTATTTCAAATCTAAATCCTAGTTTCTTCATCTAAGAGTTTTATTACATCAGCTCACGTTATGGCCGGAAGTATTCAATTTCTTCTTTATGATTTCAGTTGTAGGAATCTTGCTTTTGTAACAGTCGTATGTTGTTTTTTCAATGATTTTGATGTTAATACCATTAGTACTTGTCCAAGGATGCAACATGTTGAACAGATAACAAAAATTTTAAGTAATTATAACTTCACCAATATCGAAGTTCAACACTCAAATCGCGATCAGTTCCTGAACTGAACATTGACGACACAACGGCGATACTCATCCCCACATTCTATTCGTCACTGTAACATGACTTCAATTTTAATTTTATGACTCTTCAGCCAATCATAAAACTCGATTAGTAAAAGTTATCCAATACAAACCGCCAATTCTTCAATCCACGTAGACTAGTTGACAGCGGAATCATTTCTTTGTATTGTTCTTATCCTTTGAGCTCACCCATAGCTTTAACTATTCACAATACCGGTTACTTCGACTATGAATCCAATGATTATAAATTTAAATGACGGTAGCAGCACAAGCAGCAGTGAAGATGAAGAAAATTTGTATTAAGATAGTGACTGATTATAGTTTATGTTTGGGTAAGTGTATCATTATATAACATATCAATGAACTTTTTTGAATTGAAGGGGTTATATTTTTTAAGAGTGATTAATTTTTGGGAAAGAAAGTTTTTGGCTTTCTATCAAGATGACGTATCAAGATGGAGTAGTAGAAAGCCAAAAACTTTCTTTCCCAAAAATCAATAAACTGTACTACCTATAATACTAAATGAAATATGAAAATAAATTACAAAGAAGTCATGTTTCATTTGCTATCCTAATTAAAACTAATTAGAGTAATACAATAGTAATTTAGTTGGGAGAATCTATACCTGCGCGATCGTTCGCCATCAGCCGTGGCGTGTACTGTATTTCAGTTACGCTATATTCTCTGCTTGAGATAAAAGAAGATCGCATATAACAATCGATCACCAAAAAGGATGATGAAATCCGACCCAATGCTGCCAGCTGATGGGAAAAACAACTCAAAAATTTTCGCTTAGCAACTTCAGATATTGAAACCGCCGCTCCCCAGATGTGAATGGCTTCAAAAGTACCCACAGCTTTCTCACTTAGCAATACCTCCATTCAACTCTATGAAAATTTAAAAATTCAAAATTCATGGCAATTATATTTCTTATTATGATTCTCCTTTCCTTTTATTTTCGGAAAATGGTTCTTGAGGTCGCAGCATTAGATCTAGCAATTGTTTCATTCAGTAAAATCCGATTTTCTCTAACAGTGCTGATGATCTCAAATTGAAACAGAAATCACGACATTCTACATTCGATTCTGATTATGAAGAAAATGTGAATATGATTTATGAGATATTTTTTGCAAATACATCCCGGACATTTTTCCCAGTGTACTGATATATAAACTTACTGAAACAATAAATTCAGTAAACTAATTTCAACTGCTTCTTCGAATAATTCTATTCGATTACAGGTTACATTTTGATAGCATCAAATTTCTGCCAGCTTCATATTTTTCCATGTCCCAAGAGGTGTTTCATTACTGCCTAACTCTATTTGGTCTTTTTGTCAACTCTGTCACCGATGGTAATTGAATTAAGCTTGGAAACATATTGAGAATGACACAAACTGAGTTCGTATGAAATTTCGTTGAAATTGAGAATGTCACTGTGATCTTTGTTATTCCAATTGAATTTTATGATTCGGAATAAAAAATACTGAGGTATTATTGGATTATCAATATTATTCTTCGTCGGTAGCTGAAATTATTTATTAGATTTGGCTTTGTGAATAACTGTTGAGGAATTAGGGTTCAACTTTTTCGAAATACCAACATTGTTTGATTGATACAAATATTCTTCATTCGTTATAGATAACATTCCTATGTGGATTTGAAATATTTGTTAATTCCTGTTAATTCCTGTCGAAATCAAGAAGGATACTTTGACTGGCTGCTGAAAATATCATTGAATATGACAAAATCTGGGCTGGTGCGTAGTGGTCAAATGGGACCAAAAGAAATTAACGTTTCGTCTGTTTCTGCGGCACACACCATCAATGGTTTATGCGTTGACTGTGTGGACGAATGTTATACACATATAAAATGTGAAATTCAGTTTTTTCATTTCTTGAGTCTGTTGGTAAAAGTCTTTGAAATAGATTCCCGTTGAAAAAATCATGATATTTTGATGATCAACCTGATTTTTCAACTGTATGATGAATAATCTTCCTTAAATGTTCCCATTTCTGTTGCTGAAAGAATGTTATTAACAAATACATCGTTTGTATTCATATTATTTTCTGAGAATTTAGTCAATAATAAAAATAATGATTTTCTAAAACAATTTCCAAATTTTTTTTATTACTCAAGGAGCCATTTGTCAACTTATTGATAGTGAATATTGAAAATAAAGGATCATTATTGATATTGCTCATTCATCTTCCCTAGAAAAAAATGTGGATTTTTCATTTGTTCATTTAACGAATACACTGATACAGTTATTAATCTTATATGCAATTATATGTTAATATTCTTTCACCAAAATCTGCCTGTTTATACCAAAATTATTCATTTATTTAATTGAGTTTTGTAAGGACATACTGTTATGTAAAAAAATCAATTGATATACCAGTCCAACTTTTTAAGATACTGTAAAGCGAAATGCGCATTAAATAAACATTCTCTGGCAAAAGTTGTATAATTCGTATCATATATAATTTATCAAATTCAACAAGAACTATTATAAACAAAAAAAAATGTGCAATTTTTTCAATTGATAAGTATTTAAAAAAATTATTGATATTCATTATTTCCAGCAATGAATAAATTCTCAGAAAAAAAATTGCCAGCAATACATTAGTTTATAACAATTTCAAAACATTGGCATTGAAAAAAATTAAAGATTATATAAATTGATGGATGTAGCCGTTAATTACTACGTGGTAGGAACTCATCATGAAAGATGGGAAATGAAACTTTCTGTTTTTTACCACTTCTATTTGTAACTAGCGTTACTCTCCCACCACTGTAGGTGAATATTATACTAAACCGTTATTGTAACACCTCGACACGTGTTTCGATCACCAAGTGATCAAGAGGAAGATCAGTTTGATCTTCCTTTCGAAGATGAAGGTAATGACAGTGGTACTTAACTTAATTGAGTACCTGCATTTTATTTACCTTTGCCAATGTGGGTACACTCATTTGAAAACCAGTGAGTAAACTAGATCGATTTGATCTTTCAACAAGTTGTACCCGCAATGCTTTTGCTTACCTATGAATTTCCAAAGATTCCAAATAATTGAGTTTACAACCCTTCCTTGCATAGTGCAGAATTCCCGTATCATTTAGATTCGGGAACTTGTTGTTGCATCCCAACAAATGGTATGAAAATGTCGAATCTGAAACGTCTGAAGGAGCTTTCATATTCAGCATACCGTTTTAAGAAATATCGATCACATTATCCCACATAAATACTACTAAACTCCGAACATAGAAAGTTTCATGTCTCATTTTTCATAAAGATAACATTTATACAGTATACCGTTATTACAAAATGGAACAGAATATTTTTCCAACGTAAAATTTTTACACAATATACTCAAAAAGTATAAAAGAGTGAAAAATTACATGTTTTCTACGTGTATTTTCAAATTGTTCGTTCATGCATCTGAATGAAAAATGAAGTTTTCCATTCCCTATTTATATTTTAGGAGTTGAACATATATTTTTTTGAAAAGGTAGCGGATCAGCCAGCGCGTTCGGGAATGTCGTCACTCTTAGTTAGTTGAATTAATGTTGATATATTGATATAAATACTGATAGTTCAATTTGAGATGTTGTAACTTTCTTATTGAGACTGCCTCTTTCAAGATATTTTTTTCATGTTCCGGATATTCATAACACTTCTCGAGATTAACTTGAAACGGAGAAAGATTAATTTCCGGGAAAGTTTTTGGCTTTCTACTTCTCCCTGTTCAGACAAAAATTATAGAAATCTAGGTATATACAAAAGCCCTCCTGAAACAGCTACTTTCATATAAACTTTGTGATTCAATGGATTTTTTTTTCAGTTTGTGTAGAGTTGATTTTTTGAAATTCAATGCTTCGCTCCTTTCTTTGGAAGATTCCCACTTTTTTTTATAAAGATGGAGTAGAAGTAGAAATCCAAAACCTTTCTTTTCCACTTCTCGAGATAATTTCAACAAAATTCGTTTCATATTTTCTACATAATGACTTTAATCAAGTTAATGAGGAACCTAAACCGATTCTAATGAAGATTAGCGAAAAAGCACAAGAGTCATAGCTGATTTATTCGGGTACAAATAACTCTAAGATTGTAGATAATTTCGTTAGTCAAATAAAATCCACGATGAAGTGCACCACTGTGGACATTCATCTATAACCTTGGGATATGTCACTCCCCATACCACAAAGAACTGGCCAATTGAGTTTATCACAATGCTTGGATTTCTTCACAAGAGAGGAAACTTTGGATGGACATGAAAAACCGACGTGTTTGATTTGCAAGGAAAAAATAAAATGCACAAAGTCTCTATTAATCCATAAGTTTCCCCGTATTTTAATCATTTATTTTGAAAGATTCCCTCTAACAGAAAGATTTAGAGGCAAGTTAAATGTTGCCATTGAATTTCCTCTAGATGAATTAGATATGAACAATTATCCAGCAGACAATGTGACTCTTTGTCGTTATAATCTATATGCACTATCGAATCACAGTGGGTCTACCTACAGCGGACATTATAAAGCATTCTGCAGACATCTCAATACTGGCACGTGGCACAAATACAATGATTTACATGTGTCACTAATTTCACCAAAATCGCTTGTGACTGGAGATGCATACATCCTCTTTTATGAAAAGGAGGAAACGAGTTTGCACCTTTGGGCGTTTTGAAAAGTTATTTTTGAACTGTCAATTTTAATGTTATAATGATTAAACAGGTTTTTCATTATTCGAATGGGTAATCAAAGTCAGATTTCAAGCGAAAGTGATTCATTATATTGATTAAATAATATTATTTACTTGTATGTTTATATATGATGAGCGGTACCTTGAATTTTTCTAAAAGTTCCTAGATTTTATTTTGAATCAAATGACACCTCAGTCATAATTTCTACTGAAGGTGAACAGGAAATCGTTGGAAATGAACTTGTTTCTTGGGCTATTACATTCGCCACAAAACACGTATCACTTTCCCCATCATCCAGATCTGGTTTGGTTCAAACATGGTCAATGTCCATCACAACGGCCTTGATCGGTATGTCAATATCCTATACCGTAGTACCTTATTGACCTCATTAAAAGGAATTACATAAAAATGCAGTAGCAGCGCAACTAGTTTTAAAAGAGGCTTTGGAAGTTTAGAAAAAATATTTTCTCTAAAGTGTAAAACTGAAATTTTCCCGTTAAATTTATCTAGTTTGATAGTTGGAAGTTAATATCACTTTCAAAAACCTAAATGATTATCAGCTTAATTTTCACGTTTACTTTTTTAGAATTTTTAAGAACGGGAAAGAAATATTGAACAAAAGTAATTTTTTGTTTTTCATTGACCTTTCGGAGAATTTCACAATTTTTTTCAGGTTGGAAATGCTGACTATTAAAATAAGTTGAATAATTATTATTGGAATAAAATTTGAATAATTCTGAATTATAATTCCAGAAATAATCTTCATTACTGGAAGATGGGCTGGTGATGGTTCTCATTCAGACTGATATGGAAGGTTTTCATTAAATATCTCTAATATCTTCTAATAGTCCAATCATCGAAATTGAAACAAGGCGATATAAATTTGCCAAACAACAAACACCACCAAAAATTTTGATTGAAGTTCTACTTCAGATTTAACCCTGTTCTGGGGAGACTTCCAACTTGGGGGTGGATGCCTTCCCTGTTTGAGTTTTCATTCTATTCAGTTCAAGCTTGTATGATATTTCAGCTTTATCTTCGATTTGATTGATAGTGGTACGGAGACAACAATATTTTTTGTGATGAGACACCGCATTTGACACCATATCATAATTTAAAAGTTCAGGTCAATAAAATGAACGATGAATAAGACCCCTGTGAATTTTTCTGTATTTTTGATTTGCCGTTCTTTGAAGATAGATAGATATTGTTTCTTATCGGTCAAATATGAAGAGAGTCCATTGTGAAGTGATAATGATTATTATCACTAGGGGAAGATTTTCATATTTCCTTTGTCATAAAAAAACGAACCGACATTATTTCCTTCATAATTCGCTTGGTTTTGATGCTGGGCATTTTTATGAAAAAATCAAAATATAAATTGTTTTTCCATTACTTCACATGGAAACTTTCAAAAATTTGTCATTCTGTCATTGTATACACACTCTTTGTTTTTTACAAACTAAATTACTTATTTTACTTATTTTTGACTTATTCGGAAAAATTATAGGATAAATGGTTGAAAAATTGTCACTTCCACTCGCGAATAAATAATTTTTCCCTCCAGAGAAGGAAATGCATTTACCGTCAGGGTCAACCTCAACACAAGGTCAACTTTTAAGTACAAAATAAATTGAACCTGAATCTGAATTTATATGAACATTGGTGCTGTTCATATAAATCATACGGAAAAATGGTCATTCTCTGAATTATAACTGATTAGTTCGATTTTATAAACAAGTTGTGACAATTACGAAATGACACTCCCTTTGTGAGGATTGAAGGCTTTGGAATATGTTTTTGTCCTGTTCACACATCCTGCTTAGAGGCGTGTCCACTAGCCCCATAATATGTAGGTGTTTCCTTAGTTGACAGTGACCAGTCAGAAATCCTGCTGTTAAGCGTAGGTTTTTCCAGGTTTATCGCCAGATATTTCTTCGGTGCCAGCTTCCCAGGGTCGCCCATAGGATGCAGGATGTGTGAACAAGAAGATGAAACTGTCAAGCATGTCTTATACGAGTGTTCGGAGTTATCGTCAATAAGAGATTGTGTGTTCGGTGAGTCTTGGCCTACACCTGTCGATATAAAGATGTTTCCTAGTGACCTGTTCATCTTCCTGGAAAGGACAGGTTGGACGATGACCTAGGAGGACAACTCCTCGGGAGGATGTACAATGAGTCACATGTGGCCTAAGTGCCTGAATCAGAATTTCTGGTGACCAACATTATGTAAATGTATTTAACTACGAATGAATCATATTAAACAAGCTATGCAGGCATAACTTTTGGTACGATCGCAAAGAAGACGTTTTTTGGGAATTTTCTTTAGTATAATGGTGATAATTGAAATAACGTCACCTTATTGATTGTTGCACTTCTTCTGATTACCCTTCACCTTTTTTCAATTCCAGCGACCTTTTCAATCTCCCCCTGGCCGCCTTGTGGACCGCCGTCGTCGGGGACTGGGACAGAGAAGTCGAGGAAAAATCCGAAGAGAGGATCCCGATCGAAGAAGTGATAATGCATGAACGATTTCACAATTTCCAACATGACATCGGTAAGTGAAATTGCTCTCCATTATTATGGGCATCACGATGTTTATTTATGTTTGTGGCAGGTAATGATACGAATCGGTTTCACTGATATTAATCTCGCGGTTTTTTCTCTTTGTGCGTTGGCGTTGTCTTTGTGGTTTTGTTGAACCGATTTGAAAGTAACCACGAGCTGGAGAGCAGTGGAGTGCGTCATATGAGTATGTATGAAATTAAATCACCATGTCACTGTTGACAAGGTTAATTGCAAGAGGTTATATGTGGGTTGTTCAAATGGTTCGTGTTTTGTAGAGGATATAAACAAACAAATGGAGTATATTATTCATATCAAGGTTTCGCTTACAAACATCAAGTCAATAAATTGAACGAAAGGAACCAGGCCAGAAAATCTGCTCCCATAAACAAAATAGATGACAAACTTTAACATTATGATTATCGAAGATAACATAAGATTTATTCAACATTCGAAAGAATGTTAGTAGAAAGCCATATAAAAGATGCTAATTTTAAATACAAATCTTCAAAATACACAGAGATATGAATAGATATTTGAAATAGTTGAAATGAAAAATTAAAGACATATAAAATATGTTGAGAAACTAATGATATATGTATGTTTCGATGTGAGTATGTTACCGATTAGAATCATTTGGAATGTAATCATTGACCGAGTAAAAGCAGTTACTCAGAAGGAATTCCTTCAAGTGTTTCTTGAACTTCACAATACTCAGTTTTTATAAGTATAAGTTAGTCTACTCTTTGTCTTTCAAAAGTCAATGAAATTATCATTGTTTAAGAAAAGACTGAGTTTGTGTCGATATAACAAATTATACATCCCGACACGGATTTATCGAAGAAAAATTTATAAGAACAAATTTCCATTGGACATTGCGTGATTGAAACTAGTCGCTCTTATACATATACATCTATACTAATATAAATGTGAAAGTTTGTGAGGATGGGAAAATGTATGTAGGTATGTTTGTGGCTCTTTCACGCCTAAACGACTGAACGGATTTAGATGAAACTTCACATAAATACAGCTTATACATCAGTATTACCTATAGGCTAAAATGGGCTTGTTTCATGATTTTTGGTTTATAGTTCACTTGATATAAATTTCAAATTGAAAAACAGTGCACTTTGTTTCAGCTCTCGAATGTGGTAGGGCGGTGACGTCACGACCCTATTCTCGCTTCTTGTTCGATTGACTAATAGGAACCATAGAAATAATCAACATTGCCAAATCGTAAAATTTACGAAGCCTATAATTATCAATTCAATTATGAAAGTGTATGTGAACCCGTTAACGTTTCAATTAATGAAAAATTTTTCACATGGAATAAAATCTACACGAAAAATCATATTTGGAAATGAATTCTATATTTAAAATCAGTACACAAAGTCGAAAGATCACCAAATATTCACCTAAACTATGATTTTATGCATTATTTATACAGTTATGAAAATGAAAAAATTTTGCGAATTGGATTAAAAAATCGTTTCAAATATTCAATTCATTCTAGAATCCTCAATCTTTACAACTACAATTTATTATAAAAAAAGATTCCTACATACATACCTGTGTCTAATATTGCTAGTAAATTCAAGCATTATAGGCTCGCTTGGGTAATCTGTTGAATCTTCCAAAACTTGAGAGGAAGGTTGAATGAGGTCAAGTAAAGACAGAATTGATTGTACTCGAACTGATCCAATAAAAGTTTCTGAGGTAATACCATTTATCATATGATAAAATGAAATGAAATGTATCATACTTTCAGAAACAATATCAACTCCAGATAATACTTTCTGTGGAGGATACTTGGAGTTGAAATAAAAAATTGTGTTATCAAATTCAATATTTTCGTCCACCTTTCATTTATAGTCACTTTTCAAATGATTTCTATAAAGTCTTGGAAGAGTAGAAGGATTGTAGTTCTTTCTTTTCAATACTTTCACCCATTTTTTCTCATCATTTTATCCTTTGGGAACCTCATTATATGAAATAACTCACTTATAAACCAATGCGCTTTCTGTTTCCTTGTGCTCTCCACACAATGAAAATCAGCACAGAAATGCACCATATTAATATTCAAATATATCTCTGAAACACTTTCAAAACATACACAAACTAAACTCGATGAAAAAACGAATTGTCCCTACGCGAGCTGTCAGCTAAGAAAAAGTTGAAACTCAGTGTTGCAAAAACAAGCAGAATGGATCCGATATGACATACATTTTCAATGCCGAATAAACCAATAAATTGTGATATGCGATTATTTTCCTGAGAAAATGAACCATCAATTAAAATTTCCTGTAATTGTTCATTCATTTCTGATAGGAATGCAACCAGATCCCTCGAATCCGCGAATTGAGCATAAAAATGGACAATAATATATGCCTTGATAATTGATATAGTATAAGTTATATCTAAATATGATTCTGAATAGAATCTAACGAGAATCTAACTAATGAAATAAATCAATTATTTATGCATTCATGCCACCCACCAAAAAAAGAAATTCAACGTAACTGGTATATTAGCCATATTGTCATCCAGTCAGCCAGCGCCCCCTGTAGTGTACGCGAAAATGTGCTCTTTCTAATGTCAATGGTTTCTATATATAATTTCGTATTTTTGTCAAAATAATTTCAAAATGAATGTTGAGCCTAGTTTTGTTAAAGCTGACTCCGACAACTTACCAAGAGTCGATTTTGAAGTGATCGATGAATTTTACTTGAAAAATTTGCAATACTTTGGTACCGAAATGAAGAATGAAAAATTTAAACAGTAGGTGGTATATTTAGTAGGTTCCTTTTATTCATATGACATTCATTTCAGACTTTGTATTTTATCGAAGGATGGAAAGTTATGATTTGATTTTTATTTTAGCTCGGCCAAGATAGTAATGGTGAAATTCAATTCAAAAATAGCCTGAGAATATATTTTTCGGAATGTAAACTAATGACACGGAATATGCAGCAAAATAGGCACCCGCCGAGACCTACCTTTCACAAAAAAAACGTTATTTAATTAGATAATTGTAACAGTTGTTTTCACACCCAGTCTGTCTGTCAAATTGGATTGATTGGATAATAAAAACCAATACATTAGGCAACTCCGCTCTAGACACGATCAATTTTATTGGTCAACAGACACGCGGCCGATTTAAATTCTTGCTTTTCGAGTTATTCTTTTTTCTGCAAATATAAAGAGATCATGGGACGGATAAGGCTTGATAAGTATAATATACCCCTAACTCGATCAGTCTATAAGCAAACCAGTATCATTTTCCATAGCATGAAACAAGCCCATTTACAGAGGTTTCGTGTAATTTTGGTAATAATATGACGATAAGTATTGAGTAAATCGGAAAAATTCTTTCTCCCTGAGATCTATCTTGGCATGCCTTGTCTATACCGTTGGAGTAACATGAAGATAATGTGCCGTAAGATTGTTCATCTTAAATATTTCCGAACAAAAGTCCGCGATAGCATATGTGGTTGCCACTATATGCAAAATACTGAGTCATATATGTAATTAAATTGAAGTGTTTCGAACAGATTGCAGCGCAGAAAGCCATTATACGTCGCGTTTACTGTAAGACGACGGGGGACGATGCGCGGTAGAGGGGCGGTCTGAGCAAAGAAGCGCAATCGGCAAGAACGCGAACCGAACGCGGGCAGACACTTGAGGGCAGAAGTCATTGACAGTTGTGTTAGTTTTGTGAATTCCTTTATAGGTCACATTATTTGATTCTCGTAGCTTTTCATATGTTGAGCTGTTTAGACGCGAAAAATTAAAAAACATGAATACATACATTACATTCATCCATCCCCACAAACTGTACGCATTCATAATATTAGTAGGAGTGGGAGTGGAATTAGTAGGATTACCAATATATTTCATTCTAATCCTTTCAGTTCTTTTTGCTGATGCTATTCAATATTGTATAAGTGGGTACCTATTGACTAATACTTATAATAACGTACAGCCGAAGCTACTGAATCTAGAATCTTTAAATATGTAGATAGGTTCTTTGTATAGCGTAAATGAGCATCTCGAAAGGGAATCAAGAATTTCCAACCCCCAAGAGAGATGATGGGGGTTAAAAGGTTGTATTGAATTTCGTCAGATTTGAAGTTGGAAATCTGAAGTTTTGGGCCAATGAAAAATATTGAAACTATTTGTTCAAAATGGTCTGTGACGGAACTTAATGTGACAAATCAAATTTAACGCGAGAGAAGCCGCCAGAAACAACTAATATATACATATTTTGCGAAAGCTTTGGATTCCTAGCAGGAGTCTTTTGTATGAACATAAATTCGTCATTCGATTGAAGCTTCCTTCTTGGTTCACAGACTGTACAAGTAGGCAAATTATTCTCCTCCAACATTACAATCACAAATGGTGTACTACAAGACTCTATCACTGACCCACTTCTTTTCAGAACTCATCTAAGTAAAATGCATGTATCACATGAAACGTTACCGGACTTTCTACGCTGAAAGCACATTTCACTCCAATTCACTAAATAGTTAACACATACCCACTTATAACTAGTGTTTTTTTTCCACTGAACATAGTTAAATGCATCGTTTCATCAAACAATCAAAACCTTCCTCACATACTTCAACACAGTTATTCAAAAAACATATTCTGCTAAAGTTGACTAAGATATCATCATCTCATCAGACTCCACCTGATCAACGTGTGAAAGTAACCACTGATCTTCCTCATTTGCAAGCCTTTCTCCCAATGAAACTGTATAAGACCTATGTTCGTCCTTTTGAATATGTCAAACCTATATGATGTCCTATGACCTATAACTTCGCTGAAAACCAGAACAATTTCCAACATCCAAGATTTCAAGAAGAATTATTATGTCATCTCAGTTCGCTCAGGACAGTCTTCCCTTACCTACACAGTAGGTTTATGGACTCACACCTATCGGAAAACACTATTTTCCTGGCTAATACCACGAAGCGCGTAGGATTCAAGTGAAATTTATTTGCATATATGAGGATTTGGGCCATTAGGATATGCGGTTGGTTAGTACCTTGTCTACAGCCAGATGGGGCGATGGCAGATATGTTGCTTGTCGTTCGCTTCAGCTTTGTTCGAAGTATGATACTCTGAAAGGATTTGATTTTCAATTATAGAAAATCATCGACTTCGTGTGATGTAGGACACATTGCACTGACACTACATTGCAGAATATAAATATCAGAAGTAAGGTTCTGAAATACTTGAATATGTGAAGATAATGACATTATGTTCTACATTCAAAAAGTGATATAAAAAATATTGTGAAATGTACATAGAAATTGGTTCATGAGATTTATATTATCAGATTTCGGTACAACGAACGATTATGAAACACATCAAGGTTACGTTCAAAAGAAAGCAGGTTTGGGTAGAATTGACCGATAATATAATTAGCAAAAAAGAAAACGAATTAGAAAGGGTAATTTATAAAATCATTAAATGGTAAACGTATGAGGAATCATGTCACGAAACTAAATTTGGGAATGAGGGAAACGGGGTGAATTCAGCTGAATGAACTAAGAAAAAGTTTATTAAAAATCTCACAACATCTTGAAATGAAAAAATGAGCTACTAGTTGGGAAAAGCGGAAGAGGAGACACAGAAAAAAAATTGGAATGATATTGAATGAAGTAGCTGAAAACTAACTAACTAAAACTAAAAGTTTTGGTTCCGTCATTAGAGATCCAAATATTACAAAGAATCACTCAAAAAGTCGAAATTTATCCCGACTAAGGGTTAAAGAGGTATTGCGATTCCTAGCTATATAGGTCAACTAGCGTCATATTTTGTTCAATAACAACCGTTCAAACTGGAAAAGAAGTGTTTTCATTTTGTTCTGGAAAGTTTTCGAAGAAATTTCGAATAAAATATCAAAGTGTAACTTTCTTTTTCAATACGAGTATCAATGTATATTTGCAATTATGTCAATTATGTCAATTATGGCCCATTTCAAAGTTCATTTTAATACAAACGCCGTCCACCTTTCTTTCATTAAGTTTTCCATTCATAAAAAAGCATCACTGATGTATTCATATCCCTACAAAATTTTTGGATATTCTTCATGTATTTATGCGATAAATATTTATCTTCAGTCGGTTGAAATAGAAATGTAATGCATGTTCAACTGCGTTATTAACAACATTTTTGTGAATTGATGCTATAGTGAAGAAGAAATTTCTCTTTGACGTCGTTGATTTTTTCCCACATTGCGATTATATTTCCATCAGGCCGCTCTCACTAGTGAAACTTAACATAGTTCGCTTTCAAGGATATACGGAACCAAAAAACAAAGAAGATATATTCCAATGAGTTTCATTTACCTATCTGTACTGTAGTATTTTTAAAACCCGCGGCTTCAACTACTTAAAACAGAACGTAAAATCAGTGTTACTGAATACCACTATTAGGTATAATTACTTTATTTGTGACTCTCAAATATTTTATTATATTTCAAAGAGGAAATTCACACATGGAACTTTATCATCAATAATGGTGAATTTCAAAGTTTCAGGACACCCTTCTTACCTCCTCTTTTCAACTATAAATATCAATCAAACTAATTTGATTTTTTTGGCTTCTATTGATAACTGTCCCATTACTATCAATAAAAGCATTGTCAAGAATAAATTAAGCACTGAATTCTTGGGTATTATCATAGATAATGACTTGATATTTGAAGATCACGTCAGAACACTCACTAAAAATTTTTCTTCAGGTTGTTATGCGGTGAGAATTACTTCTAGTGAATTGGAATCTTCTGCAGCTAAATCTGTATATTAATCACTAGTAGACTTAGACATGAGTTATGGAATTCTGTTCTGGAGAGTATGGTCTAGAACAGGGGTCTCCAAACTACGGCCCGCGGGCCAAATCCGGCCCGCCAGTGTCATCAATCCGGCCCGCGACAGCCAATGATTACCTAATTGTTATTACTATTGCTGTGATAAGTTGAAGAAGAAAACACAGAATGATAATTACTCGGTTTTATTTACTTGCAAGGTAAAACTTAACGACAGAAATGATGACAAAGAAAACTTAACTTAAGTATCTAAGTTTAAGCATATTAATAACTAACAAATAATTGGAATGAATCACAGTAAAACAAAAACACTAATGAGATTTATTCAATTGTGATTTTTCACCGACAATACTTTGTAGTTGTGGATCAATTCTACTTGTACCAATTATCAAAAGAGATTTAAGATGCTTATCGGTTAATTGAGATCTGTAAACATTCTTTGTGTACTTCATATTGGAAAACGTTTTCTCACACAAGTAAGTAGTTCCAAAAACAGAAAAGAACCCACGAGCAAATTTATGCAAAATATCAAATTGTTCCAGTGGAAGACTCTTATAAAATTCCAACAAAGATGAATTTTGATATTTGTTCCTAAGCATACCACTGTAAGGTGCAGTCAATAATTTCTATTTGGACTTCCGGAGCCAGGGTTTCAATGTCAGAATCAAAGGGATTTTGAAAAAGCTTAATTTCATTCGCAATGACATCAAAATCTGAAAAACGAGTATCAAAATTTATCTTCAAAGCACTCAAAGTTTCGATTGCAAAATTGATGGGAAATTCAGTCTCTGTAGTGTGGCTGAATATTTCACATGTTTCAAAATGTGTGAAACATTTTTCACGTAATTGCGATTGGAATAGTATTATTTTCTGCCTGAAGGGTTTGATATTGGTGTATAAATCAGGAAGAAGCTGATTTTTTCCTTGCAATCTCAAATTCAGTTCGTTCATATGATTTGTCAAATCGACATAGAAGGCTAACTTCCACATCCATTCACTATTTTCTAAATCGGCAAAAGGGCGCTGCTTCTCATTTAAAAAAATTTTGATCTCTGCTGGAAGTTCAAAAAAGCGCTTAAGGACTTTTCTGCAACTAAGCCAGCGTACGGCAGTATGATATGGTAAATCATTTTCTCCAATATGTTGAATAAACTCGCGGAATTGTCGATGATTAAGCCCAGTGGATCTGATGAAGTTAACAACTGATATGACTGGTTTTAGAACTTCAGACATATCCAAACATTTTCCGCACAAGGACTGTTGATGAATGATACAATGTAAGACTAATTTTTTGGGAAAGAAAGTTTTTGGCTTTCTACTACTCCATCTGATACAAAAAAAATGGATGAGAGAATCTTCCAAAGAAAGGAAGGATTAATTAATTTGAAAATAAGTAACTCTATACATGGATGTGTAGATCATGCAAAGAAGTAACTTTCAGACACAAACTGAAAGAAAGTCCTCCTGAAACAGCTACTTTCATATAAACATTGAATTACACGAAAGAAAAAATTCTTTCGAAACAAATACTTCTATATGAACACTGAATTATACAGAAGATACTTTTCTCTATTCAGTTTGTATATCGAACATTCGTGGAGGAATAAGAATCAGATATCATTCACATGAGTTCTACTTTGAATGAATGGTAATAAATTGTACTCACATGGAACACTGTCACCCTAACTGGTATACACGTGTTTCGCCTTAAGACACTTGCCCTAAGGCTCTTCAGTACCAAATTGGATAACATTATAGAAAATACACACACTTCATTCATGAATTACGATTTTGAATGTCACGGAATGAGCTTGATCTGCTTATGTCATCGATGACATCGTAATGACATTCATTCACCTATTTGATTCAATCCCAGCCATGAGGAATCTTATTTGATTTCAAAGGGTTATATTTTTAGGAGTGATTAAGTTTTTGGGAAAGAAAGTTTTTGGTTTTCTACTACTCCATCTGATACAAAAAAATGGATGAGAGAATCTTCCAAAGAAAGGAAGGATTAATCAATTTGAAAATGAGTAACTCTATACATGGATGTGTAGATCATGCAAAGAAGTAACTTTCAGACACAAACTGAAAGAAAGTCCTCCTGAAACAGCTACTTTCATATAAACATTGAATTACACGAAAGAAAAAATTCTTTCGAAACAAATACTTCTATATGAACACTGAATTATACAGAAGATACTTTTCCCTATTCAGTTTGTATATCGAAAGTTACTTCTTTGCATGATCTACACATCCATGTATAGAGTTACTTATTTTCAAATTGATTAATCCTTCCTTTCTTTGGAAGATTCTCTCATCCATTTTTTTGTATCAGATGGAGTAGTAGAAAGCCAAAAACTTTCTTTCCCAAAAAATTAATCACTCCCAAAAATATAACCCTTTCAAATCAAGTAAGACTAATGTTTTTGAACCACCATCATTTTCTACAGCCTTTGACACAAGTGCAACCACTTCTTTATTTTTACCATACATATTTTTGCCTCCATCAGTTGTTATAGATTTCAAATTTCTCCATGGAAGGTTCTTTTTATTAATGGCATTTTCAACTCCCTAAAAATATCTGCCCGAGTTGTCGTGCCGTGAATACTATAAATATCAAGAAGTTCTTCATACACTTCATAGCTTTTATCTACTCCGCGAATAAAAATCAACACCTGAGCAGTATCTGACACATCCGTTGACTCATCCAATGCTTGAGAAAACCACTCATGATGTCCATTTTTGTCAGACAGTTGAGATGATATATTTTCTGCGATGATACTTTTAAATAAATTTACCTTTTCGGGGCATATTTCTTCGGCTACTGCAATCAAGCATTCTTTTATCATTTCTCCATCGGTGAATGGTTTGCCACGTTTTTCGATTTCAAGACCCACACGAAAGCTGGTGCGAGTTGCAGACTCTTGTTCAGTATTCGTTTTGGTAAACAAAGATTTCTGCAATTTGAGTTCGCGTTTCAAAGCTTCAAATTTTTCCTTCCGCAAACGTCCTGTATACTTGGAGTAACTTTGAAGATGTTTCGATTCATAGTGTCGTTTAATGTTATAGTCTTTGAGAACAGCTATGGTTTCATTACAAATTAAACATAGCGCCTTATTACTGGACTCAATCACAAAATACTGAAAGTTCCATTTTTCTTGGAACGTTCTGCATTCAGTGTCGATTTTTCGCTTCTTTTCCATACTAACAAACCACACATAAAAACAATAATTCAAATCAAAATACTTTTATTGACGGGTGTTACTTCATTTCACAATAGACAGTTTCGCTTCCTTCGCCTTTCCTACGCAGACTAACTCGCAGTTGCGCCGCTAGCCTTTTTATATGCAATTATTACTGCCATTTCGTGGTGATTGGAATACACTAGCTACAACCAGAACTTTCTCCAACCAACGCGGTAATTCCAAATATTTAATTACGCCTAATGCCATCTATCGGGTAGCTGAAAAATATAGTACATAGTACCACTACTCGCCACAAGATGTCGTTAAGTGTCACAATACACAATAATAATTGAAATGCAAAAAAAGCGTAAGTTTGCTTAGGTCACGCACTTTGCGACTATCCTAGTCTAGAAATATAGTTAAGGGTAGAAATTGGCCCTTGGAACAAACTGAAAAAATCATTGTGGCCCGAAGGCTTCAAAGTTTGGAGACCCTTGGTCTAGAAGATATGAATCCTGTATTTGTACTTGAAAACTCCTGTAGGCCTTTATTCATTACAAATTATATTTCGACAATTTTTGCCATTTTCATATTAGAAACGATTTGTTTTATGAATAAGCGTTGACATACATTTCCTTTGGTCTCCTCTAACTATTCCACTCGTCAGACTGACAATTTCAGGCTACCTATACCCACCTCGACACTTACTGAAAGCTCAGCAATTCACAAACATTACCTGCAAGTGGCCGTCGATGGATATCTCTCAAATACCTTAACCATCGACGCCGGTGTTCCCCAGAGACCCATATTGTCTCCTACCCTTCTTTAATTGCATATCAACGACTTATTGGAAATAACACTTTGCTGACAACAGCATACTTATCTCGTCATTCCATTTGGATTCCAGGACATTAGCTGCGGATGTACATCTTTATCGGCAGCAGAAGGTTGCATATTTTAATGAGCGATTTTGAATTGAGGTGAAACTAACCAGGTTAAATGCAATGCCACAAAAACCCAGGCATTGGTTTTTTCCAAAAAGATAAATGTCCCCGACCCGGATATAATAATGTCAGAACAGAAAAGTCCGCTTTCTGCTTCGATAAGTTTGTTGGGGGTTAAGATGGACATCAATATATCTTGGCACAATCATGTTGCTGGAATTACAAAGGCTACTTCTCAAAAGCTCAGACCACTTTTCCGAACCAGAAACTGTACACACCACAGCAATTTTTGATGCTTAATAAAGCTCAGATCAGACCTTGTTTTAAGATATTGTTCTCACGTTCGAAGCTCCGCCTCCAAACATAACCTGAACCTGCTGGATTCCACCAAGAAAAGAGCCATCCACCTGATTGAAGACGCGAACATCACTTGCAACCTATATGGTCTAGAACATCAAAGAAAGGCTGGGGATTTGTCTCCCTTCTATAGATACTTTCACGGGAAGTGTTTAGGTGATTTGGTACATTTGATTCCAACAAAAGCGTTATACGCGACGGCAGGTGATTGAAAATATTCAATCACCTGCCAAACGACGTTGAATGTATAGAAAGCCCTTCAGAATTTAGAAAAGCCATCAACGTTTCATTTCCTGATAGATAGGTATAGTTTGGACGCATTTTATGTTGATAACTTCTTGTGATGCACTGTTTGGAACCTTTGGTGCAGTAATGAGTATTACTTAGAGTTTTTCCCCAACACCAAACCGTTATTTCAACACATCGACACGTGCTTCGATCACCAAGTGATCATCTTCAAGAGGAAGATTAAACTGGTTCAATCTTCCTCTTCAGGATAATCACTTGGTGATCGAAACACGTGTCGAAGTGTTAAACTGGTTTGATCTTCCTCTTGAAGATGGTCCCTTGGTGATCGAAACACGTGTCAAGGTGTTAAAATAATGGTTTTGTGTTGAAGAAAAAACTCCTGTAATAATCATGTTAACTTCTACTAACACTTACTCTGAAATTCATCGTACCCTAAGTTAATCTTAGTGTCGAATCAAATTATAAGTTTCATTTAGCATCTGAAATAATTCACAGCATTTTTACGTTTTGTTTACGTTTTATTTTACGTTTTCGTATTTTTATTTCTTATTATCACATTTTACACATGTGGGCATTTTGGTAAACAACTTTTTTTAGCTAATTTTCTCATGTATATATGTGGGTAAATAAGTTTTAAATTATATAGGCATAGTATATGCTTGTATACATTTTCATCTTATTCACACACGATTTGCCAATAAGATTCATGCTTCTGACATCCAAGCTTATTTATTTTTATTATTTTTTTATAAGCGCCGTTTTCAAATCAGGAGACGGAGTGGAGGGTT
Organism: Leptinotarsa decemlineata; assembly: GCF_025532065.1. Taxonomy (NCBI): domain Eukaryota; kingdom Metazoa; phylum Arthropoda; class Insecta; order Coleoptera; family Chrysomelidae; genus Leptinotarsa; species Leptinotarsa decemlineata. The sequence goes on from NW_027412587.1 coordinate 6,550,231, forward strand.
CTAATTTGAAAGTTTTTCACACAATTTTTGTTTGATGATGGTAAAATAGAAAACCAAAGGGCTTTTTAATTTTTTTGTGCTGACGAGATATCTTCTGAAAAACTGTTTTTTTTTAAAAATGTTAGAGGGTTCTGATATCCAATTTTGGAGTAGAACTGAAGTGTATTTGAGTTTTGATCAATTAAGGAACATTTTCGTCATTTTTTTTTAATTACTATCTTCAGTACTACCATCCCTAAAATACTATTTTTACGTAACAGTCTGTTATAAAAAATTATCATACGTAACTGTTCAAAAAATAAGGTGAATTTTAGGGTCCAACAACAATCTTTTGTGATTTGAGTTAGTCATTACGACTTCGTTAATTATCAGAAGTTTTTATTGAAATTGAAATGATTTGGACAGGCTACCATATATAATGAAATCTGTGGAATATATTCTGAACCTTGAAACATAGGTATCGCTGTACTAAAAGGGTCTATTCCGAGCCTAATTCAATTCATTTTGTCTATGAAAAACATACATTATTTTGTAACTTTAATTCGATGTACTCGTACCACTTATTGTAATATTATTATTATTCAAATAATCGTGTCCTGAAATGAAAATTAATTTGATAATAGCTTGAACGATAATTGAAATTTCAATGATATAAAATCAATGAAAAAGCGAAATGAAAATACAATACAATGAATGGAATACAAGAAAGACATTTCAAACCAAATGACTTCCAAGACGTTTCGATTTTCAATATTCACAACCGTCTTCATATAACTTTTTTTTATTTCCATCCCATTGTATTTTTATATCACATTTTGATTTTTTCAATAAATTGACGTATGTAGCCGTTACTACGTGGTAGGATATCATAATGAAAAGAGAAATGAAAATTTCTATGTTTTTTACCACTTTTATTTATAACTTACGTTACTGCAGTTTCGTCCTATATGGACATTCTCAAACTTATACAATAAAGTTTATTGTATAAGTTTGAGAATGTCCATATAGGACGAAACTTCAGTAACGTTAGTTACTGCAGTTTCGTGGTAAAAAACATAGAAATTTTCATTTCTCTTTTCATTTTGATTGTTTGTTTTCAACCTCTGAGAAGAGTCCACCAAACCACCTGATTTGATGAATAAAAAACATATGCTTGCAACAATATCGCCACAGTAACATTTCAAGATGTGAAAAAAAAATATTTACGGATCTCATTATTGACTGAGAGTGAAAAATATACATATTTAATATTCATTGGGATGAACTGGAGTGGGTTTCGAATAATTTAAAATTTCTCCTCAAAATCATTTTTTCTGCAGATTTCTGCAAATTCTTGAAACGAATATAAAACTGGTCATTATTTGGAATCGGATAACTCGATTTCCACTCTTTTCTATATATAAAAAGGTTGTAGTACTGCATGTGATGTTTTCTACTGTTTCTTTGTCGACCCCATCGATGGCGACTCTGTAGATGGTATCAATCGAAATTTTTCCCCTTGAATATGAATACATTCTTGTCATTCGGCATTTTCGGACGCAAGTAGTTCTCAAATGTGCCCATTCATTATTTTCAGACAGATGATGGAAATACAAATTTACGGTTTCACGCTATAACTACTCAACAGATCATCATGAAATTTTGTACACATGTTCCTGTTGGTATTAGAAGTAACATAGGATACTCTTTATTAAAAAAATATCTTTTATGTAAGATAAAAAAAATTGTTTGTCAATGAAATATCAAAATTTAGCTACTTTAACGTCATGTAGCATTCCAGTAATTAAGTTCCAACCCTTAGCCCATTAGTGCATAAGGTTATACATTTTTGAAAACGCTAGTTTTTTAAGTGGAAATCGTATGTTGGGAGGAAACCAAACAACTTTTGTACACAAATTTCTTCAAAAATTTTTCTATTTGAAAAAATACAGAGTGTTCGATTTATCGAACGTCATGCTCACATATCAATATAGGTAAATGACTGTAACAAAAATTATATCCATCTCCATGGAGTATGATACTTCAGGAAACACTCTTTTGGGTGAAGAACTCTTTCGCATTTCATGTATATGAATTTTGCGTTTTTTCCACAGTCAGCACATCTTCTTTCCTTTTCGATATACTGTGGCAGATGGTTGATTTTATCAAACCTGACATTGGCGAGTGTTGCTGGAGTGATTTGCCTTCTTTTTGATGCTTAGCCGTGAGTCTTCAAGAGATTCAGAGCCAAATCTCTCCTGAATTTCAGCAGAGCAGACGACAATTCATGGGAAGGGTGAATTTTACTGAATAGCAGTCAGGCATTGACAACCGATACATCAAATGAGTACGAAAATATTGGCCACCACCATTTTCGCTGCCTCATTCTTGTTCTATAATTCGCTGCTTACCCATCCAATTTATTCACTCTCCCCATGCTTTTATTATATATAATTATCGAATATTTGGGTTGAGGCACGGATATATTCAATCTGCTTGTCCTGGAGTAACAAGTGACACTTTTGATTCCACAAGACTCGAAATTCGAGGCCGCAGTGACAACTTCCATTGAAAGACAATTACTTTCTCACTACTTGAAAAGGAATATTCACCTCGTTTTTCCCTACACATGTCTTTTTGTTGCTTTCTGAGTGGGCAATGGGAAAACTTTGCTATATACTTCTTCTGGTGGTTTTTGTAATTGCACTTTTGTTCTATGTTGAAAATGTGTACTTCATTGGTCCAAACTACTTTTTTCTTCTTTGAAGTGGAAGGTGGGTTATCCTCCGTTGGTCTATCTGCTTCAACATTCGGAAATAACTTTGCCAAAGGTATATCATCATCTTAATCATAATCTGCATCATTACAATCTCTAAGATTGGAGGGTCTAGGCGGAACAAACTGACTTTCCACCTGCAGCATAGCTGGTCCCAGGTGAGAAATATATCCTTCATGATCATCATCCGATAGATCACCATCAATATCAGTATCTTCGCCGTCTTGAGGTGGTGTAATGTTTATATCGCCAGTCTCTGTGTCGCTATGTTCATAATGTTCGATAAAACGAACATGAAATGTAAAGACTGATTTCAAGAAAAATAAAGATAGACGGGAGTTATCTGTGATACTAGTTGATGGTATGTAAGTTCATGTAAAGGGATTTACATTACCCTTCACATCTTTGTCATAAATAATATGGATATTGTATAATAACTTACCCGCCGCAGCGAGTTGAGTTCAATTATGTATCCATCGCTAAACAAATAACCAAAACTAACACGTTTACCCTTCCCACCACTCAAATGACTGAACCAACTGTTAATCCTATATGTTATGAAAACTTTTTCGTGGGAAAAAATTGAAAATATGCGCAGACACTCTCTTTGCCGACCTAAATAGGCATGTTCGATAAAACGAATAATATGCACTAATGGGTTAGTACTGTACTGTACTGTTTTATTCACAGTCACGACAATATCCAATCCAATCCAATTGACTATAGATTCAGCTGTTTGGAATTTTTTTATATTTATCATTATTTTCTTGTGTCATTTTCATTTTTAGGTTAGGTGTTATTTTTGTGCTAAATGCCACTTAATTATTTTAACATTTGTTGTTACAATTCAATAAAACATATTTTAAATTTTCGAAACTTCATCGTTTGTAACAATTTTTAAAAATTGATAATCCCAGCCAAGTATTAAAATATAGTTATCATATTAATTCATTTCTATTGTACTGACACATTTAATGGCATAAATGCGAGCAAATCGGGTAAAAGCTAGTTTTTCATACTTTTATTACGATATTTCCTTCGTTAACATTTTTGCAGCTCTGATGAAATTGGTCCGGCCCATCAAAGTTTCTAGGGAAAGCAGAGTCCGAACAGTTTGTTTACCCTTGAAGAGACTGCTCCACAACCAGACTGACTTCTGTGTTGCTACAGGGTGGGGCAGAGCATCGGAGGACAGCATGCTAGCTGGAAGGTTGGTTATTCTTTCATTTGTGTATTCATTTCAATATTATATAAAATGATTTGAAGCCCCTGAAAGACTAATACAAATGAAAAATCGAAATGAATAGCTGAAAATAACAATTATATTAAGCGAAAAAACCCCTGAAATGAAATCACGGTGAAATAAAATACAAGTAAAAAATAGAACAATTTAACAAAAAATGAAGTAAAGTGAAAAATTAAGAGATTATATTTTTTACTTGTATTTCATTTCACTATAATTTCATTTGAAATATGTTTTTCCGTTAATCAGCTGTCGCCCTCATAAGAACGACATCCAAGGTAATGAAATTCATCATGAAACATAGTCAATCATCTGCGAACAAATGATGAATTGAAAATGAATAGAATTCAAAATACTAATGACTGACAGGCAATAGTGGAAGTGCAGGAGCTACCATAGTAATTATTCGCAAAGGAAAAAAAAAGAAAAGAAAAGTGAAAAATGTTCTGAACTGCACTCTAGCCTGACTTGAGATTGAATTGTCATTCTCTCAACTAGCTCTTCCAACCCTTTCCTTGATATACAATGTCACACATAAAGTTCGCGACAAGTAGAAATTTCTTCTATTGATAGATATAATGAAAATTTGACTTCGCAATTTTGTCATGTGCTACAGTGAACCTGTTAAATTCCACATGTTATTCGAAAATCTTCAAAAAATCTGTTTTTTTGTAAATTTCTGAAATGCAAAAAAATAGCTCGATTTCCAATTTTATACTCTTTCACGAAATTTGTACTCTCTACTGCCACTTCGACTTTTTCCATTTTTTTAAATTTTTCGAATCTTTTGCCCTATCGATTCGAAAGAAACATGATTCAAAATTCATATCTTCGATGTCATATCTTGCCCAGAAAATATCCGCATTGTCCTGTTACCAGAAAAAGGAATACCAGTGAGGATGCCAGTGTTCTATGTAAGTGCAAAGTGTTACCATTCATTTAAAGTAGAACTCATGTGAATGATATCTGATTTTTATTCCACAACGAATGTTTGAAATACAAACTGAGTAGAGAAAAGTAGCTTCTGTATAATTCAGTGTTCATAAAGAAGTATTTGTTTCGAAAGAATTTTTTCCTTTCGTGTAATTCAATGTTTATATGAAAGTAGCTGTTTCAGGAGGACTTTCTTTCAGTTTGTGTTTGAAAGTTACTTCTTTGCATGATCTACACATCCATGTATAGAGTTACTTATTTTCAAATTGATTATCTCTTTCCTTTCTTTGGAAGATTCCCTCATCCTTTTTGGAGTAGTAGAAAGCCAAAAACTTTCTTTCCCAAAAATTAATCACTCCTAAAAATATAACCCCTTCAATTCAAGAAATCAATATACTTTCAGAAATTTGTCTTGGTTGTTGCAAAGTTCATCTAGTTTTTTCAATTCATAGTTAAAATAATTCGGATTTTCAATAATGGACGTTAATATGTCAGTAATCCAATAAACACTTTTTTCATTTTTATTACACTCGTATTTCTTTTTCAATGTATTTTTATCTAATTTGGTTATTTTTCTGACCAATAATTGAGTGAAAACTAACCCGAAATATCATACTTCTCTGTAAACTACACATTGAACTTACAGTTTCATGACTATTCAAAAAAATTTCATTCTAGCGATTTGCACTTAACATGATATGTAATTTCGTGATTTCAAACATTACAAGACTAATGCAACATATCGCAAATAAAATAGTAGATACTGATTAAATCGAAATAAAATTTTCCCTAATATCAGGAATATTAATGAAGATACAGAGGTTGGCAAAGAAACTGCGAGAAGAATTTTGCAAAAAGTAAATTCCATTCCTATAAGCCAAAGTTCATACACACTCTCAAAGAAAGATATTTCGATGTTCGAGTAGGATTTGTTACGTTTTCCGTAAAAAAGGTACCTATTTATTGTCGCTTACCCACCTACTAATAGCTCATTTCGAGATCCTAAACAACCAACCGATAGCTGCTGCCTCTAACGGAAAAATTAGAAACCTTGTTGGTCTTCGACCAAGGTATTTTAATCATTTTCAGTTGGAAATTGACAATGATACTCGAACTGTGAATTTAAATTAGGGATGTTTGTAAAACGCTATAAGCGGTTGTAATTCACATGTTCACAGAAACGGATTCGTAATAGTGCTGATTTGGAAGGTTGAGAATTCCGTTTTCTTATCTCTTCGGAGGATATTTATATCAGTTTTTTTTCAACTATATATGAAAACGTCTTCGAATTATTAGGGTTCGATATTCGGAGGTGAGTTTTCAAGTAGTATTCCTTGTGTCATCACAGGACTACAATTTATCCCATGATACGAGCAATCCAACAATAATTTAATTTCAGGCGATTTTTTTTAATAACTTGTGTATCACCCAGAAAACCCGATATAATTATACAAACAGTCATTTGGGGGCAAGGAAATGAGGAAATGTCACATGGGTTTTCATCCTCTTCCTTGATGGAATAGCGCAATAGTGCCGTATTACAGTTGGCCCTTTGGAATCGATGCTAAGTACCGCATAGCGGCATTAAGGGCTTTCCTTTTGAGTGAAAATCAAATATATATTTTTTATATCAATACCTTCACATTTCACATTACCAATATCATGTCTAGAGAATAAGTGGGTGGTTTTCTTTTTCCCAAACACCTTGTCCAGTTTTATCTGTCGTGCACGACCCCCCTCCGTGGTTGGCTATTATTTATAAGTTACGGTTTTTCTTGCACATTGCCAAACCCTGTGTAGAAATATTTCATTATATCCATTTGCCAAATTTTTAGTTTTATTGGGGCATTAGTGTACCGTGGATAATTTATAGATTTGGATCTGCTTGCTATTACGTTATAAAGGGTTAATAGTAAATCTGTTGGAGCCCTTGGAACATAAATCATTTGTATAACTCACCCCCCCTCTCGCTGTCTGAAAGCTAGCTGTGAGTAAATAACCCTATCCCGTTTATATCTAAAATACCCCACATATGAACTAATGATTGAATAAGTAAGAAGGAAAAAAAATTACGTAACAAATTTCCATTTTGGTTTCAATGTGAGGGAAAAAATGATTTCGCATTCTGCTGCAGGATTTAATGGACAGACGAGGCAACATTTACATTTAATGGAACAGTTAGCTCCCAAAATTGTCGCTGGTGGTCCAACAATAATCCAAATTTTGTAATAACGCCGTGACTAACATTCAATCAAGATAAATGTGTGGTGTGTGTTATTAAATCACCAAATAATTAGACCATAATTTTTTAGGTAAAATTTAAACGCAGAAATTTCATTATAAATCAGTTGTCTGAAGTTTTGGATAATCGCCTCTAAGTGTTAGACGTGGTATCAGCTTGACGGGGCACCGATTAAAAAAATGGTAGAAGTGACGAGTCATCCTGATTTCGTCCAGGTTTGGAGACCAGCTCCCCTACCCTTTTGGCTGATTATTGGCCTTGAGAGGGGCCAATGGGTACACAACTGATAGATGACGACATGAAGTCCTTAGACATCAGTGCCGCCCTTCACGGGATACCCCTACCTGGCTGGGGTGGGATGGATGAAAAAGTTATTCATCCTTTAACGGGGGACATGAGGGCCTCATTCGACAGAGTGTCGGGGCCTTCTATATCGGGAGGGGTCGTCTACAGCATAATCTGTGGCTTCCCTAACTAACGGGTTTTCATGAGTTTCCGTTTTTTCGAAAACTCTCTCAACGATAGAAGTGAAACAGTGTTTCAGTCAGATGTTTAGAGGCAAAGTGATAGGACGAAATTGGTAAGATTATTGGCCACCGAGTTCACGGGACTTATCTCCAATGGATTTTTTCTATGGGGTTATCTGAAACAAAGTGTGTAAGCACAAACCATTCGCAAACGAAAAATATTTAGAGAATACCATTCGGGAGTGTTGTGTTAACATAAATTCCCTATTTTTTTAAAATGCCACAAAGTCTCTGAATGAAAGTACTATAATTTGTATAGAATGGGAAGGATGGCATAATGAATGATGAATTCGGGTTCTTTATAAGATTATTGAGGTACCATCAATGAATGTTATAATGTTTTGTTGTGATTTGATTATACCTAGTTTATTTGGTGTAACGTTATTCTTACATCTAATGGCGAAAAGAAGGAAAATAGGATTTATGGAATTAGCTCAAGAAGCGTTATTATTTGCTCGATAACTATGTCTAACAGATTATATCTAACAGTCACACTTTTGGGTGTAAACTGAATCAAAATATTTCGAACTAATCTGCAGCTAATGGGATACACATCTGCTAAATAAGGAATTCGAGTGTAATAAGAATTAATAGAAAAACTTTTATTCGATTACGGACATTTTAACGTCCAAACATTGAAAATCCGAATCAGTTTAACAATGAATTGAAAAAACTAGATGAACAACAAAGAGGAATTTTCGAAGGTGTATTTTTCTGGTAACAGGCTCTATTCGAATTGATAGAGCGAAATATTCGAAAAATTAAAAAAATTGAAGTAGAAGTGACAGTAGAGAGTCCAACCTGCGAGCAAGGATATGAAATTTGAAATTGGGCAACTTTTTTCTTTGGCATTTTTTGAAAAAAATTTTGACAATTCAAATGTATAATTTATGTATCACACTATATATAATGGCAACATTATTGATTTATTTCTAGGTTACTGGAATCTAGAGTTCCAGTTCACGACAATGCAGTTTGTCGAAAAAAGTACGGGCATGCAGTTCACATAAGATCTGGACACTTGTGTGCGGGACACCTGGATGGATCCAGTGGTACATGTGTGGTGAGGATATTGCATTTTTTATGCTTACATCTATATGAAAAAATAAACCTGATATGATGAGGTTTTGTTTTCCGTATTATTTCTTTTTTTAATGTTCAATCTTCGTTTTCCATCACTTTGATTTGAACAATTTGCCACACTACATAAAAGAAGGGAACTCACATGGGGAAGATCACTATGTCAAAATGGTTGTCCGGCTATTTTGGCCGTGGTTTGCAGAGTTTTATGCCTGAAGTTTCATATACAACAGCAGTTTTTTTTTATTGATTCGGTCGTTACTTGATGAAGATCCATAGTAATTTAAAAAACTACACTTCACGATTTGATCTCCAAAAACTTTATTTGATTGAAATAATGATAAAAAAACTTTTATAACAAGCTTGTATTTAGGTGCCCTAAAAAGATCAAGATAAAATTGTAAATCACATCAACCACATTCATTTATGACTTCACAGAATTGAAATTATAATAAAAGCTTGTCGCGATAATTTCAATTTGTAATTAGGTAGGCATCTACTAAACTTGTAAACAATTCATAATGTTTGTAATTAAATAAAAGTGCCGTGAATGCTTAAAATGTGGAACTTTAACCTTGAATAACTTTTTTGCACACATAGGATTTATCGGATTTGAAATTTATCGCAGTACCTAGTTGATCTGTCAGAATGTTTCTTAATTCAAATTTCATCTGACTGAATATGTAGAGATTTCTTCCAGGCATCGCGACAAGCTTTTATTAAAATTTCAATTCTGGAAACTCATAAATGAATGTGGTTAATGTGATTTAAAATTTCAAAACTATCATTAGGATGAATTATATTCTATAGAAGTAGGTAGGTACCTACTCCTTCGGGATACCTTATAAAAGAATTAGCTTGTTATATTTCTTAGTCTTTTCATTTCATTGATGGCGTCATTATTACATGGCCGAGTCCCAGTTAATTTCGAACAGTCTAATTCTTCTATAAGGAGGCCTTCTATTGATGTGACCCTACTCAAAGCCACGTACGCTTAGCCGACAGCGAACAACTTTGAACCCAAGTATACAACAGCGTGATCATTTTGTGAATTTTGTGAACTGTCCAGCATAAAACAATTGGCAACATTCTACGTTCAGCTATATCATGGCGGAATTTAGCTGGAAATTGCACAGATTTCGGTTGAATAACGTGGATCCCATCTTTGCCGAAGTCGATACGAACTGATGGAATGTCCGTGTCATACATTTGTGCTCTCCGGAAACAGGGCTATATAATTTCTATTTTATGACAGATGACACCATTCACTATACCCTTAGACACATCAACATTGTATCGCAACATCACCCTGGCTCTCACAAATATTTCCAACTCCTTAGGCAACCCCCAGATTTGTTTATATCAGATAGTATAATATTATTTAAATCTATATTTCATTTCTTCCAGTACAATCTATTAGACTATCTCGTGCAATTATTTCATTACAATGCAAATAAAAATGGGTTCTTACAAACTACTACACTATTTATTGTCCTCTTTTTAGAGTCGGGATGTAGGTATTTGAAGGTAAAAGCTTGTTTTAATTTTTTCTCTAGAAATATATCTTTTTATTGAAGCCAATCCTGGTTGTGGCATCTATTTCATGGTTGACCTAACAACGCATTCAATAAATGAATGCGTATACAAAATTTCGTGTCCCTGCTATTTACCGCTGAGGAGATCTCCCGTACGGAGCCGATCCTGGCAGCACCATCAGGTCACGTTTATGATTAGCATGCATTGTCATCGTTTCTGGACCAGCATGCAAAATTTCAGGTCAATCGGATACCATGAAGTGGGTCAAATTAAACTTGCAATATTTGTTAACATACATACAAGTCAAGTTAAATAAAAGCTTTTATCCAAGGCAAGGTTCATTTGAAATGTATTTATTGTTACGTCATTTATCATGCTGAAAATTCACGGACTATCATTTAAGAACAATTTTTTCTCTGCCTATGCTTCAGAAAAGCAAGATAAATCTCACATTTGAGTGTGTTTGTTGAATATACAAGTTAAATGAATGCAATTAGTTTTCTCTACTGACAGTATTGAAAGCCAGATAACATAATCACACTCTACCAATTACATATTCCTTCACTATAATTAACACTCGATTAATTTCAAGGCATGCCATCGATAAAAAAGATGATTTAATGATGCTAAAGCCGGTAGTTCTTTATATGCCAATAAGTAATCTACAACCGTAACACGAATAGACAAATTGCTTCTTTGAGTACAGCATATATATGTATGCATATAAGAAGTATTGATGTTATGTTTCCCAGCGGCTATTCTGCGTTTCTATTATATTTGTTTTCGATTTCAAATCCAATTGACGAGAAATGAGCTTTTGCTGGTCAACGTTTCAAAGATATACAGTGCTTTTCTATAATGTCCCTCCTTCTTTTATTTTTTGAATGGGTCAACTCAAAAAATTGGATGTTTGGATATTGAAATTGATGCATGAATACTTTATTCTGAAACACATACCCAATATCCAGAAAAAATTAACGTTTGGGCAGGAATATTGAGAAACCATATTATAGAACCTCTATTTATTGATGAAAATTTAAGAGGGGAACTCTATTTGAATATGCTGGAAACTACTGTTGGCCCTCTCATCACTGAGATCATCGAAGCGAATCGTAATGAATTCGATATGGATATTGTATCCATATTGTATATGGAGCGCACCACCACATCACTCCAGATAAGTACGATACTATTTGGATACCTACCACTTTTCCCAATCGTTGGATTGGCCGTCGAGGTCCTACAGAATGACTAGCCTGCTCGCCAGATTTTACGAAACTGAACTTGCTTCAATATTGGATATACGGCAGAGAATAAAAAATATTTGTACAGATATTGACGCTACTGTGTTCGAAAATGTTCGGCGTGAAATATCGGATAGGCTGTTCAAATGTCAAGAAGATCAAGGCAACCATTTCGAGCGAACTAACCTCAATTTATTATCTGATATTATGCAGTTAAATGTCAATGTATTCAGATAATTATTAAAAGTTGAAGATATTGATATTATATTCTAGGGTTGTTTCCGTCATGATTTCGCAAAATTCTGTTCTTTGATCAGGGTCATCTTCAGTTAATTCGTGTACCATTTTAATTTTATATGATTGATACCTATTCCTCTTCAAAAGTCTCCACACAGTAGATGGAGACAACTCACAAACATTCGCGACGGAATAAGTAGACTGTTCCGGATTTACTACCATCTCACCAATTATTTGCACTTGCTGTTCTTCCGGAATGGACGGATGACCTGGAGGCTTTTTGTTATGTAAACTACCGGTAGTTGTGAATATGGATACAAGTTCCCTCAAATATTTTCTACAAATAGGACGATTCGGAAAACGTTCATTGAAAATCCTTTCGGTCTCGTGAAAGTTACGCGTCGCACCGTAAATAAAAATAATATATATATATATATATATATATATATATATATATATATATATATATATATATATATATATATATATATATATATATATATATATATATATATATATTATCTGCCATGTGGCAGATGAAAAGGAATATTTCCAGAAATATCTATTTATGTGTTTGTCTTCAGGAACTTATTAAATGTTCCGCCATTTTGTAGTAGGTAGAGATATTGTCTTCATATGTAGGGTTGTGAAGTATTCGTCAGGAGCTTCAAAATGATGTGTCACAAGACCCCCCCTTCCCATTTAATTTTTTTCCCAGATAGTGCCCAGTCGCCATCTTGAAAGTTTCATCAGTTAATTTCACTTCAAAATGAAGTATTCATGCATTGATTTCATTATCCTGAATTTCAATTTTTCGAGTTGACCCGTTCTAAGGGGAGTGACATCAAAGAAATACAATGTATAATGGTTTCTTTGTGTTTAGAATTTTTCCTATCCCTTTTAGGCTATCCAGGTTCGCTTTTAAATGATTTTTTTCAACTTCAGTTTATTCAAATAACAAAGATTCATGCGACTACATGCTTTTTCATGCGATATTTTCATTTCAAAATTGAAACTGTTCATATTTCATATCCTTGCACTACAAGATATTCTTGGAGCAGAGACGATCAGGAATGTGTTACCAAAATACAGGGTGACCACTTGATAACTTTCTATTCTGAAAATGTTAGTTGAGTCGTGCATGAATTTCCGCCTGAAAATTGATCTCGCAAAAAGTGCAAAACAATTGAAAAACGGCACAGAATGTGTTCTGTACTACCAAAACGTGAAATGTTCTCTTGAAGAATAGTCCCCTCCGTAGTTGATGGACCATGCTGATTTTTTTTTCAATCTAGTGAGGTCCTGATCGGTGGTCAGTCAGATTGGTGATCAAGAAAAATTTCTGGCTTGGAAATTAGGTCTCCTTTAATGTATTTTAGGGAAGCGCCCTCTTTTGACTGCAATATATTAACTGCATTCTCAATCAGGAGATGCTCTCCTGACTCTCTTAGTTAACCTTCAGCTATTCAGACCGGACTGTATAGCTATGGAATCGTACTTGAGTACCTGGAATTGTACGTGTCTACCTGTTGAATCCCCTACTGTAGTAATATTGACATACCGTAGACATTCTGGTTGACTGATTGATACGAGGTTGCCGGATATTCAAAGTGCAAGATTTCTACCTTTATGACCACAGTGACCTTCTTCTAAGAGAACAACTTTAAGTCAGCTATGCCTGACGATGCATTACATTCAGACAGACTTTTTTGTCTCTAATTTGGGTCTATCATAGTTTGAGCGTAGTTTTTTGCAGATCTGCGCAAAGACCGTCTGTTTCATCTCTTGATAAACATTTTGTTTCTGTTGCTTCAGAATTTGGTGCAATGCAGGTTCATAAGATATCCTGTTCTTTCAGAAACGTCTAAGTTGCCCCTGTCACAGCATTTTAGATTCCTGAATAGAATCAGGAGAGCTGAGAAGCTCTCGCTCTTGAACCGATGCTACAGAAAAAACAGTTGAGGTTATTTAGCCGACAACCATCTCTTCTGTAGATTCAGGGGCAGATGTTTAGGTTACTTCAGTGTTGATGAAGTTTTCTTCATCTGCTGAGACGCCAAATTGGTTTGTAATGACGTCGAATCATATACTCCACATGCATGAGTGATAAAAATTAAAAATTATCGTCGCATCGTTTTCTGTCGCATATCCTTGTTTCGCTCATTAAATAGGGCTCCGATAATGCATACTGGCCATATATGAATGCATATCCAGATTTTTCAAGTTTAGAATCGAGATAACTCAGAATCGGTGCTTCCCAAGAAAAGAAGTTTTAAAATCATTCTTGTAGGGAATTTGTTACTAACTCCTTTCAACTCGGTAGGAACTTTTGACATTTCATTTATAATAACGTATTTAAGGTTCATGCAAACTGAAATGGATATTTTGTCTGTGCTATTTCAACTGTAGAGTGAAGATCAATGACTGGAAATACTATTATTGACGTAAAATTTGTCATTTTACTGTCGACATGGAATCATGCAATTTTCCATCGCACCCTAGTCAATCACATCTTGATTTCCATCCTTTGCAAAAGTATATTTCCGAACATCACCTTCTTTGAAGTTCGTTCTGAAGGGAATAATCTACTAAGATAATTAGATGATCAAAAAGCAATTAAGTTAGTACGTGTAGATACATATGCAAAAGCTTTCTGTCAGAGACACCGATTAAATTCAGTTGGCAAATTGGGGAAACTGTGTAATTATAATTCAATTCAAACGATTTTTCACCTCCAATAGACAAATCGTAACAATACGTAAGTTGTATTTGAAACACTTGAGGATCGTTTTAGGTAGGAACAGTGAAAGTGAGGTATAAATCATTTCGTAGTTCATTTTGAAATCAGCATAATATACTGGTATAAAATTATGTGAACCATTAGGAATTGATGAAGATTTTGGAGAGTTATGGCGTAAAAGGTATATCATTAAACTGGATTTTATCCTTTTCAACAAAGAGAAAACAAATAGTAACGCTACAGTTTCAACATAATAGCTCGGATAGTAGGAAAATCAAAATGGGCGTTCCACAGGGATCGATCTTGGGTCCAATTCTATTAATTTTGTATGTGAATCATCTTGAAGCGATAATTGGTACTGCTGATTATACTGTTTATGCAGACGACTTTTCATGGTTTCTGTCCTCTACGGATAATGAATACCTACGAACGATATGTATTGGAAGAATTCATGCAGTTTCATCTTTTTTCAATAGTAGGAACCTATTTGTTAACATTCAAAAACCCCAGATGTTAAGATTTCACTGTCGCCAAAAAAATATTGATGATTTTGAAGTCAAAATTGGGGAAATTACAATGTAGAATAGACATGCAGAGGTTAGATTTTTGGGAGTATCTCTGGATGAACATCCTCTTGGACATTCCATTGCCAACAATTGCTATTGCCAATTATCTTCCAAACTGAATTGTTTAAAATATCTCTTTATTAATGTACGATCTGTTCCTGCCAATTGACAATTCCAAAACATGTGAGCCATATAGAAAAAATGGAAATAAATATGGATTGATTGATAAAATGTGGTCAAAATATTTTCTTCGATTTGAAATACAGGGAGAAAAGGAAAGAGACATACTTGCCTGGTTGACAATGGTGCCGTCAGCAGCCATGTAAATGTATTAAACCAACATCTTTCTTGAGAGAGAGACTAAATGGACAACATATAAAATTGTGCGTTAAGGCCTTCCGTTTACTAAAAGCGGAAAGCTACGATGTGCGAAGCAACGAATTCGTGCGAACGTCGTTTCTACGAAATCCTGCAATGCACATCGTCCATTGCCTCAGTTGTCGTCCTGAATCGTAGTAGGTGAGATAGGTTTTTGGAATGGGTTTTCTAGTTGATATGATGAAGAATTTTTCGCTTTGGAATCATCACCTTCGATTCATAGTCGTACAGGCGATATCGACGAAGGCGGAAAAAGAAAAGAGTTCGGTGAATTTTCTCGTTTGTGGAATGATCTTCAAATCGGTTTAAATGTAACACCCTGTAGTTTGCTACATGTTTAGAGTAATAAAAATGAGCTGTTTCCAAACATGTTTGGTACTTGTGGTCTAGCAGACAGAATATGAAAGAAATTATTTCTTATCTACATTTATAAAAAACATAGTCGTATAGTTTTTTGTGAAATATCATTATTTGTTTAGTAATTTATTGATGTTCAGTGACAGTTTAGTACTACAATACTACAATATTTTTGGTATTCGTGAATATTCGAATGATTGCTTAGATTTAATTGGAAGTAGAAATGGAGTTGAGTGTAAAACAAAGAATTGAAATACTTATGATGATTGGGTTTGGAGACAGATCGCGAACTCAGATGGAAGTGTGCAATTTGTTCAATGATAAATATCCAGAAAGACATATAACGCGTTCAACAGTCAGTAAGCTGGAAACGAAATTTCGAGAAACTGGTACGGTTGCAAATGTACGCAAATCAGGCCATCCCCTGCAAATGCTGATACAGCATTAGATGTTTTACTGATTTTTGAAGAAGATGCGCACACTTCTGTTCGTAAAGTTAGTCGCGAAATCGGTGTTGGCAAAACAACGGTACACAAACTATTGAAGCTTGAAAAATGGCATCCTTATAAAATCAAACTTGTGCAAGAATTAAACGAAGATGATCCCGATAGACGACTCCAATTTTGCGAAGAAATGATGGATAAATGTCACCGAGACCCTCTCTTGATACAAAACATTATTTTTTTTGATGAGTCCACTTTCACGTTAAATGGTGAGGTTAACCGTCAGAATTGTAGATACTGGGCAGAAGAAAACCCCCACTGGATGCGTGAGCATCATACACAATACCCTCAAAAGGTAAATGTATGGGCTGGAATTGTACGAAATCGAATCATTGGATCCTACTTTATCGAAGGTAATTTAAACGGGGCAAAGTACCTTGAGTTTTAAAGGGAGTATCTCGTACCTACTTTACGTAATTTATTTCCCAGCAGACGTAATTCTGGAGGTTTTGATGAAAGTTTATGGTTTCAACAGGATGGTGCACCTCCACATTATGCTGTAGATATTAAAAGGTACGTAGATGAAATTTTTCCGAACAGGTGGATTGGTAGACGTGGACCCACTGAATGGCCAGCGAGGTCACCAGATTTAAATCCTTTGGCTTATTTTCTGTGGGGCCATCTGAAGAATGTTATTTATAAAACGAAACCAGCAAATATTGAAGATGTACAAGTGGAAATTCGAACAGAAATAAACAATATTACGCAAGAAACCATACACAAGGTTTAACAAGAATTTGTACACCGTTTGGGTTACTGTCAAATACAGCAAGGGCTGCAGTTCGAACATTTAATATAAAGTCATGTATTCCAGCATATTCTGTCCGCTAGACAATAAGTATTTTTGATAATATTGTTAATTTACCTAATAAAGAAAGTTACGCGTTACTTTATTAGCACACACACAACTACTGTATTTTTGTCCACCTTGTACCAATTGGAATCAACATGTGATACATTTTTGGAATCAGCTCAGCTAGGGTAATCCGAAAATTGAGACAAAATGGGGGTGTTTCATTTAAAAAAAATGACGGTGACGTCATTACTCGAACGTAATTCACCCTGTATATTAGATTATTATTTTGAAATACGGTAAATTAACATCAAAAATCGATTAGGATTATTTCTTAAAATGACCTGTTTAGCTGAAAATGAATTTGTTCCATATTTTACGGACCCAGTGTATAACATGCTTATGCGGAGAGAAACCGACTACTGGTTGACAGTGCATTCTGAAAATGAGCTGCCACTCAATGTCTCCTACAGTCAACTACGACGTACTCATACATTCCTAATCCCCAATAGATCCTTTGGTGAAAATACCTAGGCTCAGTTGTACAATCAGGGTTTGACTGTTATTCATGTTTTAAGGTTGGTTTGAAAGAGATTATAAGTTTCGGAGTTCAAACCGAGCTTTATTCACTTGATAGGGAGTACTGAAACTTCTGACGTGACAATAATCTATTTAAAAAAAATCATACACCAGAATACTGTTTCTCAACGCGCTTTTTGCTAAACAAGCTAGCATCCTCAGAAGATGACAAGAAATTAATTTTATTGGCAATGTTAATTGTTTTATACACATCTGGAGAATCTATCCCCACACCTGATAAAGGTCGATAATGAGGGTTATGAAACGGATAACAAATGAATAAAAATTCATAATGCTTGGAGCTGAGAAAATGGATGACTAATCGAAAAAATATCAACATGGCGAAAAATCTTTCAAAAAAAACTCTGAATTTCAGTTCGACCTCTGCGAGGAAAGTCTTAGAAATCGTGGTTTGTGTTGAGAGTGTAATTCAGCGATCACCGGAGACATCGAAAGGGTTTTTTTGTGAAGCACTCAGAAAACAAATGAAAGGGAAATTTTCAAAATTTTCTGAAAGCAAAAAAAGGCAATGAAGTTGTTAACCTGGAAAAATCGAATTACTATGAGGAAATTGACAAGAATTCAGGGCCTAAGATGATTTCAGATATGAAAACTAAACTCTAAAAGTATGAAAATTTGAATTTACTGGCGTTGAGAAAAGGTCTGTAAGAATTTGATAATAAAGAACCAAAAATATAAGATTTGCTAGGCAAGTCGGCAAGCTATCAGTTATAGTTTTCCTTATGTATAAGATCCCCAAATGGTTAACTAAACAGTTCGACTTCCTATCAATGCCGAAACCCAGTTCGAGTGTTGTTAGTTGACAAGAGTCCATCAAACATATCAAAGATGTGATGTTGTGAACGAGACAGTATGACTTTAGTATCCTGTGACGTATCCTCTTTACTTCAAAGTGTCACCATATCAAAAACAATCGGATATCTGGAAGATGTATGAACACAGAGTACATCTAGCTCACATCAATTTGCATAGAACAGAATTGCTTTCAGCTTGTTAACTGCATTGACAAACACCATGAGGTACAGCAATGGGTATCACTCCTTTCATGACTGATCTCTCCATCAGGAGATTTGAAATGGACGCTAATGAACACTTTGATTACTCTCTCCACGGACTTGGCTTCGATACGTGGATGACGTATTTTCCATTTTCAACACGAATAGAAGTGATTTGGAGAATTTTGCGTTTTGTCTCAACAACATATCTTCAAATATGAAGTTCACTTATGGAATTGAAAATAACGAGGAATTGCCATTCCTGGATTTTCTAGTTATAGGAAATACCGATGAGAATTCCATTATTATAACTTTCAGATATATACCATTGTCTACAATGAAAAAGCAAAGCAATAAATAGGCAAAGAAATATATGATATCAAGGAAAAAGTTATTTAGAAAGTAGCTGAAAGTAACGAACATTCATCATAGATAGTGGATAGGTTGATTAGAAAATTCAGATTCAGAGATCGTTTTCGTAAATCCTGGACTTTTTCATAAAGCCGAACATTTAAAATATATAGTTGTTCCATAACAATCACCAACAATATGCCATCATGATTATAGGAGGTAATGGTTTGCTGAAATGCACAAAGAAGCTTCAAAGTTAGTTGCAAGATTCAGTTGTAGTAATCTTCTGATGATGCTAACTTGGTTAGCGAAATAACCGTTGATAAGAAGTGTTTAAAAATTCTCATAGTTTTTATCATCAAAAGATTTGAGTCTTCATTGTTTTTGTGAAATCAAAAGTATTCCTTATGTGCTATAATATAAAAAACGAACAAATACTCTTGGAGGACATAGCATTTGAAGTTCGACAGTCATCTTTCAAAATTATTTTTTATTGACTGGTGTTTGAAAATTTGGCATTATGAAACTTCGACAATATAATTTGTACGTTAATGAAAAAAAATATGTAGTGCAGTATAACCAATAATTACACCCAAGTTTTGCAAAAATGGTAATGAATTTTTCAACCTTAATGTGGGACGCAAGATGATCAAAACTATAACTGAACGAAGGCCCCATTTTTTGAATCGTCAGGAATATTATATTGCACTCCAACATTTCATGACGAATCATGTTTTATAGAGGATTGTTCTGAATATCCATTGAATCCTTCAAATGTAGATTCGATCTGTGAGAAGAAACGACAGACTCATTCAACTCGAACTGATAGCGGTGAAATCTGACCCAATTTCGTATATTCCAATCCATTTTATACTATTGAATTGATATATTTTTTTAAATAATGACGTGCTTAGAGATTTACTGGAATTCAAAAATTCACAGGATTGCTACACAATATAGGTATCTGAAAGAGGTTTAATTTCACTTACATGAAACGCTGTCATCCTCGATGGTGGACCTCGATGTTTCGGAATGACATTTACCTTATTACCTCTTCAGCATCTCTCTGGATAACATCGCAAAAAGAAGCACTCAATTCATTTATAACAAAACGATTTCATGTTACGAATGACTTGAATTTACTCATGTCATCGGTGACAGTACGTAATGACATTCATTTTTTTATTTGATTCAATCCCAGCCATAGGAATCTCGTTTAAGTTGAAAGGAGTATATTTTTAGGGGAGAACAACTTTTGGGAAAGAGAAGTTTAGGCTTTCTACTTCTCCATCACTGTACTAAATAGGGGAATCTTCCAGAAAAGATGGAGAAGTAGAAAGCCAATAACTTTCTTTTCCATTCTATTTGAGAAATTTATATTTGGTACACATGGTACTTCTTCGAATGCATTGGTCAAATTAAACTATTCATTCAACTTTGTTTTGTACAGGGTGATTCCGGAGGTCCGCTTCAATGTGCCATGGCAGACGGTCGTTGGATTTTAGCCGGAATAACATCCTTTGGATCTGGATGTGCCAAGCCAGGTTTTCCAGATGTGTACACAAGGTTATCCTACTACCTCCCTTGGATTAAATCGAAAATAAAATCTTTGCGGAGGTCCCCAAATACCTGATAAGATTTATGAATTGTAAATATGTGTAAATAAACAGACAGTCGTTAATGATATTATTAAATAAAACAAAAATTTATTGTTATGACT
Organism: Leptinotarsa decemlineata; assembly: GCF_025532065.1. Taxonomy (NCBI): domain Eukaryota; kingdom Metazoa; phylum Arthropoda; class Insecta; order Coleoptera; family Chrysomelidae; genus Leptinotarsa; species Leptinotarsa decemlineata. Next base: position 6,571,031 of record NW_027412587.1, read on the forward strand.
TTTTGCGACTACCTTAGAAATAAATGAGTTTTGAATTTCATAATTGTCAATGAGGATATTGAGACAAGAATTTTCAACACAATAAAAGAGGTGTTATCGAGTCTCAATGATTTAATTAAAAAAGAAAAGATTGGTCGGAACAGCACTCAAAGAAACATTTTTGGCAAACCGCGTACACGTGTTTCTGGCTATTGGCCTCATTAGCGCGGTGTGGTAAAGTGCAGGGATGGGCAACACTTGGTTGCCAATAACCACAGACTCTGTGCCAATAACGGGAGAACACCACAAACGAACGGAGTCACCAACAGGAGCCTGCATTACCACGGAGGCAGCCATAGCTACCTGCGTGACTTTCGAGTCCAGGATATGAATATAAAAGAGAAGGTGTGGTCGAGTGTCTATGATTTAATTCAAAAAGGGAAAAGAATAGCCGAAACAGCACTCAAGAAAAATTATAAAGCTTCAAATCCTTTTTGTGACATATGTTAATATTAAAATACTGAAAATAAAGGAAAATTATTTGAATGATGCAACTAATATTCCTTTATTTTCAGTATTTTAATATTATTGTATGTCACAAAAAGGAATTAAAGCTTTATAACTTCTATTTAATGTATGCGAGCGCTTTCGACAGCTGGTCGTGCTATCATCTTCAAGGCTCTATTCAAACAACGTTTCATCCTCTTGTTTGTTCTTTTATGCGGTCAGAACAGCTTAGTGCAGGTACTGTAGGTAAATTTGACTGTATTTGGGTTACATCAGGTAATATCCTTTGTGTTGGATTTTCTCTAGGTTTACTGTTTCTAGGAGTGTGTATTGTTTTGTGTAGTATATTGAATATTAGGTTTTGATTCAAAACACAACATATATTTTAAATATCATTTTAAATTATGTATTCACTTGTAAATATTAGATTTCTGCATTCTTCAAGTATGAATGTCTCCACAATCTGCAGTGGCAGCTGCAGTCCGAATATCATTCGGTGGTCGATGTCAAAGCTTGGCTTTGCGAAACATCACCACCAATTCCGTTCGTGGATTGAGACCTCTGTCAAGTCCATACATTTCGTTTCGGTAAGGGGAGATGTCAATGCCCTATCCACTCAGGTTTGTCTTTCATGGACAGTTGAGATGCGCAATACATTCATGATTCAGCTTAGCACCATTGATGAGACCTAAAGCGGGTCGAACCAGCACTGTCTGGTTTTGGATCACGGATGAATTGTCTGTGGGCTTTGGTTTCGTCTGCCAATATTTATTTTCCCTCATACAAGTTAATACCATAAGAATTGGTCTGCTATGCATTAGATTGTTTCGAGCAAGAGTTAACGTGAAAGTCCTTAAGTCAACATTTAAGATCTAACTTCTGAAAACTCTTATTTTTCAACCTACCTCTGAGTCTACAAAACCACCCCAGGCACCCCATGATGTGGGTGCCTGATTAAATCGATTGAAAATATATTTTAAATGAAGGCTAACAATGAGTGAATTTGTTGAAGAAGTTTGGTCAGGAGTTCAAAAAAATCTGTACTCGGTAACTACTCCTACAATTCATTTTACCAATGAATATGAAACTTCTGCCATCTATTGAATATCACAGAAAGTGCGAGAAGTATTGATTTCTCAAACTCTCATGCCGATCTTTAGAGAATCCTCTCAACTGTTGGTTTTGAATTTGTGTGTGTCCTTGTTCGTCTCCTCAACGGAAGATGTCACTTTATGACAACATTAAGAAAAAATAAAGTAATAATAATTGTATATTTCCATAAACATGATTTTGTGATTCAATAAATGTATAAATAAATGAAGTTATCACAGAATCAAAATCAAATTGCAAATAGACATATTAATGAAACGAGTGAATTTATTTTCAAGAGATCACTGTCGCACCTAGCTTTTGCTAGGTGCAATTCACACAATCTCTGAAATGCTTTTGAAGATTGGTACTGGAAAAGCAGCTAATTGGCGGTGGGACACGATTTGTATAATAATTGATTTAACTCTTACAAAATTCTATTCGACGTATCACATAATGACCTCAAATTTCTTCCAGTATTCTGATTCCTTTTCAACCGAATGGGACGTAACGAATATAAAAAGCTCTAATGATTTTCCTAGCATACGTTAGAAATAAATTCAATTTCAAATTATATTCTCTGAAATGAATTGTCAAATACTTTTTCAATATCTGTAACCTTTACAACTTTTCAAGTGTTAGTTCATTGAGAGGTGAGGCCAAAATATTTGTTTCAACTCTTAATGACTTATAATTCGACAACCCCTCAAAACCAAAAAGTGAATATTTATGATGTATATGGTTGAAATTAAAAAAAAAAGATTAATGTTATATCAAAATCTATTTGAATGAGATATCAATGTATTGATTGCTGTTACACGTTAGTCATTTCAAATTCCAATAAATTGATGGATGATGCCGCTACTACGACCACACAACGACCAAACGAAATTAATTTTAGCTTTTCATATGGCTTTTCATATGTATGAAGTTACTTGCATTTTATTTCATTTTTCGGTGCGGCATTAACTGGTTTAGTTGTTGTTTTTCCTTTGGCTATCTACCACACGTATCTACAAAATCGTAGGTTCACATGAAAGGCAAGTGGAAGGTACTTTTACCTGAATATGTTTATTATTCGTACTATTTCGGAGTATTTGTTTGTGGAGTTGTTTCCGGACTTTGTCTGCAGGTGGCGCAAAGGTACATCCTACTGAATCAACTGCAGATAGTGCGGAATAGTTGTAATTATTTTGTTTGTTCGGGTTCTACCCGTTAGTTAGGGAAGCCACAGATTATGCTGTAGACGACCCCTCCCGATATAGAAGGCCCCGACACTCTGTCGAATGAGGCCCTCATGTCCCCCGTTAAAGGATGAATAACTTTTTCATCCATCCCACCCCAGCCAGGTAGGGGTATCCCGTGAAGGGCGGCACTGATGTCTAAGGACTTCATGCCGTCATCCATCAGTCATGTACCCATTGGCCCATCTCAAGGCCAATGATCAGCCGAAAGGGTAGGGGAGCTGGTCTCCAAATCCTGAATGAAATGAAGATGATCGTCAAGCGTTCGGGTTCTAAGCGACCTACATAACGCACTGAAAAGGGATGACCCCAGATCCCGAAAGAGGGACAAACACAGGAGGCCAACGAAGCAGAACCAAAGACCACCCCCCAAGAGTCGCTGTCAGGCGACTCCGGTAAGTATAAAATTTTTTTAAACAGACTTCAAATTGATCTCATTTTCAGATTCACTGAGAACCAACACTTGCTCGCGACTAAAGACACTCGTCTCCGGCAAGTTTTTGGGGACCCCATGCAATAATTCAGTTAGGAAAGTTATGAAAAAACAACACAATACATTAGAAAGTAAAAGCACCCAGAGGCTGCCTTTGAACCAAAGGTCAGATGTCAATCTTGCTGAAGTGACCATCAGTAAGTTGATGACCACTTCGGAGGAGCAGGGGTGGATGGCAGAGATGAGATGTTCTGCACACATTGACCGTGTGGTGAGGATTTCAACTCAGGGCACTCAACCCGAAAGGGGTTTGTTCGTGCCATTTGTCCTTCTGACAAACGCCAGTTGAAAGGGTAAGGGAGCCAGGCTCCAACCTGTTTGAAATCATGATGACTGTCGATGTTTGTTCTGGACGTGTATGGAACGAAGGCCTTCTCCACAAGTTAATCGCGTTCCACCTGCCTCGAGGCCTGATCCGGTGGATTGGGTCTTTCCTGAAATGCAGAACATTTCTGGTTAGAATAGAGGGCTCTCTGTCTGATAACAGGGAGATCCTCGCCTGGAGTGCCACAGGGGGATGTGTTCTCTCCCATGCTGTACTCCCTTTACACCAGCGACCTTTCGAGTTCCGAGCGTGTGAAGATATATTTCTACGCCGATGACACGGCTCTTCTCTCATCTTCCTTCGGACGAGAGCTTGGCATCGTCTACATGCAACATGTATTGGACGACCTCGAGCGCTGGTACCTCGAATGGAAGATCCGAGTGAACCCGGACAAGACTCAGGCGATAACTATGGGTAGAATGATATCTTCTCCGGCCAGAAAAGTGAGAATCTCTGGAAGGAAGATCGACTGGCAGGTGCGGGTAAAGTACCTCGGTCTTCTAATAGAGTGTAGGCTCACCTGGAACCCACACTTCGAATCCGTGAAGGCAAAGATCGAGGGTTGGATCAAAAGTCTGTACCCTCGGATCAATAGAAGATCCAAAATGAGCCTCAAAAACAAAATTACGCTGTATAACATGATGTTCAAGTCTGTCATCATGTACGCTTCAGGCGTCTGGGTACACGCAGCTCCAAGCAATATCTCCATTTTGTATTAACTTCAGAATAAGTTAATACGGATGATTGTGAATGCTCCGTGGTTCGTGCAGAGATTTGCAGCTTCCTTCCATTCAGCAGTCCATTCAGTCGAGGAATCGGCCAGTTTTCGATTGCGCGGGAGCTCACGATAATCCATTAGTTAGGGAAGCTATAGATTATGCTGTAGACGACCCCTCCTGATATAGAAGGCACCGACACTCTGTCGAAGAAAACCCTCATGTCCCCCGTTAACGGATTAACAATTTCCTCATCCACTCACCCCAGCCAGGCAGGGGTTCATCGTGAAGGGCGGTACTGATGTCTGAGGACATTCATGCCGTCATCCCATGATCAATTATGACCCTTTTGTCCTTCTGACAAACGCCAGGGTGGGGGTAAGGAAACCTGTTCAAAACCAAGATGGGTGTCGAATGTTTGTTCGGGATATTGACAGTTCACTCCGTCTGAAATGACCCTCCCGGTACTGACGAGAGGCTAGTACCCGAAACCGGTCTATCGGTGATCGCCCCAACCAAAAAAAAATATTTTCAGATTTTCATATATCTATAGGTATATGCGACGAACTTTCCAAATGAAAGACGTTGCATAATCATGCATCAATATATGGACGTCATATGGATCTATATTTTATACGACATACTACATCAATAATGAATGTTTTGCTTTGAGAGTGCTATTCGGAAATCCATAATTATTATTTCTCTCAAATAATTTCATATCCACTCAGAGAACTTTTATACAAAAATATTTCTGTATAAAAAATCTGAAATATGAATATACGAGTGATAATTGTGAATAATATTCTAATGTTGTTCACTTTTTATTTTTGTTTATAGATATGTTCAGAATTCTCAGACCTTCAATAAAAGTACAGATAGCAATTCTTCACAGTTTATTTCAAATTGAGATAATTCAATTGAAAATTGAATATATTATTCTTTTTTGTTTCGAATAGTTCGGAAGAATAAACCAATGAAGATTAACAATCATGGAAAAACTATTTTTTTTCTGTTGATAGAGGAGTCATGATTGGAGATATATGATAAAAACAATATCATTGAATAAAGATTTTTTTTTCAACTCATTACTTAAAACTAGAAAGGACACTTGAAAACCATTTATAAATAATTAATTCTTAAATCTACATTCTCTCACTAATTATGTACAATATACAGACGGTCTAAACACTCACAATATTTTTATAACAATAAAATTCATCCTACAAACCTCTTGGCCAACCCTGTACGAAATAATTTATTTCAGTCTCTAATACGTCACAGACGTAATTACTAATTACTGTAGGCAACTGAATTATCGAATCGCAGATTATTTACATATCCTTAGTTCCTTCTCTCTCAGATACTGCGCTGGAATGCTTATGAGAGGTATGGCTGAGTAGTCTGGGGATATGCTTAGCGACCTTGGTACTGCTTTGGAGAAGAACAAAGTCAACAGAGCAGCTCCTGATATTATAGCTAATCCCACAATCCCCAGGAAGTAGCTGAGTACATCCTGACAGACAGGAAGAACGTCAAAAACCAATGTTAACAACCAGTCAACGAAGGAAGGAAGTTTAGTACAACCGAGTTCAATCCAAAGTAGGGGCAAAGTAAGACCGTTGAAAGGCCTGGTTTTGGAATTAAACCTGGTCTGACTCACTCCAAGATTGACCTGTATTCTCAGCATGGATCCATCCATAGGGATACCTACATCAGGTTGAATCTTGGCAATACTTCCATGTTTTTCCTCAATAGGGTCTATACCATTGAAGGAATTTATCACTGCAGGATCTCCATTCAGGAAATGAGGTTGCGACAGCACAATAGGCAGACCATAGTAGCAGGGTGCGATGTTCTGCAGTCCCTTCTCCGGGCATTTGCCGTTGGAACAGAAACATTCGTTGAATGGATTGATATCGGGAGACGAGAACAAGTCTTCACCCATCTTGTAGTTGTAGACTTTGATCCCTTGTGAATTCACATTTTCGTTAACAAACATCAGAGGGACGGGGCGACAGAAGGCATGTCTGTATATCGTCACGTTTCTGTATTTCCTCAAAGGTGTAGGAAATATCGTACCATCGAATGCTCCTTCGACAAGCTGGCATTTCTTGGTGGATTTGGCAGACTCGTTTTTTTCATCGAAGCCCCACTCTTTGAGGCCATGGAGGCCATTCCATTTGATAATGTGGTATTCTGACATCAGTTCTTCTTGGGTTAGTTGCTGAGCGTATTGAGAAGAGCTCTGCCCTGGTTTGACGCTGATTGTGACTTCGTTGTGGTTATCTCTGTCCATCAGCTGCAACAAAATTCAGTTATTTCACTGACATTTTCACTGAAAGAAGTATTTTTGAGAACTTCAAAATTTGCAGCGATTGAATACTGTGTGACTGTTTTGCAAATGTGAATAAAAACTGGTCAATAAAATCTCTATTGGAAAGAGGATATGTTTATTTTCGTGAGAAAACTGTTTGGTTTTGAATTTCTCCATTAACATAATTGATTGTTTTTTCTTTTTTCGAATGTTTCCATTTTTCTGGTGCAGCCTTTTGTCGAAACAAGACAATGAACCGATTTCATTTTGTCCCTACTAACCGAAAAAAAAATTCTCATCATGAAAAGAATATCATGTGTCCCGACCTGATAAATAATGTATTCGCAAAAAATCGGTCATATATTGATTGATTTTCGAAAGACGTCTGCAGATAGAAGAAAATAGTTTGGAACAATTTCGTTCATAATAAAATGAACACAGAAATGATAGGTAAATAGATAATATTTATTTGAATTGAAGGGGTTATATTTTTAGGAGTGATTAATTTTTTGGGAAAGAAAGTTTTGGCTTTCTACTACTCCATCTGATACAAAAAAAGGGATGAGAGAATCTTTCAAAGAAAGGAAGGAAGTAATCAATTTGAAACTCTATACATGAATGTGTAGATCATGCAAAGAAGTAACTTTCAGTCACAAACTGAAAGAAAGTCCTCCTGAAACAGCTACTTCCATATAAACATTGAATTACACGGAAGAAAATAATTCTTTCGAAACAAATACTTCTATATGAACACTGAATTATACAGAAGATACTTTTCTCTACTCAGTTTGTATTTCAAACATTTGTTGTGGAATAAGAATCAGATATCATTCACATGAGTTCTACTTTGAATGAATGGTAATGAATTGTACTCACATAGAACACTGTCACCCTCACTGGTATACACCGATGTTTCGCCTTAAGACACTTGCCCTAAGGCTCTTCAGTACCAAATTGGATAACATTATAGAAAATACACACACTTCATTCATGAATTACGATTTTGAATGTCACGGAATAAGCTTGATCTGCTTATGTCATCGATGACATCGTAATGACATTCATTCACCTATGTATGTGACTGAAAGTTACTTCTTTGCATGATCTACACATTCATATATAGAGTTTCAAATTGATTACTTCCTTCCTTTCTTTGGAAGATTCTCTCATCCCTTTTTTTGTATCAGATGGAGTAGTAGAAAGCCAAAACTTTCTTTCCCAAAAATAGTTATTTATGTATCAAGGGAATTAGGAGGGCCTTAATTACCGATGGCAAAGTTTGCGTCCCGAGGGCCTCTGGCCCGAGGGACAGCAATTGCCTGAGGTTATTAAGGCTAATTAATTCCCGTGGTACATAGATAATTTTATTTCTGACCGATTTCAATAAAATTTTGTTCATTTTTGAAACGGAAAAATGTACCAATTCATTACCTTCCCGGTATATTTGAATCAGGTACCGTTGATTATAGTAGAGTTTTCTTGTTGCTAGGTTGTTGCTATGTTACTTGTTTATAAACAGAACTTTATCAAGCTGTGTTTACGGTGAAAACGTGTTTTCTACCCCAAATATAATGGATGCTATTTTGAAAAAAGCTGAACAAGCAAGAGAATCATTAATTCCATCGAAAAGTGAAGCCGTATACCAAAAAGAATACAAGATATATCTGGACTGACTGACACGGAAAAATGTTATGCCAAAAGATGTCACTGAAACTGTATTTCTGGCATATTTTCAAGAACTGGTAAGGAATTTTCTATGAGAAATAAAACGGCGCGTATGTTGTCTACTTTGTCATCAGAAGAGGCAGGTACCTCGACTGTAGTGAACAGAAGCTCCAGCCATACAAAAGAAGAAATTGTTTCCAGTGGCGGAAGTAATTTTCAGGGAACATTTCAAAATTGTACATTTATTATTTGTAATGACGTGAATGAATAAAATATGGTTCAGTTTTCATTTCTATTTATTTTTACTTGTGAAAGGTAGAGGGTATTATAAAATCTATAATGTCCCAAGGGAGTTATGACCCTCTTTATTGATAGCGTAACTATGACGATATAAGCTTATAATATCCCGGTCAGAAATAAATAATATTTATATGATCGTCATTTTGGTGACATTTCTTATGGAACACATAGATAGATTTTTTTAGTCCTTTGTGCTGCATTATGTATAATATAAATGTGTAGGATTATAGGATGAGTTATTTTCAATGAAAAAAGCACGTGACATACATTGTAAAACAAGCACATACATATTAAAATATAAATAAAAAACAGAATAGATAAATAAAAATAGAAAGATATCATATATACATTTTTTTTCATGATTGAGATATTTGGTAAAATTTTGTGTGTATATCTTATGTTAAATCATATTCTCTAAGCTGAAGGGTGCACGTATTTTTTCAATGAGAGAAAATCTTTATATCTGCTACTGAATTGAAAATGTTTCACTCTCATATCACTTCAAACAGAGCATGTGAAAATATTTGTAGATTAGTGATTCAAAGTAACTCCATTTCAACTATTATATTTCAACATTTCCATCAAAAACAACATTATTTCAAAACTATATTGAAGATATCATTTTATAAATGGAAAGCTATTCCATTAATCCAGTTATTTGGATGTCTTGTTAAATGGATTTTTTAGTATGTGTGTATTTCTTTCACCTGAAAGACGTTTTTTTCGGGGTGTTATATGTACATTATTTTCATGGAAGAATATCTTGTCCTGGTGGCAACACTGCAGTCGCATACTCAACAATCAAACGATCAATTTTCAAATATTTGTGTCTTTGTCTAATGGTAGATTCAAATATGTCATGGAATCTATGTGATTTCAGATATTTTTTCAAAAGCATATGATTGTGAAACTTCACACCGAAGTTCGTAGTTGTTGAGTAAACATCTGTATTTGAAATATTAGATACCTAATAACCAAATGTTTCAATGTAGAAGAATCATATGATTCGTGGAAGAGGGAAACGAAGAAATATTTCAAATGTAGACCAATTGCTCGAAAACCTGCATTTGGGGAGAAACCACTTTTTAATAGGTTCCAAATTGGTTTTATCAATTTCATAAACATTATCTTTGCCTGTAGAGAATATTTTGAAATAATTTGATCGTCAAAGTCGATTAGTCAATTATCAAGAACATTCTCGTTAAGTTCTGACTCAGTTGAACTGGAAAAATGATTTTCTTTTTTTCGGAACACGTGGAACTAAACTCCTACGTTTTAGACGAAAATTTTTGCCGGAGGGTTTTGTAAGCTCTTTAATCCTGAGTTTCGAAAAAAAAAGAAAACTACATCTGCTTGATATATCAAAACTTCCAGAAAACTTGAAATTTGAAAAAATATCAGTTCACAGCTTTTGTGAAATAGGTTCTCTTCTTTTCCAGGAAAGTTAGCCATGTTCGCTAGAAATTTTCTGAACATGATGATGATCCGGCATATCAATTTGCTATGTAATTTTCAACTTGATTTCTTTTCATTCTGGAGGATCCTGAAGTTCCTCTAAAAAATCGATGAAGATCTCAGACTATTTTGGGTTCAGACATTGAATTTAAAACCGAATTCAGTATGACCAAGGAAGTGACATTCAAGAAAAGTGCTTTTTTTTATAGATATTGCGGTGGAGGTTGTAGATGTAAGTGTTCTAGTGACGAATGTGGTTATATCATTTTCGTTTTTTGGAATTGTCTCATTCACAAAATTTTTGAAATGAACATTATTCGAAGACAACTTTTCCTGCGAAATTTATTGTTGGGAATAAAATCACTTTGGTTCTATTATAAAGTGTTTCAGCGATACCACTTTCTGAACTCCTTTGATGATTTCAACACAATTAAGATATTTTTCTGTATCACACATCTATTATAATTTAGTTCCTTTGATAATAATGAGTAACAACCATTTTGTCAATCTGGAAACTTACCCTCTCGAGTATTCCAAACTTTCCAAAATCGATCCAACTTGGTATGAACTGATTTGCCAATGAAACCAGCTTATCCTCGTAACCCCAAAGATATTCATTGACGGTTAAGTTGACGAAAGATGGTGCACCCATTGATGCTGCCAAGGTTGAGAAGCCTATGTTGGTAACAAATGAACTATCGGTAAGAAAAGATTGTATACCCTGTGAAAAAAAAAATTATGAAACTGTAATCTTGAATCAGCATTTTTCATTGTGATTGTTCATTATGCTAAATCATTTTTGGGACCGTTTTGAGAAAAAAATTGATACAACTAGATAACATAAAGGTCCTAACTTTTGAACTATAGCGTGCTATAGTTTTTTTAAACGAATAAGATAATTTTGGATACCCCTAAAATATCTTGAGAAATGTAGTATATACTTTTCATGCCTCTAATGATATTTTCTGCTGTGCAACTTAATTTTTATTGGTGTCAGTACACGATTTGCATTGAATAATAATAATAAAAATAATAATAATGTTTATTTCCAAAAAAAAACAGTACAAATATATCAATAACAAGTTGCTAGAGTAGAATTTTATATAGTGAGTTGAATAACATTATTCAATACTATACAAAAATTTCATTTTGAAATGAACCAATGAACCACTAAGGCTGGGAAGCCAGCGCGTGGTTATGGTCCGTTTTATGTTTTAACACAATTTAGTGTAATTGTTTGAAAATAAATTTTCACACTTAAACAAACCAACAGAATTATAATGATAATATTCTGTCCTACTTATACAGAATAATAGAATGATAATAACATACAATGAATGATTTGTTAAAAGTTGTACACCAATATGTATGTGCACCATTTATTGTGACAATGTGTATAGTTTTCCCAGCTTTTAATGAATACTACCGCAGATAATTCTATTCGGGCCTATCAGATTATGTATTTCTTTTCCTTTCTGTTTCATGGAGGTACTGCTTTGTTTTTTTTTATATAAAACAAATGATGTTGAGTCTTTGATATTCCTAGGAATATTGTTAAATATTCTCGTGCTTGGATGGGTAGGTATATCCTCTCTGACCAATAGTTTTGGATGAGTACTCAGTTCGCATCATGTTTCCCTTTTTTTGCCCTGGTATTTTTATTTCCAGGTAGGTAATTGAAATCTGGAATGAGAGATGAGTAACAAGCGAAAGGTAGAAATGAAGTTTTTTCAAAGTTCAGTGTTGATTTTTTTATTGAAATAATATATAAATATACTCATATCACGTTCGACTTTCTTTTTCGGATTTTCCCAGGATGTATCTTCATAGAATATTGCCGTGTCATCTGCAAAACTAACGATAGCTCTGTTGGTCTGTGGGGTGAGTATATTATTCATGTAGATAATAAATAATACCGGTCCCAATACTGAACTTTGCGGTACCCCATATTGTACTATTCATTATTCACTCAGTGTATTATCGATTATTACCTGTTGCTTTCCGTTTCCCAGGTAGTTTTTAAATAACTTGTGGACATTTCCCCTAAATACTAGGTCATGCAAATCCTTCACAAGCTGTTTATGGTCAACAGTGTCGAAGGCCTTTGCAAGATCCATAAAAACAGCTAGGGAATGTTTTTTGCTGTCCAGGCTGTTATATATTTTTATGTGAGCGCGCAAATTGCATCATTTGTAGATTTTCCTTTAACGAATCCAAATTGATTTTCAAATAAAATTTTATTTTTATCAAGATAACTGACCATTCTGACTTTCAATAGTTTATCGGAAATTTTTGCGATATTACTGATTAGCGCAATAGGTCGGTTATTGAGAATTTCATCATTCTTTCTACTTTATTATCCTAAGTTTGAGTATTTCAGACCATTTTCCATTCTCCATGATTTTATTTATCAATAATGTGAGAGGTTGTGAAATTTCGTTTCTGATTTCTTTCAGTAACTCTGCTCTCATCCCATCAAATCCGGGAGCTTTTTTGTCTTTCAAATTATGTATAATTGCGTTTGCGTTCCTTTCAGTGGTGGTATTGCAGGCGTCCTAATTTTTCAGCGATTTTTTTTCATAGCAATGTATAATGTTCATTGAATAAGTTTACTATTTCAACTTTATCAGAATTGTTCTATTCTCATGTTGTATTTGGTTAATAATATTTTGTTTTCTGTCAGCTGATAGTTCCTATACTGTATTCCAAATGATTTAACTATTACATTTACTGAGGTCGATTTTTATTCCATAATATGACCACTGAAGCATTTTCAATCAAATGTAGTAGCTTTTCTTTTCGCTTGAGAATGTGAGTTCATTCAATGGTACGTCATCCTGAAATTGGGTATTATTTTGAATAAAAAAAAATCTGTTTGAAATCTGTTTTTCCGTTAACCATCTGTCGCACCCCTACGAACGATAACCCTCAGAAGTAGAATTATGTGCGAGCTAAGGATTAACGAGGTCTTACTTATCAACGTGTGATTCCTAACACGGGTTGGACAATAGCAAGTGAAAATCGATCCTTCAGATTGGGGCTAGAACCACCGACCAACACGGCAGTCAATTCGAGTGAGTGAAAAAAGCAACCACGTCGAACCGCCTGGCTACCAACTGCAAAAAAGCAGTTGTTTCTGTGAATATGACAAATGCTTACCTAGTTTAGCTGTTATGTATTTGAGTCATTAAAATTGACAATATTATTAGGCAGCATGATTTGTTATACGAATTCTGAGTATTCAGATATGCATTGCTTGCATGGGGTTGTAGAAGTGATGATATCTCCTTATGGGAAGACTGAAGAACAAGACTCCCTAATGTAGTCCTTTACAAAGCCAAGCTTCGATATCAAATGCCGAACGAGATTCGTGTTCTGTTTTTTCCTGCAGCTTTCACTGCAAGACAGCTTTTATCACCTACTGATTGAATTTTCCGAGTAGAGTAAAATTAATTTCTTGTAATATTACCATCATAGATAGGAGGAAAAATATATGAGTATGTTTTTATATTTTGATTTACAAACCTGAATTATTCTTTATTCGAAATTCAGATGAAGATATTTCATTCACGACCATTATTTGTTCAAGGTTTATGTTGTTTCTGGAATATTTACCAAATTGTTTTTAACTCAACGTTAAAATTGAACTATTATTCATTTTTGAAACATCCATACAAAAAGCAATATCGGCACATTTGATTCAGTACTCAATGAACTAGCCAAATAGCAGATAATAGGACATATGTATCTATAATTACCAGTGAACGTCAACATAACTTACGTGTTTTCTTGTGATTACCCAACTATTTGTTTCTGAAAAAAAGAAAAATTTGGCAACAGCATTTAACAAAGATCAATGGATCCCAAAAATAAATAGAAATATTGACTATTGACACCTAATAACGATAATAATCATAATAACCGTAGTTTTTTCGCCCAACAGTTTTCCATTCAAAGGGCAATATTGTTGTAGATCATGCCCGAAAGAAATAATGCCGGCCGCCACTGGCAACCATAAACCAAACGCGACGTAGCTAAGAGTGCGGGAATGCCCAATGTTCCCTGCCGCTCGAGAATCAGTGAGAGTTTGCTACCGATGTTGATGGAACAGTCAAGACAGTCAAGTACACAGTCAAGTGAAAGATACAGTGCCATACGCGAAGTGATATAGTAAGGCGATAGACATTAAAATAATAGCTGAATTTTTAGTTGATGTGTTCGTTGTATTTAAAGTGAATTAAAGTTGAATTTGATTATTCAGTGTTGTCAATTATTGGTCTACTTACGGGAAAAAACGTAACAATATACATATTATTTTTCTGATTGACTAGATAAAAATCGATAGTAATTTCACATAATTTATTGGATTTTCACAAAGATAGGGTTTTGAAGATCATAAGTTTGTGAAACTCAAATCATTGGGTGTATTTTGTGAAAAGCAATATACATAGTAACAAGCAAATTTAATTGATAGGATACACAAAGTGGAGCTAAAAATAACTTGAGAAAAATATAAACAATTTTGATGAAATATTTGTTTTAGACTTGGAAAATTTAATTCTCCTCAGATGCAACGTGAAAATTTCTACTAAACTTCCACATAACTCTTTATTGTCTATGCGACGTTCGGGGTATAGGTACCCCATCTATTTCAAACATCAGATATTTGAGGAACTTTCTATGAACATTTTCTATAGTCTCAACAGAAAAGTCACACAAACCATACCAAACCTTGATACAACGTCAGAACAAAAGCGCCTATCAGTCACTACCAGCGTATAGACTTTTCATTCGCGGAAGATTACAGGAATGTAGGATCTTTATAAAATATTAGGGTCCCAATTCACACTGAAGAGGTTAACATTTTTAACATCGTTTTCTGTTAGGAATAATTTTTTGTTGGCATTTCAAAATGTGTTTAAATTATTTGAAATTCATCATTTCACTGTTGGGGAAATATTATTGTTGTAAATCATGCCCGAAAGGAAATAACGCCAGCCGCCACTGGTTACCATAAACCAAACGTGACGTAGCTGAGAGCGTGGGAAAATTCAATGTTACCTGCCGCTCGAGAAGCAGCAATAAACATGCTACCGATGTCGATGGAATTTTGGCAAAAATTCTACGATGTTCCATTGCGATATTTAAACGCTGGCTGCAAGCGTATTCGGACAGACAAGTACACAGTGAAGTGGACGCAACAGTGCGGTGTGCGAAGTGATCTAGTAAGGCGATAGACATTCAAATAATAGTTGACGTTTTAATTGAAGTGGTTGTTGTAACTAAAGTGAAATAAAGTTCAGTTTGATTTTTCAGTGTAATCAATTATACTGATTAACTCACGGGGAAAAACATAACATTATTTTGAACAAATTATTTTTCAAACTTTCATGAATTTTTTTTCGCAGGAATTCAAACGAAATAAATCAAGGGGCCAGATTTGCTTTTTTTTGTAATGTTTCATTGCAAATCCCGCACGAAACGACTCTGATAAAAATGGAAAAATGTGTTGTACAGCGGAAAATAATTCATAATCTAATAATTTTCACAAAGATATCTGGGGTGCTACACAATTTCATAAAATTGACCCAAAAAGGATTTAAGTGTATGTTAGTATGCGATTGTATGACATTGTATTCACAAGTTGTTATTGGAAAGGTGAAGGTACGATAATTGGAGTTATACTTACAATTACAGGTATATTGGGCACAATAATCCTCTCAGTTAACGGATTGGCAACTGAATTGGCTTCATCAGGATGGAAGTCCCTATAGGGTGAATATGTGACTGTACCGTCATCGTGGAATGTTGCATTGTTGTTTGTCAATACCTCCCTGCAAAAAAAAAGATGATATATTCAATTAAGATCTACCGAGGTGGTAGGACAGCTAATCAGAAAGAAATACAGAAAAAACCCGAAAAGAAATCCAACTGCTATATTTCGTGACCCTTCTATGATTCAATAATTAATTTTTGATGACCTTCTCTATATACAATAAGGTAATGAAGTAAAACATAGAACAGGACAAACCTAAATAGTTATGACACGAAAATAATTGAATGAGTCAGATTTGACAAATATTTAGAAAATACGTTAAGTTCAGAATACAGAAAACAAAGCATTCGTGTGTCTTCTGTCGATCCCATTGATGGAGTCCTTTTGAGGGGAAATATCATCCCTTTCTCTCTTTATGCCTTTTCTTTAGGAGCAGTTGAGTCCTACGAGATATTATACCGTGTTCAAATTACAAATTCGACTATTGTCCACCAGATGGCCTACTCTTCATTAACAAGGCTCCTTTTGTGATTGTTTAGTATGTTATTTTCTTAGAAATTGTATAGTTAGGTGTCGTCACTTGTTTTGAGATTTTTGGGCAAAATCGAAGTACTCGAGGTAGCCATGTTTTCTTGCCTTTTCGAGATTAGTGTAATCCGACAGAAAAAGCAAAATTTGTCAGTAAAATTATATCCAGAGTGGATTATTCATGACTTCAAATGTTCCTGCATTAATTGGGCACTGAGTCTAGTGACCATATTTTGTTGTTCGTGTTGAGACCTGCATTTAACCTCGGGACGAGGTGAGTTTTTGCAATTTTTTTTTGTAACCACATTTCTGAATTTTTCGTTCCTTCAAAATGTTTTATGGAGGAGGAATTTCTAGAAAACCTTGATCACATCTAATTTGAGTTAATCTTAAATGTACGAGAAGATTTCCTTTATTTTGTCGATGGCAGTTACTACTTTGTTCCTGTCCGCCATTTTGTCGCCTTGGACTGAAACCATTTCCATGAAAATTTGATAAATTTTCTCAACGAAATGTTTCAAAGATGGATTATTTTTCTGCTCTAATCGTCTCTTGTTATGGAAATATAGGATTTTTATCTCTCCGTTCCTTTTTCAGAGAAGACGAAAGGAAGATTGTTCAACTTTGCTACCCGTTTCAACCACTCAAGATGAACTACTTTTCCCAGATTTTACCTGGTCATGAGAATTGAGAGGGTGGTCCATTTGAAGAGCCTGTCAAAATTATTCAGCCCAAGGATACTTCATCTATTCCCCTAGTTGTATTTCCTTCTGTTACTTGGTTATGACGTACCTACCTGAATGGAGTGGATGGTACAACCTTTGACTTCAACCAACTTCGTGGGACACTTGACTACTGCCTAGTCTCTACAGGATAGTATACATAAATCAATCTCAACATTTTTCATGTTTTACCTGCCACCTTTCTTATTTAGATCATAATTATGTGTAATAGCCCTCGTACAGTACTGGACGATCGATCTCATATTTTCAAAACCTTGAAAAAGGTCCTCACTTGATAAATTGATATTCTATATTGGTTGAACTGATTTGAAATCATTATTTAACATCGCAATGTCATTCCCACTAAATTGCTTGTGTTACTGTAATTTAGCATTTTGTGTATGTCATGATATGTTATGTTATTTTATTGTAACTAAGGAAAGTATTTGTTTGATTCCATATTCCTCCCTTGGTAATCGATGACATATTACACGAAGTATACAACAAGTTTTTCTGCACCTTGTTTTCCTTTTCCAGACAAGATCTGAGTAATATTTTGAAAAGAATTGGGTGGCGTCCAAATTTAACTTCAAACATAGTCATTTAATGAACCTCGACCACATGCTCTACCTATTTCAAAAGCTAACGGCACATACATTTCCTACAAAAGAACGGAAAGGTACAATATTCATGGTTCAGCCTAGCATCTGATGACACCATCGATGGTTCAAAATAGCGCTACCTGGACCAGTTTTTCGGCTCTGGTTTCAATGTTGAGGATATAGGTGATCATATATATTTGAAATACATTTTTGAATATTCAAAAACAATTTATTTACGGAGAATATGCGAAATTCAGAAACGAGCTTTTACATGCATCTCGTTATCAGTTAAAATTTTCAATGAGGGGTTTAATCACGCAAATTTGGTTGAAGAAGTAGGTCTAAAGCTATGAAATTTGATGAATGTGAATGGCGTGAAAAATCAATTTATTCACTATTTCGGTATGATAGAAAAAAAAAAGTTTTATATCTCACTTGTAAGCGTACGGTCCAGATTGAGTGAAATTCAGTTTTTCTTCTCCCCTCAAGAATTCTTCAGCATTTGTCACGTTGAATATGTAGATCTTCATGACGACGTCATAAGGTGGGGTTTCCCAGAGGGAGAAGAACATTGATCCGGGACTCAAGGTAAGAAACTGAAAATAATGTTTGATTCATGATAATTTAATCGAAAAAATGATTCAAAAAATTCTACAGGCTAGGATTCAGTAATTGCCAGCTAGAAACAATTATTTTCCAGCGCACTCCACAACAAATATTGTACAGACAGACATTTCCGCGAGGAAATTTCTTGCGGGTTCTACTGATTCTTCAGCGATGAAATTAAACGAACGTAAGTTGAGGAACATTCTTGCAGGTGCTTCTAATCCTTCAGCGATGGAATGAGTTGAGCAGTTCATGTAACGGGTAAAGACATTCAATGACAAATTTTGAAGCTGTGTATGCCGACTCTCATATAATTTCAACGGTCATCAACAACAACGAAAAGAATAGTAAGTTCAACACAGAGTCTGGAACCTTCACTTGAACATCATTCACTTGATTTGAGGAGTAATCTCAAGTCTGTTGAACAAAACATTTGTTTTTCGAAACCCAATTGTTTGGGGAAAGAAAGTTTTTGGCTTTCTACTACTTCATTTGGATACAGAAAAATGCAGAAATCTTTCAAAGAAAGTAATCAATTTTAAAAGAAGTAACTGTATACATAGATGTGTAGATCATGCAAAGAAGTAAATTTCAGACATAAATCTGAAAAAAAGCCTTCCTGAAACAGCTACTTTCAGATAAACATTGAATTACACGAAAGAAAAATTCTTTCGAAACAAATACTTCCATATGAACACTGAATCATACAGAAAACTCTTGTTTTCTACTCAGTTTGTATTCCAAACAGATATCATTCACAGAGTTTCTACACCATACACTGAATAAAAA